>NC_134570.1:211197249-211499749 GCF_050947875.1 Dermacentor variabilis | reverse complement strand
GGAAGCTCGCACTGAAAAAATGATCTCTGAAAAATAATGCACAAGAACTTAGAGCACCATTCAGCATACCTCACAAGAAATGCGTTAGGTATGCCATCTATACCAGACGACTTTTTTGGATCGATACTAAGTAACAGCGAGAAGATTCCTTCCTCAGATTTCGAGATGTAAATTATTGGTGGAACATCATTAGCTGTGTTCGGGCATGGCTTTCTATCATCTTCATCGGCAAACACTGAACAAAAGAATGCATTAAATTATTCCGCAATTACTTCTTTAATCGTAACAATAGCACCATTTGAACACATATTAAGGAAGCACTCGTTTCTAGGAGAAAAGTGCTTCCAGAATTTCGCTGCGGACGAAAGTAAAAAGTTCTCTAAAGTAACGTTATAATAATAATCTTTGCTTTTTTATACTGTCTTTCAATTGTTTGCGCACGACACTGAGTTTATGCATGCACGACAGGGATGGGTTCTGATGATGTTGTTTTCTTACCTTTTTCGCTTTTCTTCCCAAGCGAACCAGTGGAATAGTAATCCACGGGCGAACATTCATTATCTTTACTTTTGTTGATACATAGTCCTGAACGCATGTCAACACAAGGTTCTTGAAGAAAACACCAAAGGGCGTCAACAGTACAGGTGCTAGATTGGGAAAGCGTGGTAAATCGAGAAAAATGAACGTCGAGTGTGTTTAGTATTTCTACGCCATTGGTACGCGAGAAGACCGAGACCACTCTCTCTTCCTTCTTTGTTTTTGCCACTTCGTTCAGTGCAATGCCCAGACAAACCAATTTGTGGTCTAATATTCCATTAACCACGTCGATACCCGACACACGACGCAACATGCCACTGTTAACGAAAAAAAAATCCAGTGTTGAGACAGTAGTGTTCTGGATGCGGATGGGTAGTTTAACCAGTTGGGTTAAATCATGATAAAGGATTATGTCAACTAGGCGTTCAGCTGCATTTGTAGATTGTACAGGGAAATCCGTATCTCATGTGACTGAAGAAACATTGAAATCACCGACAAGTATTGTGTCGCTGGAGTAGCCATGGGCGCCGCAAAGAAATTCATTAAGTTTATCAAAAAATGTTTCATCTGTACATGGGGGGCAGCAAAACCACCGACTATGAACTTCAAACCACCTGAGTCTACCCTCACGATAACACATTCAAGATCTGGTATATCGGCCAGTCTTTCAACATTTAAGGTTTCCTTAAGAAATATTGCTACTGCGCCGCCTCGAGATTCCCTGTCCTTGCGGTAGACCCGGTGTCCCTGGGGCGTGATTTCATCGCCCCCAATCTCAGTGTGAAGTCAGCTTGCAGTAATTGTCAATAGTTGAGGCTGATAAGTGAATATAACACTGGCTAACCATCGCTTTTAGGTAGAATGCTACGAGCATTAATATTTAAGCATCGAAAGTGTTTGCCATTGTTATCATTTCATTTATTAGGAATTCTTCTGGTAGCTGGTGTGTGCGCACCGGCCATTTCGCGCTGAACTTCATCTAATGTGAGTAATCGGTTGTCAATCTCAACTTTATCATGCACGAGCTTTACCTTCGTACCGCATTTCCTAATTTCTGAGGTACTGTTCCAGAGTAGTTTCCTCACGTGCCTAGTGGTTGGAGAAAAAATTCTCGGAGATAGAGATTCTCTTCCCTTTGAATTTGTAGCAATATTTAGGATGTTAACTTTTTCCCTGTGATCAAAAAATTTCACGATCACTGGTGGCCCTTTACCGCGCTGCTTTCGCCCTAGCCTATGAATCCGTTCAACTGAGTTAACGTTCACGTCTAGAGTATGCTAGAACACATTATCAACCACGCTATCCATGAGGTCATCAGAAGCGTCATCTTTGTTTTCTGGTATGCCGGACACAACAAGGTTATTACACCTACTTCGGTTTTCCAAATAAACGAGCTTACTTTCCTAGGTACGAACGGTCGTTTCAAGACTAGTAATTCTATCACTGAAGCTTTTAATGGTCACAGAAGTTTTCTCGACAGTTTTTAATTGCTACTCAATGTCATCAAGCCTTTTTTAGATATTGTTATGACCTACAAGCAATTGTGATAACAAGTCGAAGCCGAGGGCCCTGGGTTGGGCTCAACGTCGCCACATAGCATCAGCAAAGACAGCAAAAAATCTCTCTCTCTCTCTCTCTCTCTCTCTCTCTATATATATATATATATATATATATATATATATATATATATATATATATATATATATATATATATGTGTGTGTGTGTGTGCGTGCGTGCGTGCGTGTGTGTGTGTGTGTGTGTGTGTGTGTGTGTGTGTGTGTGTGTGTGTGTGTTATGTCAAGTATAAACCACCAAGCTTCAAAAAATAGGCTTAAATAAGAGCACTGTTTGAACGAAGTGGGCCTGTGAACACATTTGTGTCGATGTATATCTAACCATAAACGACCACGAATTAAAAATTATCCAAATAATATTTCCCTAATGAATACGCGCTGTACCCGCCGATCTGGAATAGCGAAACATACAGTCACTGCGTATATGCCATTTGTTGGTCAATACCACAGAATGCGTACGCGCCACTTTAGTACATGTATGGAACACTTAAATGCTCTCCCATATCTGTACTGTGACGAAAAAGTGCATATTGTATGTGTGTCGTTCTTTCTGCATATACCTCCCCTTGCCATTTTAACCACAACAAGGAACAAGAAACACCTAGGTGAATGTGACTTTACTGTCTGGCCACGTTTCGCAGCGTTCATCCTTCTGTACTGATCTACACATTTTAGCATAGCATGCGAATGGTGTACTTCATGAAGATAATCATTGTGTAACGTCAAGGTCATTGTCATTGTGTAACGTCAACACCTGTACGTTTAACAGGTGTTGAAAAATGTTATACTTCCATAAAGCAAAAGTAAAGACAACGTAAGCATCGCGTTTAACCCAATACCATTTTACTAAGCGCTATCATTATACATCTAGCTTAGCTTAATACTCAGATTTAGATATGTAGCTCGAGTCGAATGCGTTTCTTTATGTTCGGACAGGACGGCGCGAGACGTAGCAATATCACATAGGTCGCGAGTGACACAGTAATGTCACCCATTTCAATGCAGAAGGCGTAGGCTCTTGTTAGTGCCACCCTTGTCTAGAGGCGCGCAGCGATGGTACATCTAAGCAGTAAATTCGTGGTCGGAGCATGTGGACCAGACGTCAAGATATTAGGAAGTGTAAAAAGTTGACAAATTATTTCGACTAGGAAAGGGATTCCTCCCAAGTTTGCAGGTTATACCACGCCACAGGAATTCTGAGCAGCTGTTACACAGTATAAAAAGGGATCTGCATGCTTTCGATAAAGTGCAAGGCACAATACAGTGGAATCCGTAGTGGCATTGCTGATACTGACTTCATTGACGAGATTTACCGCCCCACCCAGAAAGGCGCTCTTTTCTTCGTCTTTTTCGTGCTTACCTGTTGTTCCAAGCGGTTTTCTTCCTTTTCTGAATGTATGCTATAGAACATATGTCTGAATGTCTGAATATGTCCGAATGTACACAAGAAAATATAACGCAGAAACATTCCGAGCATCTGCACCTGCCGCAGTTCACCCTTTATAAGCCCACAATACATAGAGGCTAGCTTATACTGATCTTGAAAACCATTCGTGGAACCTAATAAGCCAGTAGATGTTGGCACCACACGCTCGATATCTTTACAAATGTTCAAGAACTTTTCCGAAGCAACTTAGGAGGCGCGCTGCAAAAATGGGCTCTCTTTGAGGATGCGAAATTTCCGCACAATAGGTACAGAGAAAAATTACGGGAAGGTTTTGTTTACGGCATTCACGCAAAGAATAAGGGAAAGCAAGTAGCAAGAACACCTAGCTGTACAATTAGCACACAGATTTTTCACAACGTCAGAGCGTTTGTATTCCTGAGGATTGTATTGCGACGGCGGCGGTAGCAGACCCGTCACTTTCTTACCAGCACGACATGTTGAGACCATTTCTGACTGATCGAATGAGGCATCACTGTAGGTTAAATGAGGCATACAGTTCCCAACTCCCTAGCGCTTAGGCCCGAAGTGTTGCCAGAAGAACTACGGGGTCAGTTACATCCCCCTCTCCCCTTTCCTCCTTCTCATGACCTCTAGTATAGCCGCAGTTCAAAGCTGTAGAAAGGCTGAAGACACTACTGGGATCTGTCAAGGACGCCTGCTTTGCGCGAGGCTCAGAGCGGTATTGATACGGCGGCGCGACGAAATAAACCGCGAAAGGCGGACAAATCATCGGATCACTAGGGCACATAGGGCCCTCTGGGCCACACTTTTCGGCGTCAAGGTAGCCTAGAGACCTGCAGGATTATCTTACTAAGTTATATCTTATTTTCCGTTGAGGTAGACGGAAGTAGAAATCCCCCCCCCCCTTTTTTTCTTATTTAAATCAACGATGGTGTATCTGCGCATGACATCCTCCAGTGCACTACATCTGCAGGCTTGGACTGGCGCCTGATACCGACGAAAGATGCCAAGAGCGAGTGGGCTATACTAATCCAGGGACAAACAAATTAAGAAGGCCCACTAAGCTTGAACGAAGAAACTTCCTTACCAGAACACGAATTGGCCTCCCTGGTGCAATATTCGGCCACACACTCCCTGATGATATCGACAATTAAGCAATGGCCCTCAGTCTCCAGCATCTGCGGAGCACCTGACCAAGGCCGTGGTCAGACCTGTAACGCAGTAGAGGGTGTTAACAATCTCTGAGACCGGACAGGCCACCAATGGAAAGTGACCCTTGCAACGTTTAAAGGGACACTAAAGGTTACCAGAAAGTCAAGTTAAACTGGTAGAGCAATGTTCTAGAACGTCTAAGGCGTCAATATAATCGCGAACAGAGCTTTAGTAACCGAGAAATTGAGTAAATGCATGACACGATTTGAGACCCCCCCCCGCGACATTCCGGTACTAACCCGATGACGAAAGGACTCCCCATAATTTATGTTACTAATACTCAACTACTGGTAATAAAAATATCATTTCATTCGATTGTAAGACGGAAGAAAATGCTACTTGTCTACGTCTACTCGATTCTAAGAAAAAATAACATTTTGACATTACCCTTCAGTAGTACGGGTGGTCGAAAGGTTTCGTTTTCGCTCGACTCTGCGCGCACGACTCTGCGCCGCGCACGCTTTGGAGTTTCAGTAGTTTCGTTATCGCGTCGTGCTGTGCGGGTTCTGCTGGCTCGTGAAACTTTCATTTGGAACAAGCAGCGAGAATGCCACGTCCATGTGATGTCATGGGATGCCCGAACGGTCCGCGGAACTTAGCCAACGGCAGTTGCAGCGGCGAATCCAACGTTACTTATCACTGTGTGCCAAGGAGTGAACCACTCCGTTCGAAGTGGTTAAGTGCCGTACCTCTGCTACAACTCATTGGCAAAGAGCCGAAAATCGCGTAGTGTGCTCGCTGCACTTTCGTCCAGAGGATTACGAGTTGAACGCTGACTTACTGAAGTCGTCTGGAGTGCCTATCAGAGCAATGCTTTCCCGTAGCGCTGTTCCGTCGGTCTTGCCTGCATTCTCCGAAGCGCAAGAACAACTGCAGGACGAAGACGGGGCGGTGAGTGCGGTATTTTGTTTGCACGAAGGAAAAGCTACAAATGTGCGAATATGTACAGCCATGACATAAAGTTGCTTGTATTTTCAGGCTGAACGTAGCGAATCGCAAGCCAGCGCTTCGACAGTCGACACCTCCTACAAAAGCGACATACAGGTACGCAAAGTGCGCGAAAACTGGATATTACTGGCGCTCTCGCTCGATGACTGCACTGACAGAAGTCACTGCACAAACTTGTTGCACCTGACGTGTTCGTTATTTTCTAGGCGACTCGTGACGCGGGGACAGATGCAAGCCTCTCGTCGAGCACTGCCGAGCAAAGTTGCAGTAGCGTTGGAAATATGAAATCTCTACAAGTTCGTCTGCCCGGCACGAGCATTGGTTAGTTTGCTTCTGGTAATGTTGGCATCAGCACTTACATTCAAGGAATGTTCATTTTGATCACAGGTAGTCTCATTTCCATTTACAGTAATATTTAAAGCAATTCTCACCTTCAATGGTCAGTTGAATAGCTTTTTTCCAACGTGACTTTTATTGCAGGAGTTCAAGTTAACACAACAATGAAGGAAACAAAGGAAAAGGGAACGCAGGTTTGCAGGAGAAGGAAGCCCGTGACGTCAACACCTGTGAAGAGGCGTTATAGTGCTCGAAGAGCTGATGGAGCCAAACGACGGCGACAAACATCTAGACAGGAGGCCAGCTTTCTCGCCTCACCTGATGCATCACCGGTTGCTTGCAAAGCTGGCAGGCATGACACGACATATGAGCCAGACAACTCGACTTGTACCTTGGATGCAACATTAGCAGATGAGTGAGCAGGACTCATATTTTACTACATAGGAACCCATGCTCAAAAATAGTGCCATGCAATGATAAAGAGATGGAGCAGCAACTCCCGACACTAATTCCGTTTCTTAGAACCATTCCCCTTTGCAAAAAAGAGCTCAAATGCCACAAGTCTTGGAGCTTGACTTTGGACAGTGGTTTTTGCAACTTTAATCAACACAAATTAGAGAGCAAGGTTCAAGATTACCGTTAGAATTTATAAGGAAAAAGTCCCTCACAATCAGGATGAAACTTTCACAAAATTATTTCTAGCGCTTTCCATTATGAGTGTCATCACAAGAAGTGTTTCCTGGGGTAATTGGTGCAGCATAATTTATGGAACAGTACCTCCCAGATATAGTGAGGTAATTTATTAATCATGGTGTAAACAGTGTGTATTGTCAAATGCACATATTTGTGAAACCTGACAGTGAGCACTTCCTTTTCCAGGAGCGACGAAGACGCGCATGCAAACCGGAAGGACTACTTCCTTTTCCACAGCACCTGCCTGGTCACCCTTTTGAGTCAGTGTCGCACTCGTTTGTCAGCTTCATGCACAGTGAAGCTGTTTTACACTGGCACACGCATTACAGCAGAAACTGAATGTCCATACGCACATGTGCATACGTGGTCCAGCCAGCCACTTGTTGGAACCAAGCCGAGGGGCAACATCGACCTGGCAACGGCTCTGCTTTTTTCCGGCTCAAGTCCTACTAGTGCTCTCAGGATGATGCGGCTGATGGGTGTGCAAGTCATGAGCGACCAGGCTTTCTTCAATTACCTGAAGGCATACCTTCTTCCTTCAGTCACCACGGTAAATGCACAGCTTCCGCTTTTCATAATGCCAACCTGCAGTACCTCTAGCACCATTCAAATATGCTCAAAAGGCACTTTATTTCGAACCTGAGTATTAGTTCTGTGCTTACTTTCACCAAGAGAGAGAGAGAGAGAAATTTATTTACAGAAAGGCAGAGAGGTCGGCCTGAGCTATAACTTGCTCTGGCCTGCTACTCTACACGGGGGAGAAGGG
The DNA here is from genome assembly GCF_050947875.1 of Dermacentor variabilis. Taxonomy (NCBI): domain Eukaryota; kingdom Metazoa; phylum Arthropoda; class Arachnida; order Ixodida; family Ixodidae; genus Dermacentor; species Dermacentor variabilis. Next base: position 211,492,274 of record NC_134570.1, on the reverse strand, counting down.
GCGGTGAGGGAAAGGGTTGATGAGTGATGATGGTATAAGGAAGAGATGCGTATAGACGAATTCACAGAGTTGTGGCATCTAAAGCCGTGCGTCCAGCTCAGTGGCTTGGAGAAAAGCTATAGCGGCACTTGTTACCAGGGCTGCGCTGTTCGCGTTAGGCCAAGGACCTAAAAGAAACTCGTCTGATAGCGGTCTCTTATGGATCGCTGCAATGGAAGAGACAAGTTGCTGTCGTTCTTGCGTGTACGCGGGACACACGCAAAATATATGTTCAAGTGTTACTGGCACCGCGCAGTATTCAGTTTGGGCTAGTATCACTGGCACCTATCGTATGTCTATAACAGTTGGTGAATGCGACACCAAGGCGAATCCGGTGCACCATGCTCGTGTGGCTTTTTTTGAACTTGTGAGGCATACGAAATTTCATTTCTTGGTCCAATTTGTGTAATCGCTCGTGTCGTCGATCTGGTAGGGTCCAGTGTTCCAACGTACGGTTGCGTATTACTTTCACCAATGTGAACATACATTATTATGATGTTGTGCAGTTCATTGCATCAGTAATGAAAGAACAGTAAATTGGATTGCCATTTTCATTTTATTCAGAACCTCTATATTGCTGACATTACAGCTTTTACAGACTTCGGCATTCCACGCCAAGGGAACCAACATAAATTTTTTTACTTTCTTTTATTGCTGCCAGGAATGTAACTGAAAAAAATTGTAAGTGTTGGTTGTTGCAGGAAGGTATTTCCTTCAGCCAAAGGATATATTTTTTCATAAGGCTATTCGGTGAAAACTGGTCCTGGTAGTACTGTGTAAGCTAATGTAATGCATTGGTGGCTCAGGTGAGTATGGCTGAAGAATGTAAATTCGTAACATCAGAAATTCAGCAAGTTTGTCCTGCATAATTGAAAATGTAACTGCGCTACTTGGGACAAGAACAAAAATCAATGTGCAGGCGAGGACAGGCACTGCCTTTCTGATGGGTCTCTGTATTATACATGTGCTACACGTGTACATGCCGTATGCTAGAAACAAAGAATTGAAGAAGTGCAGCATAGATAGAACACCAATGAAAACATGACAAGCTTATGTTTCTGGCTGTTAGGCGGAAAGGGTAACTTGCAAGTATGACAAGGTATTACTAACACCCTACATGCATCTTGTTTCCTGCCTTAAAAAAATATCGAACAGCATGTAGGAGTGCAAATAGTTACCTTCCATCCCGCATAAACACTATATTTCCAATGCAACATAAAAGAAAATGCAAATGTGTTGCCAGGCAGCAGATGCATTATGTTTAAATGACTCTGCATGAGCACAATAACAATGTGCACAATGATCAACTAGGCATTTTAGTGAATCGTTCTCATGCCTGTGGGGTGCAATCTTTGTTTGAAGAAGCCCAGATAGTGAGGGAAGGCACACTGTGAATGAGCAATCCACCTATCTCATTACTGCAGAAATAAATGCTGGCTTCGACGATCATGGGCATGCTGTGCAGGCAATAGCAAGTCATGTTTTCACTGGTGCTTAATTAATCTGTGCTGGACTTCATTATTTCCTTTGTTTCCAGTGTACAATGCATTTACACTCTCGTTTGTAATAGACCGTCTCAATGTAATGTCACAGGCTGGCCTTCTCTGCTTGTCGACTTATGGTAATGTGCAGCACAAACGATGAGGACAACAAACTGTGCGGAATGATCCCTGATATAACTACATTTAATTCCCAGGAAACGCCTGTTGGAATACACACAAAAAGTTAGTAAACCCAGCTATTACACAAGAAGTAAAACCAGCTATTACACAAGATGAACAACAAGACAAATGGAAACAAACCGCAAGGACAACACGGATTTAAAGAGATAAATAACTTATGTGTGGACGCCAGGTGCATGAAAATGTGAGAGACTAGTTGAAAATCACATTCTCAAAAACTATGCACCTGACCAGTCCTTGTGCGACAAGGTTACTTTGGATTGTAAAAGTGATATCGATGTCTGGCTGACACGCATGATTCCTCTTTTCTTTATGTTGCATGCCTCTGCCAGCTTGTGGGTCCTCTGATTTCCGTGCTGCAAAATCACATCAGCATCACTAAAAATTGGCATGTGAACTAGTCGAGGCATAGCACATACATAAAAGAGGGATCGCGTGCATCAGGGAGACATCGGTATCACATTTAGAAAGCAAGTAACCTTGCATAGTTTTTGACAAGCAATGATTTTTAACTAGTGTGTCACTTTTTAATGTACCTGATAAGTTTTGCTGCATTTATAAGTCTGTGTTATCCTCAAGGATTGTATCTCTTTCTACTGTCGTTATCGTCGTGTCATAGCTGGGTTCATGTATCTTCTTTTCTATTAAAACAAGCAATTTGTGTGAATAAAATGCAGTTGAAGTTCAGTGCACATCCTGCGCAGTTCTTTGTCCTCATCGTTCGACCTGCCCGTTACCATGAATGCAACCAACTTGCCCAGTGATTCGTTCTTTCAAGCATCTATTTATGTCCTCGTCCCCAGTCACATATTGAATCACTGTGAAGCACACTCATTAGGACATTCTTGCTAACATCTTGGTTCACACTTGAAGGAAGGTTAAAACTGCATGAAAAAACTAGGCGAAGCAAAGGAATACACAAGTCTGCACTCGCGGTGTATTGTGTGGTGTATTCCTTCTGCTTGTATTTGTTTTTTTGCACAGTTTTAACCTTCTCATGTTCATTAACAGCGTGAATTCTTTTAGCAAATCTATCTGTCCCCTGTGCCACTTTTGTGCTTGAACTCTACTCGTGAATTCCTTACAGGTCTGGGATGAGCATCAGAAAACTTTGCTGACAGAGCTCAGCGATAACAGCCTGCAGCTTTGCGGGGATGGGCGATGTGATTCCCCTGGCCACAGCGCCAAGTTACTCTCGCACTCCTTTCTGTGCCCTGAAAAGAGGAAAATCATACGCACAGAGCAAGTTCAAGTGAAGGAGGTAAGTCAAGCAAGAAGCAGTTCAGATGCTTTCATGATAGGTCTTATTATGCAAGCAATATTTACCCCAGCCAACTAAAATATGGCATGCAACGTTGACATGCAATCGGAGCCGTTCAGTGGCTCATCGCAGTAAAGAGGTGGTCCTTCTTTCGAGATTTCTAAACTTGGTATTGCTACGATTATATTTTTCAGGCTGTATAATAATACCTGAAATACCAAGGTTTGAATAAGAAACACCAATGTATGAAAGCCTCTAACCCTACAGCTAGAAAAGAACTAGTAGATCTTTCCAAGTTAATCAACAAGCGAAAGACAGCTGACATAAGGAAGTGTAATACGGATAGAATTGAAGATGCTCTCAAGAATGAAGGAAGCCTAAAGGCAGTGAAGAAGAAACTAGGAATAGGCAAGAATAAGATGTATGCGTTAAGAGACAAAGCCGGCAATATCATTACTAATATGGATGAGATAGTTCAAGTGGCTGAGGAGTTCTATAGAGATTTATACAGTACCAGTGGCACCCACGATGATAATGGAAGAGAGAATAGTCTAGAGTAATTTAAAATTCCACAAGTATAGCCGGAAGAAGTAAAGAAAGCCTTGGGAGCTATGCAAAAGGGGAAGGCGACTGGGGAGGATCAGGTAACAGCAGATTTCTTGAAGGTTGGTGGGCAGATTGTTCTACAAAAACGGGCCACCCTGTATACGCAATGCCTCATGACCTCAAGTGTACCAGAATCTTGGAAGGATGCCAACATAATCTTAATCCATAAGAAAGGGGACTCCAAAGACTCTAAAGCAGGGGGCAGCAGTAGGTTAGGTGGGCGCATGGGATTAATAAGTTTGCAGGGACAACATGGCCACAATTAGTACATGACCGGGGTGGTAGAAGTATAGGAGAGGCCTTTTCCCTGCAGTGGGCATAGCCAGGCTGATGATGATCAATACCAGCGGTGGTTTCTGTGCATTCCTGTTTTGCAGAGTGAACAAGTGCAGGCAAGTGCCCAGATGGAAAAAGAGGGCCTCGTAAGAGGTCTCAAATTTCTTTCTGAGCAAGGCATGACTGTGAGCTCATTGACTATAGACCGCCACTCGGGAATTAAGAAGCACATGCGGCTGCAAAGTCCGGAGATCAATCATCACTTTGATGTGTGGCATGTTGCAAAGGGTACGGAGAAATTCATGTTGTTCGCCTGCAACAGATGGCAGGTGTGTAACCTAGTGCACTTACTGAATGGACATGCAATTCTATATTGGATTGTTCAGTGGATACTCATTGCTCATTATACTGCTTTCGTCACCCCATCGTGATCATGATACTTTCGTTGTACTGCCTTCATCATTCCATCGGTATCATTATTCATAATTTCATCGTCCATGTCTCATGAGTGTCGTCATACACTTGTCATGCGATCATGATCATGGCTAACCCTAGTGATGAAAAAAATTTCAGTACGAAGCATAAATTCTTTAGCATGTCAAATTTTACCAGAAAAGGATTTCAGATAGGGAGGCACAATTGTGCTTTGTAAGAAGTCATACTTCTCATTCAGCACTTGGCCCATTTGTCTTTGTTGTTCTTTGCAATATATTAAAATTTCCTGAAACTGAACTAGTCCATACATAAATACTACTACATGCCTGTTGTGTGCGCATTGTTCGTTCAGCTCCTACAGGAAGTTGATTTGGGATTTTGAAGGAGTGGTATGGCTTTTATCGCGGTAGGCTATTCACTGCCCTCATGGCTCCTCTGTTCATACCTGTTTAGTATTCAAGCTGTATCACCTTGGTTAGATTCATAGGCAGATGATTCCTTTAATGAGTTTGCTTGCAACCTTGGTTCGTACAATGCCTACCAGTGCTGCTATATCTTTACGAGGCTTATGGTACGCAAAGTGCAGATCCACCTGACATGGAGCAATAGTGTATTGTGCTGTTGCCTTGTTGAAGGCATCAGGAAAAAGCTGACTGCAGCTTCACGAAAGGCTGGATGCAGTGCCATTATAGAATGAACACAAGCCATCACCAACCACCTGTACTGGTGTGCATGCGCTTGCGGTGGCAACGGGGACATGCTGGTGGCGGCATGGAGTAGCATGCTGAACCACATTAAGAACAGACATGAAGGACATGGTGGCCTGTACCCCCGCTGTCTTCACGAACAATCCCGCCGCAAGCAATGGCTCACTGCTGGTAGGCATAAATAACCAAAGAGCACCAAGATAAAGTGCATAAACTAGCTGTGTTTATAATTCCCTTTCTTGTCAGACTCTCCAGCCTACAAGCAAATTGAGCGCATTGTGGCAGCGCCACTGTTGCTGAAAGACATCCGCCAGTTGTCACCATCTGTTCAGACATACAGCCTGGAGTCCTTCCACAGTGTTCTAAATGGTTTTGCCCCAAAGTCCACTGCATTCACATATGAAGGCATGAAGGCCCGGTGAGTTTGCATAAGCTAATCTTCTAGCAATGAAACTACAGTGGATTATTAATGCTGAGACAAAATAATTTTCTAGCACACTGATTGCTGCGCTTCACTTCAACGAGAACTCCCAGCGAGAGCAAGCAAGGAGCTGTGATGGTGCAGAACAGTGGCGCATAAAGTCCTCCAAGGTCAGGCAAAGTACCTCGACAGCATGTGCACTCAAGACAGCTCCCACATTTGGCAAGTCAATTTGAAAATACTTGCTGTGCTATGCTTTGCCTATTATTGCAATATGTTATGCGGCAATGTTTGTAAAAAAGGGAATGTTTTTGTCCTTTTGTACTGTCTACCAAAAGCATCAATATCTTTTGTAATGGAGAGTGAAGTGACTGCGACAGCTGTTTTTCACAGACATTTTCTGAACCTTCATGGCAGTCTGTCCAATGAATACATTTTGCCAGATCAGCGGAATTTTGCTCAAGATTGCCATGTACTGCCAAAAGCTATACATCATAGAGATGTCTCACTGAAAGGGTGCAATGACAGACACTCCGCGATACAGAACGTGGAACATTTGAATGGCCAATGCCTCCGGAGCGACGATGAAGTGAAAGAGGTGGAACGCTTCCTCAACGGGCTGGCGGCGGAGGTCTATGACATTGGGGTACAGAAATTGGAGCAGTCTACAAAAATGCGTAGAAAAAAGATGGCGATTATGTAGAAAAATAGAGTAAAGTTTCACTTTTCCAATGATGTTAATTTTTATGAGATTAAACAATGTTGTCTATTTGTGAAATTGATGGTAACCTTATTTCTGGATCATCTCTAGTAAATGGAGTGTTTGTATATGCCATAGGGCATCCCCCTTTTTAGGTGTGTGCAGGTATGAAAGGGAAGAAATGCAATAATCTGTTGAACTTTTCTTTTTTCAGACTATGTGAAAGACCTGCACAAGAAATTGATGGAGCTGTGCGCACAGTATGAAACATTCTCCAAAGCACTTGCACAAGTGGAGAAAAGTGTTCCAGCTGCATTTTCATCTCGGGATGACCAAAGAGTGCCCAATAGAGACCTTGTAGCTGCACACAAAGCATGGTTCCTCAAGTTCTGATGTGGTGCACAGATCGGCATCACACATTTTCTTGACTCTTCCCTGACCGTTAACAATGTGCTCATTTTCAAAGTGATCATTTTATTTCAAAAGCACTAGCCGCAACCCACACGATACAAAAATGTTAGCTTATACGCTAGTTAGACCGGCAAATTTAGCTTCACTTTGAGCGAGTGCACGGTTAGTGTGGTTGTAAAAAATTACTTTGTTGTGTCGCTTTAGAAAACAATGCCAAAACAAAGGAAACGGCCAGACAGGAGAGAACATTGTTATTTGCTGTTATGATGAAACGTGTAAACAATATGTGAAATTGCTTGATTTCCTAAGTCCTAGTAAGAAAAGAGTTAAACATGCACACATGATTCTTCCTACTCTGCCATATCACTGGCATTCTAGTCATCACTAACTTTTCCATTATGTATTCAGTGACGAAACACATCAACAAGAATACAGAATGTTTTACTGCTCAGCACTTTAGCTTTAAAAAACTGACAACCTTGTGACTAGTGATACCTGCTGACAGGTAAGCAGAACATCTTTCGATATCTGACGAGGAACTCAAATGTGCACGGCGATTTATCGATGACACTGCGCTGCTTCCACAATTTTCTTTCCCTCTAAGATTCTGGGTACTTGAACCCTGTGGGCGTTTCTGTGGGGAACGTCACCCGAATTTTCGCGACAGCACACGATGGCAACACAAAACGTTCGCCTTTTCGAAGTCGCCCCCACAGCCAGCGCACAAATTGCCTGTAGGCTGTGTACCGGTACCTTCTGTAAAGAAAAAAAAATACAAAACAATTATTACACACTTGCATAGAAACATTGAGTGAATTGAAGGCACTTCACTTCGTTGGACGGATTGATGCTGTGAGTAGCCTCTGTGGAAGTGGCTGCAGGCTACGGCCCCCAAGCATGTTTTTATTGATATTATTAATACAATTTTTGTGGCCTCAGTTAAACTTGCATCCCTTGTTAAATAAGTGCCCACCAGGCACTGAAAGTAAACAAGCACAGTTGTAGATCTATTCGTCAGCCAGCTGGACTATAGTGGCTTTACTTCACAAGCCTAGAAGGGGGTGCTCTCTCCCTACAATTTTTTTTTCTCATAAATCTGCTCCATGATTAATGTAATGCATTTATAATGTCTTTTTAAGCGGCTAGTTCCCTGCTCATATATTACCTTACATGATGTGCCATAACTTTACTTCAACATTAGGTAGCAGTCGACAGCCAGTGTACAAATCCAATGTGATATAAGTTTCTCATTGTTTGTATGTTTACTATAACATGAATGTGTTGCTCACAGATCTATTAGGAGGTTCCTGTTGGTGTCAGTGAATCCATCAGTGTCAACCATGTGTATTAGTAATTTTTTAAAAACACGAATTACCTATTCTTCTACCCATTTGCTACATCTTGTTGTCACCCATTTTGCCACTTTCAACCCGAAGATATTTTGTACGCATAAACCTTCACCTCTTTTGCTACATTACTTTATGAATGAGCATACTCAACTGTCCATTTGTATTTTTATTTTGTATATCTAGCATTCTAACTGTAATTTTTAATATGTAGCAGTCATTCTAGATCAATAGTCCTTGTAAATAAATACAGACTTATCTGCTGTTTGTTAGATTCCTTCTTAATTCCTAACCATCCTGAACTGCTTCTATCACTGCATGAACAAACAAAGTGTTTTGCCACACAGCTGTTTCAACATCAACATCTATTAGCTTTGCTGTTGGGATATGTCATGCATTATGTGTACATCAAGAGGCTTAGTGGCACAATGTCACAATGAGAAGGCTGGGTAAAAAAAATTGAAAAATTATGCCTACAGACAAACTGACTAAGTATTCCTGAGTGAACCCTTGACAATTCCAAAGTGTGTGATGAGGCCACTATGGCAAATAATGTTAATAAAACAGTGTGCATGACCATTATAAATGAGACAATGCTTTGATGTGCAGCTGTTTCTTAACCAATGCTGAAATTAGGTGCACCAGAGGAGTAACAATCTGGGTGTAACAACTGTATGCAATATGAATTGCATTAAAAGCATCGGAAACATATTTCGATTCATTTGGAAGATCAACTTTACAACAAAAAACTATAAACGTCTCCCCGATGGTACCTGCGGCCTCCTGGATGAGCATCAGCTTGATCAAACTATATGTATGCCAGGCACATACCCAGAATTTTTCTTTCGGTAGGGGGGGAGGCAACCCCCAAGGTTTCTATGCAAAATCGGGGGCGGGCCTACTTTTACTAGTACAACCTTTAAAATTTTCCATCGCTCATTATAAAGGCACGTCGCAAACCCACAAAATGGAAAAGAAACAAGGTGCATCTGACAAGTACGCCTCTGGTATACACCTCTGCTTTAATTGGCAAGGAAACAAGGAACCACATCACATTGACTCACGCAGGAAAGAGGCACAGAAAGGGCACTGCCAAGAACAAGCAAAATGAAGATTTCTAGTAGTGTTTTTCTAAGTAGCTCTGGATGAATTATAGTGAAAGATGTGTTTGCAGAACAATCACAGTTCTTTTAGGTCCCTCGTTTCCTGCTCTACCAAGTGAAGTACTAAGGCACTTGGAGTTTCATACAATCATTACTAGATGGAACTCTGGCGGTAGTGTCTAAGGGAGCTGCAATGGGAGCAGTTGAGCCAGCATGGCAATAATGGGAAGTACACGGATTTGCCTAAACTTCATTCTTTCGGCTTCATACGACTTCGCAAACTCGTCATTTTCAACAATGTACCGCACAGTAAATAATTAAATAAACAAACATTATTAAAATTGTCCGACCGCAGGATTCAAACACAGGACCGCTAGGCATAGACGTCCGATATTGAAATCATTATGCGGCGGTCGCCCGCATCGACACGTGACAACGCCCTTATGAATTTATTGCGGGCACGCCAGTACTTTGAGATGCTAGGCGCGTTTCGATTTGGCCACCTCGACAAGCTGAACCGTTGCAATTAGCAGTGATTGTTTGCGTTTTAGCGTCTTCTGCTCTTGGAAAAGTAAACATTGCTTTGAAATTTATGACAATGAATGCATACAAGGCGTGAATAACAAATCCACAAGCACGAATATCAGACGAATACGTGTAGTTCCCATCATTTCCATGGCGGCTCAACAATTGAAGCACCAGAGTTACTTATTGTTCGAAACTCTATGTCAAAACCGACTCGTAGTGCTGTTTGGGAAGTTGTGTAATGATGCGTGGCCGCTACTCCCATACAACCGTGTGGAGCACAGGACGCTATGGTTCTAGACGTACTGCGCCCACCGTGGAAGGTTATTATTATGGGGTTTTTATGTGCCAAATCCACTTTCTGATTATGAGGCACGCCGTGGAAGGTTAGAAAAGCACCCACATAGGCACAGCAAATAAGTGCCTGACTTGACTAATAAGTGCCTCATAAGTGCCTCATAATAAGGGCCGGCTTGACTGATAACCGTAGAAGCGCAATTCAAAACACACGGAATCATTCTCCACTTCCGGCGGCGTTTTCTATACTTCCTTTTTAAATAAAAAGATTTTCATCCATAAATATTTTCATAAACAACGGCTTAAGTTTTCCATTTTTGCAACTCTGGTTTCCCGTTGCCACTTTTCCACAAAAAATACTCTACATTTAAGGGAAAAATCAGACGAGGTAACGGGTGACATTCATATTGCTTACGGGTTCAAGAGTTATTGCAAGGTTTGCTTCAAATTTTGAAATCTTTAGGGATGACTAAGAAATGTAGATCGTTGAAAATATATCAATGGGGCCGTTCTATGGCAGCATCTTCAGATTTCGAAACAAACATCGAAATAATGAGAAAGGCGAAAACATTTCGTCTTTAGGTGGGAGAATATCTGTCTCTTTCACGCAGTGACTTTTACCTTTCCCTTGACCCGATCAGGGATCGCTTCTATGCCTTGGCCATAACAATACTGTAACGGCAGCCCAGTGTTGACCACGGAATAGCTGGCAAGTCTCAAGAATGATTTGGCGGTGCTTTAGGCGTGGCCGGGAGGAGAAAGGGGGGCACCCCCCCCCCCCCCCCAGGGCCCCTCCTTGGGTACGTGCCTGATGTATGCTCTCCTGCCCTACACACACCTAGAGATTTTATGTGCACAAAATTTTCATTTCTGATGCCAACAATTGTCGACTGGAAGTCTTGACCTTGCTGTGTTAGCAAACTAATTCTGTTAACATACTGAAAGGAATACTTCATCTTCTCTGTTTGTCCCTTCCAAAACAACCCGAGTAGGCGAATAGCATTTAAAAAGTTGACGTGTTTGCTTGTTTAATAAGCTATGTGTTTTAGCGATGCATGTGTATTTCATTGGTCCAAAGAAAGCTGTGCAAGAACAAGAACTTACTTGTGCATTTCATCGTCCATGGTGTGCCCCCATGAACGAAGTTCCAGGTAGGCCACACGGAGCACGGAAATGTTCAGACACAGAACATTGATATCTGGATGTTCCGTGATGCAACCCTGCGGTTGGGCGAGACTTACGGGTGCACCCATCGCGCGACAGCACAGACACTCGTGCTCAAGGAAGTTCACGAGCACCTGGCAGTGTCCACATTCGCACCTGTAATGTGTAATGTAAAAGTAACAGTAATGCACGAACCAGAAGCCGGTACAGATTACACACGCAATTCGCAATGTTGCGCCCGGCACTGTTGACAGCTCGACTCATAGGTCCATCCAACACGAAGCTACAGGCACCGTGCTTGTTTAGAGCTTGGCCCTGAAATGCTTTCAATTGTTAAAACACGAAAATGACACGCCGCGTCATAGCTGGCCGCGAAGGAGAAAACGAGCAGGTTTCGATTAGATTTAACTGCGAATTGCGAATTGCAGGTAAAGTTTCTAAGCGACCGATGCAGCACGTAATAACAAGCATCTGTACGTACCAGTCCGTGCTTGAGGGTCGCGACGGCATGTCCAGACTGTCTTCTTCGCCCGAGGTCGCATCGCTGCTCCCCTCGATGCTTTCCCGCTCCGGAGAGCCGGTGTCGAGGGCGCAGACGTAGTACGCAACGACGCCGGCAGCGCGAGCCCTCAGCAGCAGGTCGCGCTCGTCAGTGCTCAAATCGCTGAAGTTGAGCCCAGCATCGCGAGCCAATGTGTCGTTGTCAGGGTCCATCGCGACGAGCGTCGAAGTTTGCGTCATAGAATGAAGTACCAGCTCATGGTCGCGCGTTTCTCGTTCCTCTAGCCATCATACTCCCGCTTTCGCTCTGCTGTTGGCTCTGTCTTGGCTGCGTTTCTGGCCGCGCGTTTGCGTTTTGCGCAGAAAAGCCGCAGCGCCGTCTGCGGACGCCGTTCTACTCACCGACGGCGCAACGTCACTATGAGACCGTGATGTCAGCACTCCTCGATCGGAGGGCGGGCGATTTAAACTGCTCTAGAGGTACGCGGACGCTTCAGAACGCATTTTCTCTTAAAATAAGCCTATCCTTGGCACGAAACAAGTGTTTCGAGGTTTCTGGTGTGGTATTTCAACAGTCCACGTTGACTTAATAGTAACATTTAGTGTCCCTTTAACACCCGAACCCTCTCGACTGAGGCTAGCTTAGCAGAGCTCTTTGAGGACATATCAGACATCTTTTGGGGATAATATCGGCATTAGTGAGATTAGAGAAAGAACTGGTGAGGCTTACACATTGCTAAATAACGGCCTGTCCTCTGCTGTAGAAGTCTCCCTGATAAGAAGCAATACGGGGTAGGATTCCTAATCCATAAGGACATAGCAGGCAACATTGATGTACTCTACACCATGAATGAGAGCGTAGCAGTAGTCGTAATCAAACTCAATAAGAGGTATAGATTGAAGGCAGTACAAGCCTACGCTCCAACATCCTGTCCCGACGATGAGGAAGTAGACAAGGCTTATGAAGATGCTGAATTAGCGATGAGAGAAGTGCAAACGAGGAATATAAATTGGCAACTACGGCGTCTATTCTAGAAACGCTAGAGGAGAGATGCTGGTAGAATTCGCAGAAAGGAATAAGCTGAGAATAGTGAACTCCTTCTTCAGGAAACGTAGCAACAGAAAATGGACCTGGAAGAGCCGGAATGGTGAAACAAGAAATGAAATTGATTTCATAGTTTCTGCCGAACCCAGCATAGTGCAGGACCTAGAAGTGATAGGTAGGGTAAAGTGCAGTGATCATAAGTTAGCAAGGGCTAGGATTCACCTCAGTTTGAACAGAGGAAGAGTAAAATTCATCAACAAAAACAGGTCCACTTAGAGGCAGTAAGGGTAAAAGCAGACAAGTTTAGGCTGGTACTTACAAACAAATATGCAGCCTTAGAACAGGGAGACGATGATGACGATGAGAAAGGGGTAATGAATGAAACCGTAACGTGGTTGGCTTCAGACGCAGCAATTGAAGTGAGAGGCCAGGCGCAAAGGCAATCAGTAGGCAAGCTCTCCCAAGTAACAAAAGACCTAATAAAGAAACGGCAAAGAATGAAACTTTCCACCTAAAGATAGAATTCCTGGAATTGTCAAAACTGATCAATAAAGCGAAAATAAGTGATGCTAGAAATTATAACGTGAGGAAGGCTGAAGGAGCCGTAAAAAATGAACGCAGCCTGCAATCAGTGAGAAGGAAACTTGGCATAAGACAAACCAAGATGTATGCACTGAAAGATAATCAGGCCAATTTCCTCTGGAATGTCGAAGGTAGAATAAAACCAGCGGAAGAAATCTATACTGACTTGTACAGTGCCCAGAAGAGTCAGGATAGCTCAATTAGAAACAGTAATGAACAATATACAGAAATTCCTCCTATAACTACTGATAAGGTGGGAAGGGCCTTAGACGACATGAAGCAAGGAAGTATGGCAGGAGAGGATGGAATGAATAACAGTCGATTTAATCAAGGATGGAGGAGACATAATGCTTGGAAAACTGGCGGCTTTTTATACGAAGTGTCTATCGACTACAAGGGTCCCAGAAAACTGGAAGAATGCAAACATTATACTGTCACGAAAAGACAATAGACGATGTACCCGGCGTCGGCGAGGGAGGCGGTTGAACAAGATGGCGTGCAATTATTTAAGCCGGCGTCCTCAGCTTCTACGTCTTCTACTTCAGCGCCCGTCTCTTGCTGAGCGCGTGTTCCAGTCCCAACTTCTTTGTTTTTCAGCGCTGGCTCGTGACACCTGGCGGCATTACTCCCCCGCCAAAAGAAAGGCATCGACCCGATGCTTACTAAACTAGAAGGAGGAAGTGTGGAATTCGTATGATATCGGATTGGCGTCGCCTTAACGCGCGAAATACGGCTTGAGGCGAAGAACATGCACTATCTCTGAGCGGTGCTGTCGACGCCGAGGCGACGCGGCACCGTCGGGAATGACTTCATAGTTCACTTCACTAACGCGGCGTAGCACTTTGTAGGGTCCAAAGTATCTGCTAAGGAGCTTCTCAGACAACCCCTGGCGACGGACTGGAGTCCACACCCAGACTTGGTCACCTGGCTGGTACTCGACGTGCCGATGTCGAAGGTTGTAGCGTCGTGCGTCTGAACTCTGTTGCTTCGCGATGTGTATGCGCGCGAGTTGGCGAGCTTCCTCTGCGTGTTGAGTAAGTTGCTCGGCGTCGACAGTAAGTGATGCGTCGGTGTCGTGCGGGAGCATAGCGTCTAGCGTGGTCTGGACCTCGCGCCCGTAGACAAGACGGAACGGTGTTAAGCGTGTGGTTTCCTGAATGGCGGTGTTGTACGCGAATGTAACGTACGGCAGGACTTGATCCCATGTTTTATGCTGGACGTCCACATACATAGACAGCATGTCAGCTATGGTTTTGTTTAGCCGTTCCGTCAGTCCGTTGGTCTGCGGATGATAGGCAGTCGCCTTGCGATGCTGCGTGCAGCTCAGCTCGAATATGTCCTCTATAAGTTGGGCTGTAAAGGCAGTGCCTCTGTCGGTGATGACATGTGAGGGGGCACCATGTCTGTGGACTATGTGCTCGATAAAGAACTGGGCAACTTCGTAGGCCGTGGCACGTTGTACAGCTTTCGTCTCGGCGTAGCGTGTTAGATAGTCCGTGGCGACTATAATCCACTTGTTTCCGCTGGCTGACAAGGGAAAGGGTCCCAGAAGATCCATGCCGATTTGATCAAACGGCGCGCGAGGTGGTGCGATGGGTTGGAGTAACCCCCCGGGCTTCAAAGACGGTGACTTCCTGCGTTGACACTCCCGGCAGCTTTGCACGTAACGCTTCACCGTGGTAGAAAGTCTGGGCCAGTAGTACGTCAGGCGTACTCGTGCAAGAGTGCGTGAAAATCCCAAGTGTCCGGACGTGGGCTCGTCATGGCAGGCTAGGAGAATGTCATCACGAAGGGTGGCAGGTATTACCAATAGATACTCTTTGTCGGTGGCACTCGAGTTTTTCTTGTAGAGGACGCCTTGTCGGAGCCAGAAGGTCGAGAGACTGCGAGAAATATGTCGTGGGATTGTAGCATTCTTGTCTTCTAGGTGATCGATGGGAGGGCGTATTTCGGCGTCCTCGCGCTGCCGTATGATCAAGTCTGATGCGTTTAGCGCCCCAAGGAATGCGCCGTCTTCGTCCATGTCCTTATCGCAAGTTTTGACGGGAGCGCGCGACAACGTGTCGGCATCTTCGTGTTTTCGGCCCGATTTGTAGACGATGGTAACATCGAACTCCTGCAGACGGAGACTCCATCGAGCAAGTCGCCCGGACGGGTCTCGTAAGTTGGCTAACCAACACAGGGAATGGTGGTCTGTCACCACCTTGAAAGGGCGACCGTAGAGATAAGGCCGAAATTTCATGATGGCCCACACAACCGCTAGACACTCTTTTTCGGAGATGGAGTAGTTGATTTCGGCGCGTGAAAGGGTGCGACTGGCGTAAGCGATGACTCGCTCGACGCCTTCCTGGTGTTGAACGAGTACAGCGCCAAGACCGATGTTGCTGGCATCGGTATGCACCTCGGTGTCAGCGTCCTCGTCAAAGTGAGCGAGGACAGGTGATTCCTGCAGGCGTTGCCGTAACTCGGTGAAAGCTGCGTCCTGCTCATCCGCCCAAACAAAGGGTGTGTCTTCTCGCGTTAGGCGTATGAGTGGTTCAGCGATGCGCGAGAAATTGGCGATCAAGCGCCGATAGTACGCACACAGACCGAGAAAGCGGCGTACTGCTTTCTTGTCACGAGGAGTCGGAAAAGCAGCAACAGCAGATGTTTTGTCTGGGTCAGGCTGGACGCCGTCGGCGTTCACGACATGCCCGAGGAACTTCAGCTCTTCGTAACCGAAGTGACACTTTTCTGGCTTTAGTGTGAGATTAGCGGAGCGGAGCGCCTCAAGTACCGCCTCTAAACGCTTCAGATGTTCTTCGAAGGTCGCCGCAAACACGACGACGTCATCTAAGTATACTAAACAGCAGTGCCACTTCAGACCCGTCAGAACAGTGTCCATCATTCGCTGGAATGTGGCCGGTGCAGAACACAGGCCAAATGGAAGTACTTTAAGTTCGTAGAGTCCATCTGGGGTAACAAAGGCAGTTTTTCGCGATCTCGTTCGTCAACTTCGATTTGCCAATATCCGCTCTTCAGCTCTATGGATGAAAAATACCTGGTTCGCCGGAGTCGATCTAACGAATCATCGATCCGCGGAAGCGGATAAACGTCTTTTTTTGTGACGTTATTCAACTTTCTATAGTCAACGCAGAACCTAAGCGTTCCGTCTTTCTTTTTGACGAGGACCACCGGCGATGACCAAGGGCTTTGGGATGGTTGTATGACGTCATCGTCAAGCATTTCTTTCACTTGTGCATTAATCACGTTGCGCTCTTTCGCCGATACGCGATAAGGCAGTTGTCGTATGGGACGAGCATCGTCATACGTGATTATTCGGTGTCTCGTGATGGACGTCTGGCGTATCTTAGAAGAAGATGCGAAGCACTCCTTGAACCGAAGGAGCAACTCACGCAGCGCTTTCTGCTTTTCCTCCGAAAGGTCTGAATTGATGTCGATATTGCTGAGTGCCTGAGCTGGGTTCTCCTTCGTCACAGACGCACAGCATTCAGCAACGTCTGCTATGGGCTCAGCGAAAGCAATAGTAGTACGATGAAATAGGTGCCGATGTTCCTGGCTGAAATTCGTCACGAGGAGCGCCGAAAGTCCACCTCGAAGCATAATCAGACTGCGGGCTGCACATACACCGTGTGTCAGCATAAGGGAGGAATTGCCCTCTGCAACAGCTTCGCCGTCACGCAGATCGTCGCATACGACCATTACCATGACACTTGCGCGTGGTGGTACAGTTGCACTGTCGGCGTAAACTCGAAGCGCGTTACGTCGGCAATTGTCGCGGTTGTTCGCTGCTCTTTTTGTCGAAAAAGTCACTGTGCGCTCCCGGAGGTCTATAATGGCACCATACTCTCGCAGAAAGTCGACGCCCAAGATAAGGTCCCGAGAACAATCGAGGAGTATAAGGCAGCTGGCAGGAAACGTGGACCCACGAATTTGTACTCTGACCGTGCACATGCCCAACGGTGTGACGACATGCCCGCCAGCAGTACGAATTTGCGCTCCAGACCAAGGCGTGATAACTTTTCTAAGTTCCGTCGCTAGTTTTCCGCACAAGATTGAGTAGTCAGCCCCCGTGTCCAATAAAGCACTAACGTGGCGGCCGTCGAGCACAACAGGTATGTCGAGCGAGAGTCTGTCGCTGAGTTCGGCTGCTGTCGTCGTTGAATCGTGCTGAATAGACCGTGCTGGCGTCGATGGGAGGTCTTCGGAAGGGCGATTATCAGCGGCCTCGCCCCCGAAGGTCGCTGTTCTTAGTTTCCCCGGCGAGGGCTTGGCGATCGTCCCTGCGCTGCCATTGGAGGGCTTCTAGGAGCGGGGGAAGAACGCCTGGGGGACGGCGAGCGCGACTGCCGCCGCGGGGACCGTGGCATACTCTGCTGGGTCAAGTATTCTTCGATCGCCCTAGGCCTTTCACCATATCTGGGCCTTGGTGAATCCGCGGCAAAACCTTGCAGTCCGAGACGGCGGTATGGGCACTCGCGGTATATGTGACCGGCTTCTCCACAATGATAGCACAGAGGCCTTCTGTCCGGGGTACGCCAGACGTCAGATTTCCTTTCGGGTGGGCGACGATCCTCCATACGTTGGATTGGTTGCACAGATGGGAGCGGCGGGACGTATGACGCGGCGTAAGACGTGGCGGGGTCGAAATGGGTCGGAGCTTGTACAGGGGCTCGCCTCAAAACTTCCGCATACGACGGCCGCTGCAACTGTGCTGTCACAGGCGGCGCATTGTTGTTAGGAACGGGACACTGGATCGCTTGCTGCACTTCGTTCCTCACAAGGGCAGAAATGGAACCTAGCGTGGGCTGAGGCGGGCAGGTGAGCCGTTGAAGCTCATCACGCACCACAGAGCGGATAAGATCTCGGAGAACGTCCACGTTTCCAAAGGCAATCGCGCCCGTCAGTGAAGCAGCGTTCGCGTGCCTGTCATACGGAGCTGAGCGCTGGTCCGAAGGTGAAGTTGGGTTCAATTGTCTGTCATAGAAAGTTGAGCGCTGGTGTAACATCTTTTCTATCGTGGTGGCTTCAGTTAAGAATTCAGCCGCGGTCTTCGGCGGGCTTCGAACAAGGCCAGCAAATAGCTGTTCTTTAACTCCCCGCATTAGATGGCGTAGCTTCTTTTCCTCGGACATGGTTGGGTCCACCCGACGGAAGAGTCGCGTCATATCCTCGACGTACGACGTCAGGCTCTCGTTCGGCAGATGAATGCGGGATTGGAGCGCCCGTTCGGCTCGTTCGCGGCGATCAGCATTGGTGTAGGTATCCAGCAAGGCACGACGGAAATCAAGCCACGATTTGATGAGCCCTTCTCGGTTCTCGTACCAAGTGCGGGCACCATCCTCCAAGCTGAAGTAGACGTTCCTTAACTTCGCCACGTCGCTCCATTCATTTATCTCGGCAACGCGCTCAAACTGGACCAACCAGTCTTCTACATCCTCGAAGATATCTCCGTGGAACACATTCGGCACTCGGAGATTCTGCAGCAGATACTGCGTTGCCGTTGTGGCCGTACCTTGCCTAATGGTCGGTAGGGACGTCGACGTTCCTTCCATACCGGTGTTTGGTGGCGTCGATATTGTTGCGGAGAGATGATCAAGCTCCGGAGGCAATCCTCGGATTCTCCTGCTTGCCCGGTGAACAGGGGTGTCCACTAGGATAGGGCTGGTACTCCTGCTACCAGGAGGGGTTTGTGGCATCGGATAAACCGTACCCAGCACCTCCACCAGTTTTGTCACGAAAAGACAATAGACGATGTACCCGGCGTCGGCGAGGGAGGCGGTTGAACAAGATGGCGTGCAATAATTTAAGCCGGCGTCCTCAGCTTCTACCTCTTCTACTTCAGCGCCCGTCTCTTGCTGAGCGCGTGTTCCAGTCCCAACTTCTTTGTTTTTCAGCGCTGGCTCGTGACACCTGGCGGCAATACTAATCTATAAAAAGGAAGACGTTGAAGAACTGAAAAATTATAGGCCCATTAGCTGACTCCCAGTATTATATAAAATATTTACCAACATAATCTTCAACTAATCACAGGGAACACTGACGGAAGGAAATTCACGCAATAAAAATGAGATGGATTGCATACGGCAGACATCGTGAACTCAAGACTGGAAGTTTACCGTTATCATTGAAATGGAACGTATAAAACCAGTGCATTTAACCGGTGCTAACATTAGGGAGAGACTTGGTGACTGACAAAGAAGCTTGAGAACAAGTCAAGGACCAAGCAAAAAACGATGGAACGAAGAATGTTAGGGATAACTTTAAGACACCGAAAGAGAGCGGTTTGGATCAGAGAGCAAACAGGTATAGACGATATTCTAATGGACATCAAGCGAAAAAAATGGCGCTGGGCAGGTCATGCCATGCGTAGATTAAATAACTGTTGGACCATTATGCGGGCAGAATGGGTACGAAGAGAAGGGAAGCGCAGTAGAGGACGGCAAAAGACTTGCAGGTGGAAGTTAGGCGGAAATTAGGAAGTTTGCGCAGGACAGTGGTAATTGGAGATCGCAGGGAGAGGTCTTCTTCCTGCAGCGTACATAAATAGGCTGATGATGATGATGAGGATGGCTATAGGGTTAAGCTGTCGTTTCTTTGCAGGCGTTGCCCAAATTCACTCTATTTTCTTGCCACACGCTCTCCATGCATGCTTATTAAAGCAACACGATTTCTACTTACGAATTTCTTTCTGGAGGGCTTTTTTCCTAAACCATATATTCTGCTTGTATTGTTTCAGCATTCTTCCTTGCATCACCGATTGGCCGTGCAACTAACTTTTTCTTCAAGAACTGCAGCCATTACATGCAAGAAGTGAAGCCGAATCCACCGAACGACCTAATTGTCGAGGTAATAATAATAATATTTGGGGTTTTACGTGCCAAAACCACTTTCTGATTATGAGGCACGCCGTAGTGGAGGACTCCGGAAATTTTGACCACCTGGGGTTCTTTAACGTGCACCTAAATCTAAGCACACGGGTGTTTTCGCATTTCGCCCCCATCTAAATGCAGCCGCCATGGCCGGGATTCGATCCCGCGACCTCGTGCTCAGCAGCCCAACACCATAGCCACTGAGAAACCACGGCGGGTTAATTTTCGAGGTACGTCTTGCCATCTTGTACTGCTGAAGTGGCCATGGTAGTCTAACTCGAGCATCATACCATGTTGCTGGAGAAGCCGTGTGGTTAGCAGAAATTATATGCGTTTTCTATATTGATGCTCGCAATCTCTTAAAAAAAATCACACGCACCACTTAAAATGTCTGCGCATTTCTGTTGGTTAGGTTATTTCCAGTTAATGAAGCAGCGGCTCTTATGCGTTCCCGTTGCATTATGCTTCTTGCCCATAGTGTCAACATCACAGTCGTTGAATTTGTGTGGGACGCTATTTAGTAATGCCTAACCACGTGCTTCCATCAACATGCAAAGTCAGGTTAATGGCGTTTTACGGAAATAATTCTAAAGCTTGGCTGGGTGTTCTAAGCAAAATTCCTTTACAGAACTTTTAAAAAGACATGCTTTAGGCGTATTTATAACAGATTTTTGACTATTTGGCATCTTAATGTTTTCACAATGGTTTGGGAGTGGTTGATTTTCTAATTTGTTTGAAAACCCCATTTACAGCATATTTTTAACAAAATGCGTTTTAAACTTTTTAAAGCAAGGGAAGATGAGCTAAATAAATTATTTGCTCTTGATTGTTATTACCATCAAATTACTTCGAACGTGACTAAATGTAGCATTTACAGACGCAATCTTTTAAATCAAACTAATTTACTCTTTTAGTCAAGACACTTGCTGACTGTTACTAATTGAACATTTGAAGCCGCTTATTCGACGAGCTCATAACCATTTCCACAAATGCAGGACTTTGACGCTGCTGATGTTTACAGCCCAATGAATTCCCACCGAGTTCACACAGAAAGAATTAATTTTACGAGAAGAAGCGGCCCTGCCCTTCGTAAAAGCCCATGAGTGTCTCCCTACTTCGCGGTTGGTCATCGGGCTAGCATGAAGCGACTGAGGTGGCTGCTTAGTACGAACGCTCGCTTTGTGTTCGTCCACCTGTGAGGCACACGCATTTATGTCCCTCACGGGTGGTGGCTACGGCATCAAGGTTCCGCTGCTCATAAGTTCAGTGTTCCTTTATTTTATGAAATTGCCCGGAATTCCTTATTCAGTAAAGATTAGTAGCATGAAGTATTTGGATTTCTAGAAGCGGATTAAGCTCATAGGATGGCGCGCTTCAAGCCTTCCATTCGGATCCATGTCGGAGCCCTTTTGGTTAATGAGATAATTGGACTATTTTGCACATTTAGCAGTCGAATTGCTACATCCAGTCATCTTCAAATGTTTGGCTGTTGTAAATGCCTTTAAAAGGAAATCCCGCCATTACCCTACGCGTTATTTTTAAGAAACTTCGGACGCATTTCGCACTTTTGCTGCCGATTACGTGTGTGCTAATAACAAAAGATGAATTTTAATAATTGTAGACATGAACAATAGTAGCGATCTCGTTACTGAGACTGACGCGTTCTACATCAACAATGCCAGCAACACTACCAAACAAGGCATGCGAGCAAAACGTTAAACGGCGTCCGCAGACAATCCGGCAATCAGTTTTGCACAACTTATATTTTGAGCTAATACATGAATGGTATTGTTATTTGATACATGTGCAGGCGCTTCCGCTCAATGCTATGGTTATCAATCGATTAAACATATTACTTCGCCGATCACAAACCAAATATTAACCGCGTCTGTCGCTGGTCGTGAAATTAGCGAGTTTTCAATGTTTTAATAATGACAGGCCTAGATGGTTGAATCGCTTTCATTTATAGGATAAGATGGATTTGAACGGTACGTACTCCTTGGAATTCAGTATGCAAAATACATGGCAGGTAGATAATTACTGCGATTTGTACAATTACCTAGTACGTAACCGCAGCTCACATAGGAATAGATGTATGCGGCTCTGATATTGAAATCTTTTACCGACGCACAAAAGGAAAACGATGCGCACTATAGGGCACTTCAAGAAAACAATCACAATAGAAGGTGACAGGTGTGAGGTAGCAGGGCCTTGTATAATTGAGTTTTTCAACCTTTCGGCAACTTGTAAATCGCTGTTGTCATTCTAATTAAGCTTCTGTGCCACATTTTCATCCAGGAGCAACTTTTATATACTCACCAAACCAAGTACACCGAGAACTTACTAACAAGTCATGCGGAAGTTGGGAGTCAGCCACCTTGAAATTCGGCAAAGAGTTCATTACGGGCTGTACAAATAAACTATGCGGGAAGAATGATGACGAAGAATAGGCGAGTGGTATTCGGCACGTCGTAAAGAGTAGTAGATGCAGGTGCCTTACCAAGAACTCGACAAAGGCGGCGATATATACTGGCACCTCGGGAAGAGAGAGACAGAGAAGGGACGTTGACTGAACTAAGCGCAGTTTCCTACCTTGCACGTGCGGAGGGGGATGGCAGAGTGAAAGAGATAGAGAATACATGAGGCTATATCGCACTTTCACATGCACTAACCCAGATGCAGCATGTCTGCAGTCGGGCACCCAAGTCTTTTGCCTTCAGCTATTGAAAAAAACGCTCGAATTACTTTCGGGCTAACGAGCGGTGAGGCCAGGCTCCGAAGGCTATTGCTCTGTAAATGGCCTATCGTCCAGACTGTTGAAATCGCACTGGAGAGTCTGACGTGGCGTATCAGAGGAAAAACAGTGGCGCAGAAGATGGTTGATGGTCTCTTCACACGAGAACACATTACTATTACTTAGGGGGCACCTCGTGGCTACAATACAGATATAAAAAAAGTCGTCTTTTGGATTGCTCTAAGGAAAGAAGGCAGTTACTTTTTCGGTTTCTTTGGCCCGAAGAAAGAGAAATTGTGGTGTTTTCAGAAAAAGACATGCAAAAGGGGACGCTGACGAGATTGCCCCCTTGGAGTAACACGCAGCCTGTTCCTTCCCACCGCTTAAAACAGCGTGGTCAGACATGTTCTCGAACACCAAGAACATAAGCGAGTACTTCGACTTTGACAACCTAGTTTGGAAGAAAGGCTGATACAGACAACGAAGATGGTCAACTGTGTCGAGAAGAGCAAGGAAAAAAGGCGGAACGCGTCTTACGATGAATGTCGACGAAAATGCGGTTAGCATTTGAGCACGTTTGAAGTCACGTTTATTTAAAACGGTAGTGGCCAATTTGAGACCTCCCTTGCTTTGGCTATATGCAAAAACGCACTCTTTTGAAAGGCGGTATGACGACGATAGGCACGACGACAATGAAATGACGTTTCTGAAGTAGTGACGATAGTAATGTGACCACGTGATTACGATGCCTTGCCGACAAGAGTGTGCAGTATATATGACGACGATGGCTTGACGAGAGTAGATTACGAAGTTAAAAATGATGATTAAAGGACCCTTGCTGCATCACATTGGTAGAATGATAATTGCATGACGACAATTATAACATAACGACGATGATCTGACAAAGGTATGAGGATATAAAGATGAAGACAATGGCGTGATCACGATGGCATTGTGAGAGTTGGATGACGAAGCTAAGGTGATGGTATAGAACGACCGTGACGGTATAACGACGGCATCATTACAATAAATGCATTGCATCGACCAACAGTGGTATAACGAACAGTGGTATACCAATAGTGTTATAAAAGCCTACTCATAATTACAATTGAATTACGGCATCACAAATACGCCAGAATGGAAGTGAAGGAATGTCGTCGATGGAACGAAGACAGTATAACGATGATGGTATGGCAACTATTGGATGACGTTTTTTGAATTTACATTTATGACAATACGACCAGCTGGCAACGTCGGCACGACGAGAATGATGGCGACTGCGTGACGATGTGGGATGACTTAGTGAGATGACGAAGGCATCAGGATGACTGTATGATGAGTGCATCACGACGGACGTATGACATCTATGAGATTGCGGCGATGGTATGAAGATGGCACAATGGCGAGGATTGCGCGACAACGGCATGAGCATAATGGGGTGACAACCAGTGTATGACGACGATTGCGGGAAGACTACTCTATCGCGAGGACTGTATGACCACAATGGCCTCACAATGATGGCTTGACGAGAGTCAGATGACGAAGATGGAGTGATGGCGATAAAACGACCATGATGGTACCATGACGACGGCATGACCACGAACGCCTCATGAGCATAAGACGAATGGCGTGAAGGCGACGGCATGGCGAGAGTCTGAGGACAATCTTGGGTCGACAACGAGGCAATGACCACGACAACGTCGTGGCCACGGGCCCATGCCCAGTTGCACTAACTAATAAACCGGCCAGGGAATTCACGTAGAAGGTGCGATGACGATGGCATGACAAGGGTCAGATGAGAAAGCTGGAAGGACTGCAATGAAATCACCAACGACGTCATGACCACGAGCCCAACTCCGGCCACTGGCTCAGCATAAGCGGGCAGACGGACGGACGGGCGGGCGGACGGACGGACGGACGGACAGACAGACAGACAGACAGACAGACAGACAGACAGACAGACAGACAGACAGACAGACAGACAGACAGACAGACAGACAGACAGACAGACAGACAGACAGACAGACAGACAGACAGACAGACAGACAGAGAGGCAGGCAGGCAGGCAGGCGGATGGACGCACGGGATCAAAACTCCTGAAATAGAAAAAGAATTCTCATCGTATTCATACTGTTTTTTAGCTGTATTGACTCTTCTGGAGTGAAAAACCAACTCTTGTGAGCTTATTCGTACGTTCCAAGGAAGCCACTACTGAGCAAGACAAGGAATGACCAGGCTTCGCAAAGCGTATGGAAAAAATGTAGACCGCTGCGTGGTGCACTCAGAGCCAGTAGTTTGGCTTGGCAATGGATAGTCTACTGTCTTGCATCATAAGTAAATTCGACACATTAGAACTAGTCCTAGAAGCCACCTAAAGAGTATTCTTTCTATGACATTTGTTGCGCCCTTCACGGGTAACGTACGAATATTTTTTGCAGAATATTTGGACGCGTCGAATGGTTCAAAAGACTCTTTCTTTGCCTTGCTACTTATTAGGGGAAGGCTAAGGCTCGGCGTGCCAATTGGAAAAGGTGTTTTTTGATTGCTTTGCCTCAAAACATCAGTATAAAGTAACTACATGCGTGTCGTACGTGTAAGTGCATTGCGATACTAGTCCTGCATCCGGCGCCATCGCGTACATTAAGCCTATTAGTTTAAGATCACTGCTGCTTCTCATATCACAGACATGCGTTTCTCTCGTCCGGAAAAAATTGCAGCCCCATCTGCTTCGCCCGGGTGAAGAAGTCAGCATTTGGTAATAAGGGGTAATCAAATTCACGAGAACTTTCTAAATTGTGGACGGCTCACCGTTCCCTTTTTCTGATTGCCTCATATGTCCTGCTCGCCTAATTCGTAAACCATTACGAACTCGTACTTATTTATGTATTTCTCGCTACAATTCCGCCATTATTTCGATCAATGAGAAGTCCTCGTTGCAGTAAAAAACTTTAGAAAAATTACCTGGTGATGGAATTTCGCTTCGCCCGTCTTCGCGTCTGACATTGCAAAGTGCACGTCTAGGCGCTTCTCATTCTACACTCGAGATGACATTTATTGCTATATGAATTACTAATAATATGGCCGGTAAGTTTCTTAATGTCACCGCCATGCCCTCTCATATCGGGACCTTGTGTGAGACTCTGCCTCGACACGTTTATGCTGAACAGTCAGAGAACCACACACGTGTTTGACTTTGGTGTTAATGGCATGAATTCTATCGCCCCGTATGAAAATACATCGGCATGGGCTTGTTTCAAATGGAAATTTTGCACGCATTCTCACCACAGCAATGGTACTTTTGAACCAATAGCACATACAGCGTCAGCCTTAGTTCGAGCCATAAATAAGTCAGCCTTTTATTTCCGAGAAATTTATCTAACAATGGCCAGGGCAGATCATTTTGCACACTATGTGTATGCATTTTTACATGTATTATCTACTTTTGTATATCGCATATTTGCTGTGTTCCATACAACCGAAGCTGCATAACACTTCGTAATTTTCACAGTAGTCCGGAACTTAGCGTTACCTATGGCTAGTGTAGCTCCAGACCACCAGGTCCATGCTACCTCAATGTTCAAGGGTGAGTCATCCTTAACAGAGTGTTCTGCCGCAACGGATTCCGGGGCTATAAAAGACGACCCGCATCTCTAGCTGCACTTATTGTTATTGCCGCCACGCGAATTGACCCCAACATTGTCACCATCTGCCAAATTATGAGTGATACAGCTGTGGAGGAAGAGCTCCTACGATCGCTTCGGCTCGCTCCGACTTCAAGCGTTGTCGGCCCACAGCGCCCCCGCGCCAGACCACGTGGCGTGCCGTCATTCGAGTACTGGGGCACCTGCAAGCACCTGGGGTTCAACCCGGACCAGCCAACCTGCGAACGCGAAGTCGTCACATTGTATAGGAAAACTCGGAATGGACGCAAGGCTGCCTTCTGGTGCAACAGGTGCCGAAAGCAGCTGTCGCTGTTACACGGTACCACTGCACTTCACGAGCAGAGAGGGGGGAAATTATTTCGCCAACACGGACCGCCTTGGCCGTCCAAACGTCCACGTCTCCAGGCAGCAAGGGATTTGGCTCACGTATGGTGTGAGCAAAAACATAGGCACGCAGATTTTGAAGGAGATGACCGGAGACTTGCTTGATCTGTCAGACCACGTCAACGCCAACTGGAGGAACTACGCTCTTGAGGTCGTGCGGGACGAGCTGCTGGCGCGACGGCCGCTCGGTGGCCCGAGGAAGATTGTGCAAATTGATGAATGCCTCCTTCGCTGCAAGCGAAAGTACAATCAAGGACGCCTGATGAAGGGCGACAACGTTCCGCCGAGCCGCCAAGATTACGGCGGCATTGCAGATCGTGGATTATGGGTATTCGGAATGATCTGCGTGACCACCGGGGAACCGACTTGTCAAGGTCGGCCGACGAGACGCGGTGACGCCAGGTCCCGTTATTGCAGCCAATGTTGAACCGGGGACCACCATCCACAGTGATGAATGGCCGCATACAACGGCATCACAAACTTAGTAGACACTAACGGAGCGGGCCTCAATCTGCAATGGGGAACAGTAAACCACAGAGTGAACTTTGTGGACCCGGTGACGGGCGTTCACATGCAAAAAATAGAGAGTTATTGGGAGAAAGTGAAGCGCCACCTCCTCTCTACCAGTTACAGGGTAACTGCGCCGCTGCATCAGTCGCAACTCACATGGCTGTGGTGGGAGTCAATGGTCACACGCGCTGCAAAGACTCCTTCTGCGTCTGGTAGAAACCATCGCTCGGCGCTACCCAGTGTGAAGGTACATCACAAAGTAATGGAAAATAAAGCACTGTTTTTTGACCATTTGCTTTTGTATGAATGTTTCCCGGCATTCCTGCGAGCTTACATACCTGGTACGCCCGCGGCACAGCACTTCCGCGCTAAGCGACGGTCACTTCGTCTTTATATATAAGTGTGAGAAGCGAGGGATGTGAGCCCAGTGCAGAAAACAGGCGCATACCAAGCCTGTGCGCCCGCACCAAGCCGCGCCGAGTCAATACATAGGAAAGGAAAGCAGCGACAAGCGATGGTAGAAAAGTCCAGTGAAAAAACGAGGCGCACACCAATGCGCACTTGGAAAAGCGCGTGCAAGCACGTAGCGAGCTGCGCCAATCCAATCCAGAAGGCAGAGGAGGAGGAGGAGTAATCATTATCAGCAGCAGCAGCATCCTGGTTACGCCCACTACAGGGCAAAGGCCTCTCCCACATTTCTCCAACTACCCCGGTCATGTACTATTTGTGGCCATGTTGCTCCTGCAAACTTCTTAATCTCATCCGCCCACCTAACTGTCAGCCACCCACTGCTGCGCTTACCTTCCCTTGGAATCTAGTCTGTAACCCTTAATGACCATCGGTTATCGTCCCTCCTCATTACATGTCCTGCGAATCCCCCATTTCTTTTTCTTGACTTCAACTAAGGTGTCATTAGCGCGCGCTTGTTCCCTCATCCAATCTGCTCTGTTCTTATCCATTAACGTTACCTCCATCATTCTTCTTTCCATAGCTCATTGCGCTGTCCTCGATTTAAGTAAAACGCTTTTCGTAAGCCTACAGGTTTCTGCCTCGTAAGTGAGTACTGGTAAGACACAGCTGTTATACACTTTTCTCTTGAGCGATAATGACAACCTGCTGTCCATGATCTGAGAATGCCTGCCAAACGCATCCCAGCCCATTCTTCTGATTATTTCAGTCTCATGATCCGGTTCCGCGGTCACTACCCGTCCAAAGTAGATGTATTCCCTTACCACTTCCAGTGCCTCGCTACCTATTGTAACCTGCTGTTCTCTTCCGAGACTGTTAAACATTACTTTAGTTTCCTGCAGATTAATTTTTGGACCCACCCTTCTGCTTTGCCTCTCCAGGTCACTGAGCATGCACTGCAATTGGTCCCCTGAGTTACTAAGCAAGGCGATATCATCAGTGAATCGCAAGTTACTGAGGTGTTCTCCATTAACTCTTATCCCCAATTCTTCCCAATCCAGGTCTCTGAACACCTCCTGTAATCACGCTGTGAATAGCATTGGAGAGATCGTATCTCCCTGCCTGACGCGTCTCTTTATTGGGATTTTGTTCCTTTCTTTATGGAGAACTACGGTGGCTGTGGAGCCGCTATAGATATATTTCAGTATTTTTACATGCGGCTCGTCTACACCTCGATGCCATATTGCCTCCATGACTGCTGAAGTTTCGACTGAATCAAACGCTTTCTCGTAATCAATGATAGCTATATATAAGGGTTGGTTATATTCCGCCCGTTTCTCTATCACCTGATTGATACTATGAATATGGTCTATTGTTGAGTAGCCTTTACGGAATCCTGCCTGGGCCTTTGATTGACAGAAGTGTAAGGTGTTCCTGATTCCATTTGCGATTATCTTAGCATATATTTTTTTGGGAACGGACAGTAAGCTGATTGGTCTATTACTTTCAAGTCTTTGGCGTCCCCTTTGTTATGGATTAGGAATATGTTGTCGTTCTTCCAAGGTTCCGGTACGCTCGAAGTCATGAGGCATTGCGTATACAGGGTGGCCAATTTTCTGGAGGAGTAATAGGTGACGCTAAGTTCAGGACTGCCCTTTTCATCAGCCACAGTGGGCCTTAATATATTAAGCAGATTTTTTCAAACTTAGTGTGGTGCCTTGCAGCGGCAAAAAAATCCCGAGTAGCCGTGGGGCTTCCCAGTCCCGGTGAAACGAAATTTGAAGGCCCAGTAAGCTTAAACAAAGTTACTCCCTACCAGAGTAGGAATTAACCTTCCTGGTGCAGTATTCAGTCACCACCTCCATCATGATTCTTACAATTAAACAGCCCTAAGTCACCAGCCGCTGTGAAGCACATGACCAAAGTGGCTGTCAGACCTGCGACGCGGCCGACGGTGCTACGAATCTCTTGATCACGACAGGCCGCCACTGGAAACAACCTGATAGCATTTAACATGTGAACCCTCATGAGCAAGGATACGTTAACAAAGCTCTTTGAGGAAATATCAGATATTGCTTGGGGTAATATTAGTCTGAGTGAGCTTGCATGAACTGATGAGGTTTATATGGTGCTGCATCGACATGCTCTGCTAGTGTGGTCTTCCCGACAAGAGAGAATGCGCGATAAGATTTGTAATTCATAAGAGCAGAGCATGCCACATGGAGGAATTCTACATCAGTAATGAGATGGTAGCAGTAGTCGTAATAAAGCTAAATATGATTTATGGAATAAACGTAGCACATGCCTGCTCTTGAACCTCCATTCATGATGGAGAAGAAATAGAACAGTTTGATGAATAGGTTGAATAAAGAATGTGAAAAGTGAAAACTCAGTAAATTATAGTCATGGGCGACATCAATGCAAAAAAGCAGGTTCGGGAACAAGAAATTTAAAATTATTGCATCGATTTTAGGAACACTATAGGAAAGGTGTGTGTAGAATTCGACAAAAGAATAGACTGCAAATACTGAGTGCCTTCTTGAGGAATTGTTGTTACAAGTAGTAGACCTGGTAAAGCCCTCATGTAGAAACAAGAAATTAAATTGATTTCATACTCTCCGCTGATACCAGCATTCTTCATGATGTAGAAATGTTCGGTAGGGTAAACGGCAGTGACCGTATGTTTATGACATCTTGGATTCCTCTCAATTTCAAGAGCGAAAGAGTAAAATTGTTCAAGAAGACAGAGTCCAACGTCTACGGATTAAGGGTAAAAGCAGATGGATTCAGGCTATTCGCTTCAAACAAATATGCAGCTTTAGAACACGAAGATGGAGATCACATAGATGTAGGTAATGAAACCTCAAGTAGACTTATTTCAGAAATAGGAAAGGAAGGGGGCAGTAATGCACCAAGCGAACATGTAGGGATGCTTTCCCAGTAACAAAGGGAACGATAAAGAAATGACAAAGCAGCACAGTGTCTACACAAAAAAATCATGGAAAAGTCGCTGAACTGTCAAGCGTTATCACCAAAGATAAGGCAAGGTATATTCGAAATTGTAACGTAGGGAAGGTTGAGGCAGCAGTAAACAATGCACGCCTATTAATGAAAAGAAAACTTGGTATAGGACAGGGCAAGAAGTATGCAGTGAAATAAATGCAAGGAAATGTCATCAGCACTTTTGATGATATAGACAAAGAAGAAAAATTACACATTGACCTGTTCTGCACTGACATTTATACACTTCCCAGAGAAGTCACGCAACGTGCAATGGAAGTAGTGGAGAACAGGATACAGATTCGCCTTATATAAGCAGCCATGAGGTTAAGAAGCTCTTACAAGACATGCCCCGGCGAAAAGCAGAAAGGGATGATAGAATAACAGTCTATTTAAATAACTGTGGAGGAGATGTGCCTGAAAAGCTTGCTGCCCTTTAGACACAATGTGGCATTAGTTCAGGTATACCAGGGAACTGGGAAAACTTCAACATTGTACTAATTCATAAGAAGCGAGTCTTTAAAGGAATTGTAGGCTCATTGGCTGGCTTTGAGTATTGCATAAAATATTCAACAAGATAACTTACAGTAAAATAACCGCAATACATGAGTTCAATCAAGCGAAACAAACAGGCTGACTTCAGGCAGAGAACTTGTACAATGGATCGCTTGCGCGTCATCAATCAGGTAATTGATAAAGCTGCTGAGATAATCAACATCTGTATATGACTTTCAGAAAATATGAAAAGGCTTTTGATTCAGCAGAAGTGCAAGCAGTCATGGAAACGTTGCACAATTAGCCTGTAAAGGTGGCATACTTGAATATCTGGAGAAATATCAACAATGATGTCACAGCTATTTTGTTTATCCCACATCAAACGAAAAAATTAGCTATCAAGAAACCGGTCAAACAAGAAGATACAATATCTCCAATGCTATTCACTGAATGCATAGGAGAAGCATATAAGAGAATAAACAGCTCATATCTCTACAACCGTCGGTATGCCGACGGCGTTGTGCTGTGCAGCACCATTAAATATGAATTGCTACAAAAGATTGAGCAGCTTGATTTAAAGTAAATCTTACCGGGAAACGTATGCAGGGAGCGCTACGTGCTTTGCACTGTTATCAGGAAAGGTTTATAACATATATTGCCATTCGGGTGCTTGTTTTGTGCTTTTTTTTGAAACTCATGCTGTTCTGCATGTTGTACGCATGATTGCTACGAATGAATGCATAGTTCATATCACTGCTGAGTGCTTGAAGCCGCTGCTTTATTATATGTGTGCTAGTCACTGCCCCTTGCCTGCACTGCCGTCGTGATTGGCCCGCATTTTTGTTAATGAACGCGGACACAAAAAATGCCGACCACTGAAGGACTAACAGCTTCGCTGCAAAAGTGTACAATCATTGCTTCTACCGGTGCTAGCATATAGGGCAGAAATTTGTAGGCTCACAAGAACAGCTCGTGAAGAAGTAATGCGCCGCGTAAGCAGCGAGTGAACGAAAAATGTTAGGCGTAACGTTAAGGAACATGTAGAGAGCCTCGTGAATCCTACATAAAACTGCAATAGCCGATATTCTAGTCGGCATTAAGACGACAAAAAGAATGGAGCTAGGCAGGTCATGTAATGCGTGTTGCAGATAGCCGGTGGACGCACAGTCGACAACGGCAGAAAATTAACTGGGGTGATGCAACGAGGAAATAGAAAAATTTCAGGTGAAAGGTGAACCAGCTAGCGCAAGACAGGTTTATTTGGAGATTACACGAGAGGCGTTCACTCTGCGGTCAACTCAAAACTCGGCTGAACATGTTGATGATGATGACAACATTCAGCTAAATTACACGCTCGTTACAGCCTGAAATAGCGGACATCGAGGAACTACTTTATTGTGCCTAATCGGTTTGTTAGACTACTTGTGGGCATCAGTTTCCATAATAATGGGATGACAAAGCAGTTTTATGGCATCCTCGGCGGTATGTTGCGATGTATTCATCATTAGCCCGGGGCAGTTTGGAACGGATGGTTGTCTTTGTACCCTCCACCAATAACATGACTCAACAAAGGACAGTGTTGTCCCCGTTATTATTCTTTATGGCTACGGCAGTGCCCCATATGAAATATTTTTTCCATTTGGCATAAACAGGTCACAATAAAGATGCGTGTGAAAAGCTGGCGCTTATGCAAAACGGTGTTTCTAAACCGTAACCTCCACCTGGCCAAACAAACGAACTGACAATGCTTGTTGATGCAAAAAGTTAGCTTTACTAGTCCAGCACAATGGAATTTTCATTGTTTTATTTATTTATTTGTATATTTTGCTGGTATCTTAAATTTTCGCAATCGTATTATTAAAATCGAAAACAAAACACATGATATAGAGACATAAGCGCGTTCACTGCAAGCGTTGCATGTTAGGAGGGGGAGAGGCTTTTTCCTGCAGGTGCTCGTAGATAATGCAGACTCACCCAGCGATTGGCGATTGGACCTTCCCAGCTCCACTTCGGAATAGGTAGGGTCTGAAGCCTGTCAGAATGCACTTCGTAATGCAAGGCACCTGGTAACACACCGACTTCTGGCAACATACGGGAAAACCAGTGGCAGGGCTGATGTAAACCATGACGAAAAAAAAAGCCTCTGCGCCATAACCTCCATGTCGCTCTCCACTCATATGGTTCCCTCATCGCCTCAAGCTCTGCATCATTAAAGAACTGAATCTGTGAGAGGGCACATTTTCTTGCGGTGAACTTTGTATCATTTACTGTTATCAGTAATGGTATGATAAGCCAGAACGATGATAATGACGTGCTTCTGCAAAACCTCCTTATTGGGAGTTTTGTAACCCTAAAGTCAGAAGTCACGTACCTCGCTCAAACGCTCAAGGAGGAAAAGATAAAACATGCCTTATTGGATGGTCGAAAACCTTCAATGTTGATTTAAAAGTTATCACGTTAGCTACAAAATAAAATGCCAGTTTTTTTTAAAGCTATGTGTCTATATATGTGTCTTGTGCCTTGCAGTTCTTGCGAAGCCTGTGTGACGCAGTCGACATCTGCCAGGAGCGATATCCACATATTCCGTTCAACGTAAGTTATAAGACTCAACAGGGCGACCATTGTCTTTTCTGTTCGACAATGCGCAAAAGCAGGACTAGCCGCTGCGCGTAGACAATGACAGCGTATCAAAGGTGCAGCAACGCCAAAGCTGCCACAAATGGTGTCGAACTGTTATCCTATCCTTTTATGTTTGTGTTTCTCGTTTCTTTTCGAGCTTCGATTACTCGCAATTCAAGCCAAGCCCGCACGGATCTTTTTTCGCACGAGAAACGCGCGTCGCCATGCCGCCCAAGCGGTGCTATCGCATGTACTTACCGCGCCCGCTTCTAGCGCTCATGACGGTGCAAGTGGGCGGCATGGCCACGCGCACGCCACGCGACATGTGGTTTAGTACAGGGTCCACGTGGGCTAGCAATTGCTTCCTACAGACGTGGCGCACGTTTCCTTTTCCTGACGCGTCAGTAATTGCTAGCGGATTTTGTTTCTTGATATGTCATCAGCGGACATTGAATTAGTGGCGCTATTATGCGCTTGTCGTATTTCGCAGGCTTTCTGAGGTGAGCTCCATCAATACGACTTTGTCGAAAACACGTCCGTCGGCCATTTTTAAAGCAACGTGCAACTTCCGTATTGGCACTACGAAAACGAGAAAATGCCGCACACTAGGCCGCGTGGTGCTCAACATCACTGAGTTTGCCTCAGCCCGCTAGCACACTCTGTCGTTTTAACCTCTGTTACATTTAGACAGAACACCATATATATATATATATATATATATATATATATATATATATTGACGCGTGGACCTGTTTATCTTTTTCGGGTGAATGCCTTTCACCACCTACGAAACGTTATCGCTCAGCGCTGAACGCGACTGCATGCATGGGAAGTTTCTGGAATGATATCGATGGTTCTATCCGCTGCCTGTTGTGACCGAGCCATGTGTAATGTGATTGCATGTATGGGGAACGCAAATGGTGTAGAACTTTCTGGAAGACACGCAAGCACCAGCGATTACTGTGTAACGTTCGATGGCTCGTGTATAATAGCTGCCGCACTTGACCGGCAGATAAGGTTTTCGACAACTACGTGACTATATATATATATATATATATATATATATATATATATATATATATATATATATATATATATATATATATAGAGAGAGAGAGAGAGAGAGAGAGAGAGAGATTATAATAAAGCAGATGCGACGAGCCTCGTGTTTCCGATAGAAGCTCGGAGACGACGACGACGACTCATGCTGTTGATAGCAAGAGAGCTCGGCCTGCTCGCTGTTGCTAGGTTGCTGTTTATCTGCTGCTTCTCACTTTTAATTAAACATCATTACATTTGGTGGAGATTGCTGGAATCCCTCAAGTCACCTTAGAGCTTCGCAATCATACGTTGCCCACGGTCACCATTACTGATGCGACCTACGCACCGACTGCACCCATGGCTGCCCCTGTCACTTGCGCCGGCGTTCTCCGTCAGCCCGACCCGGACATCTTTTGCTGGACCGGAAAACATGACGTCGAAGTCTGGTTGTCCTCCTAAGAACGTATAAGCGCTCACAATAAGTGGGACGACGAATCTAACCTGAATAACGTCATATTTTACCTTGCTGACGCCACACATCTATGGTTTAAGAATCACGAATCTGAAATCCCCCCCTCACCCCGATTTGGTCCACATTCAAGAGACATTTCGCCGAAGCGTTTGGCCGCCCCGCTGCCCGCAAGCTGCGCGCCGAACTTGCGTCTACGCCACCGAGAACGGCAACATCCTAAGAAACTTTCCCCAAGTATACTGAGGATGTCTTGGATCATGCTGCAATTTTTTACCTATGGATCCCGTAACTTTTAAATCTACTGGCATAAAAAAATAATATACTCTCTTAAGCTTACGTCTGCTTGTAGAATAGACGAAATCACGATTTTCTAAAAAAATACTAGTAACTATTCCGCTATCATCTTAGAGAGCATTTTTCACAGTCGTACATGTGAAATCACCTTAATTAACGAAGTTGAATCTGTGCAAAATCGCTCCGTTCGTTTCATCTCAGCTAACCACCATCGCACTGCTAGTGTTACAATAATGAAGAGTACCCTTCAAACCGCATTATTATCTCTTCGCAGGAAGGAATCACGCATTTTCCATTTTCATAAAATCTACTTCCACAACGCATCTCTCCGCCCTCTTTGAATCCACCCTGCGCTTTATTATTCGCCTCGTCGTTATCACGTACATAAAGTTAGCGTACCCCGTAATAACACCGTCGCGTGCTCACAATCATTCCTTCCTAGGACTTCAGTCCATTGGAATAATTTACCTATATCATTAGTAAGCATCAGTGACCCCACTCTTCTTAAGAATACACTAATCTACATAAAATAATGTATAGTGGCAAATGGCATGATGACGTACTTATTCGTGAACATTGTCTGCTTGCTAAAGTGTACTTCTTCTGTATTTTCATATTATGTAAGTGCCTGTTTTTGTTGTTACGAATACATTACTAGTTTTTTCATATGACTTTTTTCCCTGCCTGCGAATTACATCAACTAATCCAGTATTTTTTTACTCTTGGAATGTATCCTCGCCCGTCCCCTCTGCAATGTACAATTATGTACCTTGAGGGTATCACAAATGAATAAGAAATGAATAAACCGGGTGAGACTTCCTCAACTATATTGAGGATGCCTTGGATCTCTGCAGCCGTGCTAATCGAAAGATGGTGGCGGACGAGAAGATTAACCATATTCTCAAGGGTATTGAGGACGACGCGTTTCAAACGCTGCTGGCCAAGAGTTCAACCAGCGTCGCCGTACTCTTCAACCTGTGTCACAGTTTCGACGAATTGCGCTGCCAACGTAACATCACCCGCCAAAACCTCCCACTGGCTGACTCAGTCTCGGCCATTTCAGATGCCGCTGGCCATACCGATCGTTCTGCTCTCGTCCTTCTGCTCAAGCATTTCACTCACAAGGAAGGGGCCCGCCAGCTATCGCCGCTCCCTCACAGCCAGGAGCCTGCGCCAACACTGCCTTCGCCCGAACAACAAGTAATCCGTGCCGAAATATCTGACGCACTTATCCCAAGTCGCCCGCCAGCTCCTGCGACTGCAGCGCTCTCCTATGTTGACTACCCGCCGCTATTCGCATCTCCATGTCACCGCTCTCTTATGCTGACTGCCGGTCACGAGTCACACCTCCGCCGTTCAAGTATGCTGTTGCTCTCGCCCGGTGACCCCACCGTCATATTCCATGCTACCACCAACGCACCGGGTCCCCCTGTTCCCGTTCCATGGCAGTCACCCCAGCTTTTTCGTCCAGCCGACACGTGGCGCTCAGGAGAGAACAGACCTATTTATTTCGCCTGTGGCACTGCTGGTAACGTTGCGCGCTTTTGTCGTCGTAACATTCCCTCGCACCGTGACGCTTTCGACCAGCTTACCTACGCGCCACAACGTGCCGTCGAGATGCGCCGCCAAGATGCCGCTGACTCGCCACTGAGACTATTCGATCGCGACCGCCGTTCAGAAAGCCACATTCTCGGTCGCCATATCGACGGTCGCTGTCACCTATATGTCGTCCGCCACATACGGCCGAGGGAACTTGACTAGCGCAGTTCCGGAGGCAAGAACTGCAAGTTCATCGAACTTTCTAAGGCCACAATTTTCACCACAGAATGTCGTTGACGTCCATGTTGAGGGAGCATCCGCTCAAGCGCTTATCGATACCCGGGCCGCAGTTTCCATCATCCCTCAAAATCTTTGTCGGAAGCTGAAAAATTCAGAAGCCCTCCATCTGGCATGGCACGCTGCACTGCTAGCGTGCAACGCATTAACCCTACAGCTGTACGCAGCGGCCGTGTAGTCATCAAAGACGTTTTGTACGTCATCGAGATTTTTGTGTTCCCCTCCTGTTCTCATGATCTCATCCTCGGATGGGACTTCCTGTCACGTCATAGTGCCATCATCGATTGTTCTCGCGCGCAAGTGGCCCTTATCCGCTATGTAACTCGCCATCGGTCGGCGCCGACCTCAATCTTCACAAAGTCTTCGCGGATGACGATATTGGTCTACCTCCGGAGGCGTCGGTGCATGCAACCTTGTCGTGTACTGCCGCGCGAGACTCAACTGCGGCGTTTACGCCATCTGACATGCTTTCTTACCGCAAGAACTTATTTCAGCCGTTCGCCGTCCTCACTGTTAGGTCTGAACCCGTTTGGATACCCATCTGTAATCCGCACAGATATCCAGTGACCATACTGCGCCGGGAGGCCTTAGGATTCGTGCAAGCTGTCACATGTATTGAAGACCTTGACGTTGACGATGGCGCCACCCGTTCACATCTGAACGCCATAACTTCCGTCTCATCAACACTGCCTTCAGTTATTTTTGACAACGCCATCGCCGCAGACCTCTAGCCGTCTTATCGCACTTAACTTCTTACTCTTCTGAACAAGTTCGTTTCTTCGTTCGACTGCAACGAACCATCCTTGGGTCGCGCGACAAGTGTCTCTTATACTAGCGACGCCGGTTCCCATGCCCACTTGCGACAGCGTGCGTATCGCGTTTCCGTAAAAGAGCGCCGATTCATCACGAAACAAGTGGACGACAGGCTGCAGCGCGGCGTCATTCAGCCTTTTCAAAGCCCTTGGTGGTAAACTGTCGTTCTAGTGCGAAAAAAAGATGGCACCATTCGGTTTTGTATCGATTATCGCCGCCTAAACAGGATTGCAAGAAAAGACGTCTGCCCCTGCCTCGCATCGACGGTAGTCTCGACTGTCTGCAAGGTGGCGAATACCTCTCGTCTTTAGAGCTCTGCTCTCGCTATTGGAGGTTGCCATGGCTGAGGCTGATCACCCAAAGACAGCTTTCATCACTCCCGATGGCCTGTACGAGTTTAACGTTATGCCCTTCGGGTTCCGCATTACACCTGCTACCTTCGAGCGCACGATTCATACCATATTTCGTGGACACAAGTGGAAGACTTGTTTATGTTACCTGGATGACATAGTTCTTTTCTCACGGGATTTTTTGACACATCTCGCCCATCTGCATGACATCCTGACCTGTCTCACTTCAGCTGGCCTACCGCTAAACCTCAAGAAGTGCCGTGTGCCGTTTCACTGCCCGAACATTAACTGTCTTTGGTCACGTTGTCTCGAAAGATGGTATCCTTCCTTATCCCGACAAGCTTCGCGCAGTCGCCTCGTTTCCGAAGCCCAGATCTATCAAGGTCCTGCGAAATTTCATAGGCCTGTGCTATTATTTTCGACGCTTCGTGCGGAACTTCGTCTTTATTATCGCAACCTTGACGAAGTTGCTTACCGCAAGCAAATGCATTTCTGCATGGTCGTAAGTATTTAATGAAGCCTTTGACATGTTACGGTATTTTCTTACTTCTTCGCCATTACGACTGAACTGCGCCGACAGATGTTGACACCAACACAAGTGGTGTCGGCCTTAGTGCGGCCTTGGCCCAGCTGAAAGCCACGAATGAATACGTCGTGGCTTATGCCAACCGTACCCTTAAAAAAGCTGAGATGAATTATGCCGTTACAGAGAAGGAATGCTTAGCCATCATGTGTGCGTTGGGCATGCTTTGTTCTTATCTCTATGGCTGCCCTTTCAGAATCATCACTGACCATCACGCCCTTTATTGGCTCTCCTCCTTGAAAGACCCGTCGGGCCGCCTCGGCCGTTGGGCGCTTCGCCTGTAGAAACGTGACATTCGTGACGTATACCGCTCTGGTCGAAAGCATTGCGACGCTGACGCGCTGTCTCACTCACCGATGACACCTGATGTGGCTTCTGTTTCCGTTCCTTCTCCGACCACAGACCCGTCACTATTGACCGCTATTGACATACTCTCCGAGAAACGGAATGACCCATCGATTGCCCTGCAGCTCGACTACATTGCCGCTCCATCGGTCGTTTCTTCAACGCGAACGCTACGACGTCAAACAGCCCACTTTTCCGTGCGAGCCAACATCCTCTATCGCCGCAACTATATGCGTGATGGTCGGAAATGGCTTCTGGCTATCCCTTGTCACATGCGCTCCAATGTGTACGCGGAATGCTGACCCTCAAAGTGCCCACGCCGGCGCCCTAAAAACATTCACAAGGCTGCGTCAACAATATTACTGGCGTGGAATGTATCGGTTTGTGGAGCAGTATGTTCGATAATGCACCGCCTGCCAACAAAGCAAAACTTGCATTGCGCCCTACTGGCCCACTACAGCCTCTACCGTGCCCTGCTCGACCGTTCGGCCGCGGAGGCATCGACCTCTATGGCTCGCTCCCATGCAGTGGATGTGGAGACCGCTGGATTATTGTTGGCGTCGATCACCTCACGCGCTACAACGAGACCGCGGCTCTTCCCGCTGCGACCGCGCGCGACGCTGCGATGTTCATTCTTCGCAGCTTCGTCCTTCGTCACGGTGCTCCTCAAGAGCTACTCAGCGATAGGGGTCGTGTCTTCTTGTCAGAAGCGATACAATACCTCCTTCGCGAGTGCCAGGTCATTCAGCTGAAGTCGACCGCGTATCACCCCCAAACGAACGGTCTCACGGAGCGCTTCAACTCAACACCGGGCGACATGTTGAGGTTGTACATCTCGTACGCTCACACCAATTGGGGCACTGTACTCCGGTTTGTTACTTTCGCCTACAACACCGCGACACAAGCGACCAGCGGTTTTAACCTTTTTTTCTCTTGTGTGGGCGTGAGCCTTCGTGTCCTCTGGATGCCCTCCTGCCCTACCGACCTAACGCTTCCGAGTGCACAACAATTTCAGAAGTCGCCCATACGCCCGATATTGCCACCAGCTGGCTTGTTCGTTGACCAGCGAGAATCAGGGGGGACAAAAGACAAGACGCGATAGTCATGAGGCCACGCCCACACTCCCTGCTGGTTCCCTTGTGTGGCAATCAATACCACCTCGCATGCCTGGCCTTTCTTCTAAACTACTTGCCCGGAACCATGCTACATACCGGATCATCGACGCCTC
Source organism: Dermacentor variabilis (assembly GCF_050947875.1). Lineage (NCBI taxonomy): Eukaryota > Metazoa > Arthropoda > Arachnida > Ixodida > Ixodidae > Dermacentor > Dermacentor variabilis. The sequence goes on along the minus strand of NC_134570.1, from coordinate 211,451,527 downwards.
CTCCCCTGGGAACTATATCATTCAGCCCGTCACACCATCGCCGGACCTTCGTTACCGAGGTCGGAAGACAGTTCATGTTAGCCGTCTGAAGCCTTATTTCAAGCCCCTCGTCTCGTCCACTCCCTGAGTCGCCAGGGTGGCTCCGTTTCACACTCGGGGACGATGTAATGGAGCAGACGCACATCGCGTTTCCGATAGCAGCTCGGATACGAGGACGACGACCCGTGATGTGATTTTCAAGAGGGCTCGGGCTGTTCGCTGCTGCTAGGCTGCTGTTTAGCTGCTGCTCCTCACTTGCAAATAAACATCATTACAATATATATATATATATATATATATATATTGCGACATCCTATATGGTCGCCGCGGGTATGTGCCAGGCGATGAGAACGACGCTGAAGTGGCGCGCGAGTGGAAAAACAAAGACGACAATGACGTCGCGTTGACTGCTCTCATAAAAGTGCTTTTACACGTCCTCTACGCCGGCTTTCCCGTCTCCTAATAGGCTGCGACACTGGTAGAGGTGCGGGGTAGGATTGCCTCATGCTCGGCACCCCTTCGCGGAGCCATACCTCGAAAGCGGAATCACCTTCGTTCATCGAAACTCCTGTTCACCGGTGCAGTCGCCGCCTGCTAGGCCTGACGCCCGAGTTCAACCCTTTGCCGGACCCTGCTGGAGCGCGTCAACCTACTTCCGCCATGGCTACTGCAACTCCATCGCAGGTGACGCTGCAGAATCCTAAGATACCAGAAAGTTTCCACGGCGACGCTTTTGAGGATGTCCAAGATTGGCTTGACCAATTTGAGCGTGTCGCCAGTTATAATGACTAGGGCTCCCACCAAAAGCTGTCTAATGTCTATTTTGCGCTTCAAGACAGTGCGCGGACGTGGTTTGTGAACCGGGAGAGAAATTTGACCACGCGGGATGCCTTCCGCACCCAGCGGCTATACACATTCACTAGTAGTGACAGAAGAGACAATGTGCAGCACCTACTCGAATCCCGTATTCAAAAACCAAACGAGCGCGTTGCCATGTTAGCAGAAGATATGGCCCTCCTTTTCCGCAGAGCAGACCCTGAGATGGCCGAAGAAAGGAAGTTGCGCTATCTCTTGCGCGGAGTGAAGGAGGAACTGTTTGCCGGGCTCATAAGGAACCCACCGACGACAGTGGCCGAATTTACCAAGGAGGCTACCGCTATAGAACGGGCACTACAGCAACGGTACCGCTAATATGATCGCAAGAGCTCGCCGGTGAATGCTTCCATTCTACCTGAGAGCTGCAGCACGTCTCTACGTGAAGTCATCCGAGAGATTGTGCGAGAGGAGATCCGGCAGCTCGGGATCTCTCCCATGGCACCAGCGGTGGCTTCTGTCGCTGATATCGTTCGGGAGGAAGTTCTAGAGGCCTTTTCGTCGCCCGACTGGCAGGCGGTGCCGCGACGATTGACCTACGCGGAAGCTATCTGCCGTCCACCTCCTGCCACTTCGATGCTGCTGGCACCGTCGACCACTACGACGCAGCCATCACCGACACCCCCGACGCCCTATTTTCGACAGTCACAGCCGCCGCCAACTATGCCGTATCGCCACCAGTCGATCGCTGCGCCTCGTTTCTACAGTGAATCCTCTGCCGGCCTCCCGCTTCGAAAGACCGATTTGTGGCGCACCGCTGACCGCCGGCCACTATGCTTTCATTGCGGCGAAGCAGGACATGTTTACCGCGCGTGCCACTACCGCGCGGCTGGGTATCCAAAATTTTCCAGCTGCAGTTACCCTGTGTCTGATGCTGAACGTAGCCGCGACGGAAATTCTACAAACTTTCGGCCAGAAGGTTCAACGACGCCTCGATCGCGTTCCCCCTCTCCGGCTCGTTACAGCCCACCGACCCGTCGCGATTTTTCTGACGCCTCTAGGGGCCGGTCCCCTAGCCCGCGCCGGGGAAACTAGAGGCAGCGACCTCCGGTGGTGAGGTTGCAAACCGGCTAGCTACCCAAGAGCCCCCATCTACGCCGATCGACGACTCTACAACTCCGACGACTCCAACCACACCTCCTGTAACCGACGCTGTCAGCGCCGATCTTGTCGTTTACATTGACGGCCACCAAGTGGCCGCTCTCGTCGATACTGGTTCGCATTTTTCGATAATCAGTCAAAAGCTGCCCGACAGGCTGCGAAAAGTGAAGACGCCGTGAACCGGGCCCAACATCAGAACTGCAGGTGACCAGTTGATGACGCCGATTGTAAAATGCACAGCCAGAATAGTAATCGCCGGTGCAACCTTCGTCGCCACCCTCGTCATTCTCTTTGAGTGTTGTGAAGAACTTATATTGGGGATGGATTTTTTGAAAGAGTATGGTGCAGTGATTAATGTCCGTGACCTCGTCGTCACATTTTCTACGAGTTCAGCCGACGTCGACCCCGCGGCACACCAGCGATCCCGCTTACGTATCGCCGACGACGACGTCACGCTTCCGCCGCGAAGCTGTTCCCTCGTGCCTGTAATCTGCGACAACTTCAACACTGGGACTGGCGTCGCTGAACACATGGACGCACTGGTACTGAGTCAAGGCGTTTCCGTCGCCAGGGCCGTAATTAACGTACACGACGGACGTGCTGAACTCCTGCTGACGAATTTTACCAGGGAACGTCGACACATTGTTAAAGGCACGGCTGTTGCTTACTTCGACGAATTTACATCAATACAGGACTGCCTCTCAGTGGAGCACGCGACGTTCACTGGGGCTATGCCTGCCCCTGTGGTCGATATCAGTCCTTCCTTATCGCCCGTCGAACGGAGCAGCCTTCTTGAGGTCATCGATGAGTTTAAGAGCTGCTTCTCATCCACGTCACAAGTTAGCCAGACGCCGCTGACTAAGCACCGTATTGTCACCGAAGCCGACGCCAGACCAATTCGGCAGCATCCTTATCGTGTAGCACCGAAAGAGCGCGAGGCAATCCAGACACAAGTGAAGACGATGCTTGACGACGGCGTTATTCGGCCATCTAAGAGTCCTTGGGCATCGCCTGTCGTATTGGTGAAAAAGAAGGATGGTAGCCTGCGCTTCTGCGTCGACTACCAAAAACTCAACCTGATCACAAAGAAAGACGTTTATCCGCTACCGCGTATCGACGATTCACTGGACAGGCTACGAAACGCACGTTACTTTTCGTCGATGGATATTGAAGAGCGGCTACTGGCAAATAGAAGTTGATGAGAGAGACCGTGAGAAGACCGCTTTTGTTACGCCCGACGGACTTTATGAATTTCAGGTGCTCCCCTTCGGTTTGTGTTCTGAGCCGGCAACGTTTCAACGACTTATGGACACTGTACTCTCAGGCCTCAAATGGCAAACCTGTCTGGTCTACCTCGGCGACGTGATTGTTTTCTCCGTAACGTTCGAGGAACACTTACGGAGACTAAAGATGGTCTTCGAAGCAATACGCTCAGCTGGTCTAACTTTAAAACCTGAAAAGTGCCATTTTGGCTTTGAAGAACTTCAATTTCTCGGTCACGTTGTTAGTCGTGAAGGTGTCCGACCTGACCCTGATAAAGTATCGGCCGTTGCTAATTTCCCAACGCCATCAGATAAAAAGGCCGTGCGACGTTTTATGGGTCTTTGCGCCTACTACCGACGGTTTAGTGCGGAATTTTCGCGCATCGCATGGCCATTGACCCATCTTACCAGAGAAGATGTCCCCTTTGTGTGGGGTGAAGACCAGCAACGGGCTTTTGACGACCTACGGCAACGGCTGCAGGCGTCGCCCGTCCTCGCACACTTTGATGAAGACGCTCCTACGATTCTTCATACCGACGCTAGTTATGTCGGCCTCGGCGCAGTGCTTGTACAGCGGCAGGTCGGCACCGAAAGAATGATTGCTTACGCCAGCAGGACGCTATCCAGGACGGAGGCTAATTACTCCACTACAGTAAAAGAATGTCTCGCTCTGGTGTAGGCCGTCCTGAAATTTCAGCTATATTTGTATGGTCGGAGTTTCACCGTTGTCAGTGATCATCATGCACTTTGCTGGCTGACTAATTTAAAAGATCCAGCTGGTCGGCTTGCGCGCTGGAGTGTTCGGCTCCAAGAGCTCGACTTCACGGTTGTGGACAAATCGGGGAAACGACGCACCGACGCCGACTGCCTCTCTCGGTCTCCTGTTGAGACTGCAGTCCACGACGATGATGACGCGGGTTTTCTAGGCGTGCTAGATACTGTCAACGTTTCACGCCACCAACGCGAGGACGCAGAACCGGTTCCTCTTTTCAATTACTTAGAGGGAAAAACAAGCAGCGTGCCGAGGTTATTCGCGAGAGGGCTGCCTTCGTTTAGCTTACGCCACGTCGTTCTCTATAAAAAGAACTTTTCACCTAATGGCAGCAGCTACCTACTCGTCATTCCTGCATCTCTTCGCGACGAAGTCCTACATTCCTGTCACAACGAGCCGACCGCTGGTCACTTGGGATACACCCACACATTGGCAAGAATTAGGCTGAAGTACTATTGGCCAAGACTTGCGTCGATCGTGAAACGTTACACACAGACATACCTAGATTGCCAGCGCCGCAAAGCCCTACCCGGCAAGCCAGCTGGATTGTTGCATGCTGTTCAGATAACGCAAGCGCCGTTCGAACAAATTGGCATGGACCTTTTAGGTCCATTTCCACTGTATACTGCCGGAAATAGATGGATAATCGTCGGCACCGATTATCTTACTCGATACGCCGAAACAGGTGCTATCCAACGTGGAACAGCAGCCGAAGCAGCGCGATTTTTCGTCGAAGCCGTCGCCCTAAGGCATGGCGCTCCCGCAGTGGTCATAACAGACAGAGGATCTGCGTTCACGGCTGCGCTTCTGGATACCGTGTTGCGACTAAGTGGTACCACTCACCGAAAGACCACGGCTTATCATCCCCAAACCAATGGGCTGACAGAACGTATGAAGAAGACACTGGCAGACATGATGAGCATGTACGTCTACGTCGACCACAAAAACTGCGACGAGATTTTACCATACGTTACATTTGCGTATAACACGGCTCGCCAAGAGACAACACGCGTGACGCCTTTCAACCTCGTTTACGGACGCGAAGTGACAACTATGTTGGACGCAATGCTGCCACACGAGTGCGGTGACGACGAGACTGGTGCCGAGGAGTTTACGCAGCGCGCAGAGGAAGCCAGGCAGCTTGCGCGTTTGCGAATCCAAGAACGACAGGAATACGATGCCCGACACTACAATCTTCGGCACAGACCCGTCACATACAACGTCGGTGACCAGGTGTGGGTCTGGACTCCGATTCGTCGGCGGGAGCTGTCTGAGAAGCTCCTGCGAAGATACTTCGGCCCGTACCCAGTTCTGAGCCGCATCAGCGATGTGAATTATGAAGTTGTCCCCGACAGTCATAACTGCTCCAAACGCCGGCGGCATCTGCCCGAGGTTGTGCACGTGCTTCTTATGAAGTCCTACATTTCCTCGTGACCTCAACTTTACACCGTCTGTGCACAGCCTTCGGCGGTTGGTTCATCGGGACGATGCCTTTTTTTTCAAAGGGGGGGCAAATGCCACGTCCTATATGGTCGCCGCGGGTATGTGCCAGGCGATGAGAACGACGCTGAAGTGCCGCGCGAGTGGAAAACAGAGACGACAACGACGTCGCGTTGACTGCTCTCATAAAAGTGCTTTTACACGTCCTCTACGCCGGCTTTCCCGTCTCCTAATAGGCTGCGACAATATATATATATATATATATATATATATATATATATATATATATATGTGTGTGTGTGTGTGTGTGTGTGTGTGTGTGTGTGTGTGTGTGTGTGTGTGTGTGTGTGTGTGTGTGTGTGTGTGTGTGTGTGTGTGTGTGTGTGTGTGTGTGTGTGTGTGTTGTGATGAATATTATCGCTACTTGGAGAAGCAGAGTGCGATCCTCATGCAAGAACACGATGATTGAGAAGCTCGAGGCTTTTACGCTGTTCCTTGCCATTGCTGGCTGGCTTTCTATGGCTGCGTCTGCTTTCTAATGCGAGTACTGATTAAAAATGCCCTATTATGTCTGGTAGAGGTTGCTCGTTCCGAAGAACCATGAATGTCTGCATCCGGACCTTGCCGCCTGTTTTTGTGATGGCCACGGTCGAAGTCCAACCGGTTCTTTCCCAGCCTCCGACTGTGGTCTGTTCCGGCACTGTTCAGCAACGCAACCGTGCTTTCTTATTCTTTAGCGGAGCCGATGACCAAGACGTGAAGGATTGGCTTCATTCACATGACCGAGTAAGCAAGCTCAACAAATGGGACGACGTGCATAAGCTCTACAATGTCGTAATTTTTCTTGATTTACCTCGCTATTCAGTGGCTCCACAGCCACTTGACTGACCTACCACCTGGTTCACCTTCAGAACGAATCTCGTGGAGCTATTCGCTCGTCCAGCCGTTCCCAACTTGCCTGCCGAAGAGCGCTTGCGGTGGCTAGCTTCATAACATGGCGAGACCTACGCAAGCTACATTGAAGGTGTCGGCCGTGTCAAGAATGTCAAGCCATTCATGACAGAGGCCGACAAGGTCAAACACATATTGACCAGTGTCAACAGCGATCTTTTTCATATGGCTGTAGCTAAAAACCAGCAAACAGTAGCCAACGTTATTCAACTCTGTCAAAGCTATGACGAGTTGCGGAATCAACGCGACTCCATTCACCATGCCTGTTCACCCGAAAAACTTATTTCGGCTATAACTGCTGGCGTTGCGGGAGACTAGTCCGTGTTACATAATGAAATTGAGCAGTTCGTACGTGCGGATGTTGCGCACCAGCGGTCCCTTCTGCCTTGTATACTTGGTGCTGCCCCATATATGCTGCCGCCCTCAATACAGCGCGCCATTCACGAGCAAGTTTCTTAGGTGCTGCCCGCAGCCCCTGTGCTACCGGTGACGGTTACGCTTAAGTACGAAAGTTCCGCTGTCCCGTCTCTGCCTCCACGCACCTATGCCGAAGCCGTAGTGACAACTCAGCCTCTACCCATCGCCAACTCTCACGTGCCAACAGGCACCTTTGTTGCGTTACCTCAACCTACGCACCAGGCAGCCCTTCCTACCTCACGACCGGCGCCTCGTTTTTCAAACCCGTTACACATTCCTGACCACCACCGCATATGCTACAGGTGCAGCATCCCAGGCCACGTAGCGCAGTTTTGCCGCTGGCATGGATTTCTCTCTCGTGGAGACATACGACCAAATAATTATGGTTTTGCATCGACACCTCAGAATGTTCCCATAATCCTCCTGCTGACTCCTTCTCTTCCACTCGCCGGAACTTGAACGCTCATCAGTGGCCTTCACGACGTCCCCGTTCCCTTTTATCAACCTTGCGACGACCTCAGCCTGTCCCTGAGGAAAACTAGAAGGTGTAGTTCCGGGGACAAGAACTGCGCAGCTTTCGAACTATTAAAAACTTCGTTTGTACTCCTCTAATGTTGTTGCCGTCTGCGTCGAAGGTGTGCCTGTTCTAGCCCTTGTTGATACGGGAGCAGCAGTGTCTGCAAAGACCCAAAACTTTGCCATGAACTCGGAAAAGCAACGATGCCGCTTTCTGACTTGACACTGAGCAATGGGAGGTCGCGACAAATCTGACCTTTTCCGGCGTCATTCAATATTTTTCGTACACCGTCGAAATTATTTTGTGCTTTTGCAATGCTCCCAAAGCGTAATACTGGGCTGAGACTTCCTTTCCGCTCACAACGCCGTCAGCGACTGTGCTCGCGCTGTAGTTCAGTTTTCACCGTTCTGTGACCTCTCGTCGACTTGCCGCCTCTGCCTGCAAAAGTTGCCGCTGACACTGCGTTATTGCCTTTCCATCCGCTCTGGTACCTCTTTCTTATGACGTCCCTACTGGCTGAATCGTACTTTTAGTCCTTCTGAAACCGCTGTCCATCGCAAGTTCTTTCTGGTTCCTTTCGCCATACATCTATGTTTGCAATCCGGTTGCCTGCCCCTCCACTTTACTGTGGTGAGAGTCGCTTGGCAGCGTTGACGAGCTTGATCTCTTTTCTACATACGTCGTTTGTTTCGGATCCACCGTAATCTGTTGAGATTGGCGACATTGATACTTCTGTTCTAATCGCTCGACCATCCTTACGGCGCCCTTTGCCGTTGCCTTGACGCCCAGCAGCAGCGTGCAGAGCACATCTCTTTACCTGAACGCTTTCGCTCCCGCTTCGATTACCTACAACCTTCTTTTGGCCGTATTAGAACCATAGCTCACCGCATCGACACTTGTCTCCAAGCTCCTTTGCGTCAGCACCCATATCATGTGTCAGACCCTGAGTGCCGCATCATCGCAGGACAAGTTGATGACTTGCTCAAACGCGGCGCCATTCAGCCCTCAAATAGCCCATCGTGATCCCCGGTAGTTCTAGTTAAGAAAAAGGACGGCTAAATAAGGTTCTGTGTTGACTCTTATAAATGACGCAAGGACATCTATCCGCTGTGCCGCAAAGATAACTCCTTGGACTGCTTACAAAGTGCCGAATTCTTTTCTTCCCTAGACCTGCGTTCCGGCTACTGGCAGGTCCCGATGACTCAGCCCGACCGCCCTAAAACAGCCTTTGTTACTAACGATGGATTCTATAAATTGAATGTGGTGCCATTCAGGCTCTGCAACACACCTGTCACTTTTGAGCGCATGATCAATAGCCTTCTCCTCAGCCTTGAATTGCAGATATGTGCCTATATTACGTGGAAAATATTAGTGATCTTTTAGCTTGAGTTCGATATGCACCTTGAACGCCTAGAAGCTGTCCGCTATTGCCTCAGTTCCGCTGGCTTACAACTAAATTTAAGGAAATGTTGCTTTTGTGCCCGGAGGCTGTTACTCCTTGGCCATGTCGTTTCCCAAGATGGCGTCCTTCCGGATCCAACAAAACCGCGTGCCGTTTTCAAGTTCCATCAACTGACCGAAATTACAGAATTTGGGAGCTTCTTTGAGTTTGTTCTTATTTTCGTCATTTCATTCGTAACTTTGCCTCCACATAGCCCCTTTGACTGAGCTTCTCCGCAGCAGCCGCGGCCTTTCCGCAACGCCACCAGCAAGCGACGATGCCCGTTTGCCGTACTGCGCCATTTACTTGTGTCACCTCCTTGATCAACAATCAACTAGCCCGCCTATCCCTGTTAAATATGTCACCTCCGATCCTGCGACATTTCGACTCATTCGTCCCGCTGAAATCCACAAAGATGCTAGTGGCGTTGGCCTCCATTCTGTGGTGGCCCAGTGTAAACCTAGATTTGACCCGCAAGTCATTTCTTACGCAGGCCGTGCGCTCACTAGCTGAAGCCAACTATTCAATTACGGAAAATGAGTGCCTAGCCATCATATGGGCGTTAGGAAAGTTCCGCCCTTACCATTACGGCTATCTTATTGACGCGGCTACAGATCATCATGCGTTATGTGGGATTTCCCCCTTGAAAGATCTATCTGGTCGACTGGCCCGTTGTATTTGACGGCTCCACGAGTACGACATTCGCGTCATTTACCGAGCGGCACACCAACATCCTGAAGAGCACGCTCTCTGTTACTCACCTCTTTCACGTGAAGTTGTTATACCGTATATGCCTCTCTACGACGTGTCCTTCCTAGCCATCGCCGACATGCTTGGTAAGCAAAGGAAGGATCCCTGAGTTACTTACATTATTGACTTGTTGATTGAACCCACACTGCGTCCCGTCTCAGGGGGAAGTACGCCGTCATGTGCTCTACTTCATTCTTGGCGACAGTTTGCTATACCGTGGCAACTATCTTTCCGAAGGACGCAAGTGGCTCTTCGTAATTACCCGCCATATGCGCTTTGACATACGCACAACCATCCACGCTGACCCGCAGTGCGTACATGCCGCAATATTGAAAACCTACACCTGCCTTCGCCTCCGCTACTACTGGCGCGGGATGTACCACTTTTGCCGCTATATCCGTTCTTGTCTCGCTTGCCAGCGCCATTCAACCGCTCCTCTACAGTCGTTGACTTTTCCTGCGCGACATTTCAACCGCGTCGGCATTGACTTGTACGGACCGCTTCCCATCACTCCTGCTAGCAACCGCTGGATAATCGTTGTCATCGAACATCTCACGCGATACGCAGAGATTTCGCTGTTGCCATCTGCATCGGCAAGTTACGTTGCCTCCTTGGCAGTCCTGTGTTGCTTCCGTCTGTCCGTATTTCAGCGTGCTTTTATTGCCATGGATGCACACCAGTGAGCTCGCCCTCAGACCCTTTCAAGGGTCCTTCATTTTAGAACATCTTTCTTTGGCATGGTGCAGCACGTGAGCTGCGTCGCGACCGAAGGGGTAGCTTTCGGTCGGATGTTGCCAAAGCGGGTCCAGAGTAATGCCAGGTTGTTCACAGAACTCTCATTGCCCGCTATCCTGAAACGAACCCACACCCCCACCTTGACCAAAATACTTAATCCAGCGTTGTGCGTCAAGCTGGCAATGTACATCGCTTACGACCAGTCAAATTGGGACAGTGTTCTTCCATTCGGGACGTACGCCCATAAGGCCGCTAGGCAGACCACCACTAGAGTCTCTCCATACTTCTTTATGGGCACGAGCCCTCGCGCACGCCAGACACCATCCCCCCTTGCACTCTGGCGTGAATGAGTCAACGGCAGATTCTCAAGCTCCCAAAACAAGCAGACGAGTCTCGCCACAAATTGCTCGCTCCCTCACCACTACTGAGGCTTGCCGTTATTCCTTATGTACACCGTGTTTCCCATAACATTATGAAAATTGCGGCCAAGGCAAGAGTGAGAGTGGTGTGCAATTCCCCTAATAAACTGAGCGGGTAGTCCAAAATAGACAATAGCGAGGACATTGTCGAGCACAAAAAACTGCTATAAGAATCATGTTCATGGCTTTATTGACTATAGAACGCAAGTCGTCTATAAAATACCGCTTCATTGTAAATGTTGCTATATCGGGCAAACGGGGATGTGCACTAATGATCGCTGCGCGAGCATGCCGCCTGACTAAAAGGAAACCCGTAAAAGTCATCTGGCTGGCCACTGTAACACGTGTGGTTGCACCCCGATCTTTAAGAAGCGCGAAATAATTGGCAGGTATAGTGAAAAGCGTGCTTAGGTAATCTTTGAAGCATTTTGCATACTGAAAAGTGCCGACGCGTGCGTCAGTTCTGCGTTCCTCACGCTCTCAACAAAAGAACTGGATTATCTGCTTGGCTGACGCTTAGCCTTCCTATCCTTCTTTTTATGTTCTTTGTCACATTAAATGATGTCTTGATATGCTGCATCTGCAAATAAAGCATTTGGTTACTAGTTAGCTCTCTGTCCTGAGCTCTTTACTCTCTCGTCCTGTGTTGCGCTGCTTCTGTTTTTATTCTCAAGATGAACCAACCAGCCCCATTGAACACACTGCCTAAAAGATCATCGCGATGTCTCGAAGGCTCCAATGTCTTGTACCCCGGCCCACTTGTATGGCTCTGGATCCCCTCACCCAGCCCCGGTAGGTTGACTAATCTTCTTTGAAAGAACCGCGGCCCTTACCGTGTTGTGAAGCGAGTTTCGCCAGTGAATTACGTCATCGAGCTTCTTGAGCCGTCTTGAGATCAACGACGCCGCGGGCGTGATCGTGCACATACACCGGCTAAAACCCTACTATGACCCTGCTGTGGTGTCCTGTCCCTAAGTCACCAGGATGACTCAAGTGAATGTAGTGAAGAATAATATCGCTACTTGGAGAAGCAGAGTGCGCTGTTCGTGCAAGAAGAAAATGACGATTGAGAAACTCGAGGCTTGTACGCTGTTCCCTGCCGTTGACGGTTCGCTTACTACGACTATGTCTGTTTTATAAAAGGAGTGCTGATTCTAAATGCGCCCATTTATATATATATATATATATATATATATATATATATATATATATATATATATATATATATATATATATATATATATCGCCTTCCGTTTCCCTACCACGGTTGCGCTTTAAAACCAACAGCGCGCGCATGCGATCCCATAGATGAGATGAATACATATATATAGAAAAGTATCAGTCATAGCTCCCGTAGTATAGCCTTCTGAGCCGTTTCCCTTTTCTTTTTCTTCTCTTCTTTTTCTTTGAAAGAAGTCCTATTAGGGTTATTATAATTACACGAAGGTATTTCGCCCTCGCCAGCAGCAGTACTTGAGATAGCTATTCCGGCGGCTAGCTTCCCACGCTATGCGTGCCGCCCCCGCACCTGTTTAAGCTTTTTCCTAGACGCTAGAGCTATACAATATCCGCGCAACCTTGAGCGATCGGAAAGCGCGTTTTCCACCCCGGGCCGGCGGAGAGGGGAGATTTCGTTCCGGCCGCGAAGCTCTCTACATCTCAGTAAGGTGCCTCGCGGTGGTCTCGTGCTGAAGTTGCCCTCTCGGTGAGCGCATATTTCCCCCCTCATCTTTTAAGAGATTCAATACATACAAGCATTTGTCTCGCAAACCAGATTTATTTCAAGGGAATTTCCCACGTCTCAATAATTTCTCTCGTCGTATACGAGTGCTGATTGCCGTGTTATAGTTTGTTAACGAAGCTTCCCCTCAAGTCTAAATATTTTGAGGCAGTTTTCCTAGTCTATAAAGCCGCTCGAGTTCACGCTGCTCCTCTGGCGGCCATTTTTCCAAGAAATTATGCCTTCCAACCACTCAGAATGCCGGTGACAACTTCACGTTTGATCAATTCTGGATATTGTAAATAGTAAACAGCTACTTTTGCTTACATGATCGGCCATGACATTGAAATTGCTGATACAACGGAAAGCATTGCACCGGATGCACGTATATAGAACTGTGTATGTTGAGTGAGATAAGAGCTGCACTATAGGCATCGCAGGCAGTTTTAATTGGAGGCAAACTTGGCAAGTGCGCCTCGAATGATAAATTGTTTTGTCTAAACCGAAACAGCGCGAATTGGTAGGCTGCATGAAAGAGAGACATTCTTATTGAATGACAGGAAGTTATTCGGCATATATCTGGCGATCACTCAGGAAAGGGTTGTTGTGGAACGACGAGTCGGTTCTGATGTACTTCGCTATAAAAACGCGCGAGATAGTGTCGAGCAGCCTATATTGGCTTTTGTGTGTGTATATATATATATCAATTCTAAATATTGTAAGGCAGTTTGTCGTGTGCGTATCATGGACACGCATGCTTATATCGCCTTTCGTTTCCCTACCACGGTTGCGCTTTAAAACCAACAGCGCGCGCATGCGATCCCATAGATGAGATGAATACATATATATAGAAAAGTATCAGTCATAGCTCTCGTAGTATAGCTTTCTGAGCCGTTTCCCTTTTCTTTTTCTTCTCTTTTTTTTTCTTTGAAAGAAGTCCTATTAGGGTTATTATAATTACAGGAAGGTATTTCGCCCTCGCCAGCAGCAGTACTTGAGATAGCTATTCCGGCGGCTAGCTTCCCACGCTATGCGTGCCGCCCCCGCACCTGTTTAAGCTTTTTCCTAGACGCTAGAGCTATACAATATCCGCGCAACCTTGAGCGATCGGAAAGCGCGTTTTCCACCCTAGGCCGGCGGAGAGGGGAGATTTCGTTCCGGCCGCGAAGCTCTCTACATCTCAGTAAGGTGCCTCGCGGTGGTCTCGTGCTGAAGATGCCCTCTCGGTGAACGCATATTTCCCCCCTCATCTTTTAAGAGATTCAATACATACAAGCATTTGTCTCGCAAACCAGATTTATTTCAAGGGAATCTCCCACGTCTCAATAATTTCTCTCGTCGTATACGAGTGCTGATTGCCGTGTTATAGTTTGTTAACGAAGCTTCCCCTCAAGTCTAAATATTTTGAGGCAGATTTCCTAGTCTATAAAGCCGCTCGAGTTCACGCTGCTCCTCTGGCGGCCATTTTTCCAACAAATTATGCCTTCCAACCACTCAGAATGCCGGTGACAACTTCACGTTTGATCAATTCTGGATATTGTAAATAGTAAACAGCTACTTTTGCTTACATGATCGGCCATGACATTGAAATTGCTGATACAACGGAAAGCATTGCACTGGATGCACGTATATAGAACTGTGTATGTTGAGTGAGATAAGAGCTGCACTATAGGCATCGCAGGCAGTTTTAGTTGGAGGCAAACTTGCAAGTGCGCCTCGAATGATAAATTGTTTTGTCTAAATCGAAACAGCGCGAATTGGTAGGCTGCATGAAAGAGAGACATTCTTATTGAATGACAGGAAGTTATTCGGCATATATCTGGCGATCACTCAGGAAAGGGTTGTTGTGGAACGATGAGTCGGTTCTGATGTACTTCGCTATAAAAACGCGCGAGATAGTGTCGAGCAGCCTATATTGGCTTTTGTGTGTGTATATATATATATCAATTCTAAATATTGTAAGGCAGTTTGTCGTGTGCGTATCATGGACACGCATGCTTATATCGCCTTCCGTTTCCCTACCACGGTTGCGCTTTAAAACCAACAGCGCGCGCATGCGATCCCATAGATGAGATGAATACATATATATAGAAAAGTATCAGTCATAGCTCTCGTAGTATAGCCTTCTGAGCCGCTTCCCTTTTCTTTTTCTTCTCTTTTTTTTCTTTGAAAGAAGTCCTATTAGGGTTATTATAATTACAGGAAGGTATTTCGCCCTCGCCAGCAGCAGTACTTGAGATAGCTATTCCGGCGGCTAGCTTCCCACGCTATGCGTGCCGCCCCCGCACCTGTTTAAGCTTTTTCCTAGACGCTAGAGCTATACAATATCCGCGCAACCTTGAGCGATCGGAAAGCGCGTTTTCCACCCTGGGCCGGCGGAGAGGGGAGATTTCTTTCCGGCCGCGAAGCTCTCTACATCTCAGTAAGGTGCCTCGCGGTGGTCTCGTGCCGAAGATGCCCTCTCGGTGAGCGCATATTTCCCCCCACATCTTTTAAGAGATTCAATACATACAAGCATTTGTCTCGCAAACCAGATTTATTTCAAGGGAATTTCCCACGTCTCAATAATTTCTCTCGTCGTATACGAGTGCTGATTGCCGTGTTATAGTTTGTTAACGAAGCTTCCCCTCAAGTCTAAATATTTTGAGGCAGTTTTCCTAGTCTATAAAGCCGCTCGAGTTCACGCTGCTCCTCTGGCGGCCATTTTTCCAAGAAATTATGCCTTCCAACCACTCAGAATGCCGGTGACAACTTCACGTTTGATCAATTCTGGATATTGTAAATAGTAAACAGCTACTTTTGCTTACATGATCGGCCATGACATTGAAATTGCTGATACAACGGAAAGCATTGCACCGGATGCACGTATATAGAACTGTGTATGTTGAGTGAAATAAGAGCTGCACTATAGGCATCGCAGGCAGTTTTAATTGGAGGCAAACTTGGCAAGTGCGCCTCGAATGATAAATTGTTTTGTCTAAACCGAAACAGCGCGAATTGGTAGGCTGCATGAAAGAGAGACATTCTTATTGAATGACAGGAAGTTATTCGGCATATATCTGGCGATCACTCAGGAAATGGTTGTTGTGGAACGACGAGTCGGTTCTGATGTACTTCGCTATAAAAACGCGCGAGATAGTGTCGAGCAGCCTATATTGGCTTTTGTGTGTATATATATATATATATCAATTCTAAATATTGTAAGGCAGTTTGTCGTGTGCGTATCATGGACACGCATGCTTATATCGCCTTCCGTTTACTTACCACGGTTGCGCTTTAAAACCAACAGCGCGCGCATGCGATCCCATAGATGAGATGAATACATATATATAGAAAAGTATCAGTCATAGCTCTCGTAGTATAGCCTTCTGAGCCGCTTCCCTTTTCTTTTTCTTCTCTTTTTTTTCTTTGAAAGAAGTCCTATTAGGGTTATTATAATTACAGGAAGGTATTTCGCCCTCGCCAGCAGCAGTACTTGAGATAGCTATACCGGCGGCTAGCTTCCCACGCTATGCGTGCCGCCCCCGCACCTGTTTAAGCTTTTTCCTAGACGCTAGAGCTATACAATATCCGCGCAACCTTGAGCGATCGGAAAGCGCGTTTTCCACCCTGGGCCGGCGGAGAGGGGAGATTTCGTTCCGGCCGCGAAGCTCTCTACATCTCAGTAAGGTGCCTCGCGGTGGTCTCGTGCCGAAGATGCCCTCTCGGTGAGCGCATATTTCCCCCCTCATCTTTTAAGAGATTCAATACATACAAGCATTTGTCTCGCAAACCAGATTTATTTCAAGGGAATTTCCCACGTCTCAATAATTTCTCTCGTCGTATACGAGTGCTGATTGCCGTGTTATAGTTTGTTAACGAAGCTTCCCCTCAAGTCTAAATATTTTGAGGCAGTTTTCCTAGTCTATAAAGCCGCTCGAGTTCACGCTGCTCCTCTGGCGGCCATTTTTCCAAGAAATTATGCCTTCCAACCACTCAGAATGCCGGTGACAACTTCACGTTTGATCAATTCTGGATATTGTAAATAGTAAACAGCTACTTTTGCTTACATGATCGGCCATGACATTGAAATTGCTGATACAACGGAAAGCATTGCACCGGATGCACGTATATAGAACTGTGTATGTTGAGTGAGATAAGAGCTGCACTATAGGCATCGCAGGCAGTTTTAATTGGAGGCAAACTTGCAAGTGCGCCTCGAATGATAAATTGTTTTGTCTAAATCGAAACAGCGCGAATTGGTAGGTTGCATGAAAGAGAGACATTCTTATTGAATGACAGGAAGTTATTCGGCATATATCTGGCGATCACTCAGGAAATGGTTGTTGTGGAACGACGAGTCGGTTCTGATGTACTTCGCTATAAAAACACGCGAGATAGTGTCGAGCAGCCTATATTGGCTTTTGTGTGTGTATATATATATCAATTCTAAATATTGTAAGGCAGTTTGTCGTGTTCGTATCATGGACACGCATGCTTATATCGCCTTCCGTTTCCCTACCACGGTTGCGCTTTAAATCCAACAGCGCGCGCATGCGATCCCATAGATGAGATGAATACATATATATAGAAAAGTATCAGTCATAGCTCTCGTAGTATAGCCTTCTGAGTCGTTTCCCTTTTCTTTTTCTTCTCTTTTTTTTTCTTTGAAAGAAGTCCTATTAGGGCTATTATAATTACACGAAGGTATTTCGCCCTGCCGCGGACAACATCAGTCCCTTTCCACATAAGTATGAGGCTCGGAGCAGGAGCTTTGGCGCTTGAAAGTAACGGTTGGCTTCACGAACCAACCGACTGAGCTACCTTTCCGGGCAACATTGAAGGATCACGAGTTCAAATCACATGTTATGTTCCTTTTTTCCCTTTTTTTCTTTTAATGTATTTTCCTTCCTTTTATCACTGTACGGAAACCCTCCTAAAAAAAATTATATATCCTCAATTACGTGTGGCCACACATGTGCAGGTCATAAATACCAGGTTCTCTAGCCGAGTGCCATCCATGCGGTATAACCGAGCTCAGATTGGTCCACCTTGACTGATCAAATAGGGCACCACTGTAGGTTAAATGAGGCGTACAACTCCTGCGGGACCCGCCGTGGTTGCTCAGTGGTCATGGTGTTAGACTGCTGAGCACGAGGTCGCGGGATCGGACCCCGGCCACGGCGGCCGCATTTCGATGAGGGCGAAATGCGAAAACACCCGTGTACTTAGAATTAGGTGCACGTTAAAGAACCCCAGGTGGTCGAAATTTTCGGAGTCCTCCACTACGGCGTGCATAATCAGAAAGTGGATTTGTCACGCAAAACACCATAATTCAATTTTTAATTTAACTCCTGCGGGGACGGTAGAGTATCCGTCTCCAGTGCCAGAGGACCGTGATTCAAATCCCGGTGCCGCGCAATTCTCCACCGGGAAATAAAAAAAAAACCGTGTGTTGAGAAAATTGCACGAACAGGCCTGGAGTGCGGCCTGATCCCGCTGACCAGAACCGGTAACGCACTCTCTCACCAGAGCAGGATTGGCCACCCTGGTGCAGTACTTGGCCACAACCTACTATATGAATACAACAATCAAACCCCGGCCCTCAGTCCCCAGCAGCAGCGAAGCAACTGACCACGGCGGCGGTCAGATCTGTAACGCTGCAGAGGGTGCTAAGAATACCTGGCTCCGGACAGGCCGCCATTGGAATCTGAACCTGGCAACGTTTAACGTTAGAACGCTATCTAGTGAGGCGAGTCTAGCAGTGTTATTGGAGGAATTAGAGGGTAGTAAATGGGATATAATAGGGCTCAGTGAGGTTAGGAGGACAAAAGAAGCATATACAGTGCTAAAAAGCGGGCATGTACTGTGTTACCGGGGCTTAGCGGAGAGACGAGAACTAGGAGTCGGATTCCTGATTAATAAGGAAATAGCTGGTAACATACAGGAATTCTATAGCATTAACGAGAGGGTGGCAGGTCTTGTTGTGAAACTTAATAAGAGGTACAAATTGAAGGTGGTACAAGTCTATGCCCCTACATGCAGTCATGATGACCAGGAAGTCGAAAGCTTTTATGAAGACGTGGAATCGGCGATGGGTAAAGTCAAAACAAAATACACTATACTGATGGGCGACTTCAATGCCAGGGTAGGCAAGAAGCAGGCTGGAGACAAGTCAGTGGGGGAATATGGCATAGGCTCTAGGAATAGCAGAGGAGAATTATTAGTAGAGTTTGCAGAACAGAATAATATGCGGATAATGAACACCTTTTTCCGCAAGCGGGTTAGTCGAAAGTGGACGTGGAGCAGCCCGAATGGTGAGTCTAGAAATGAAATCGACTTCATACTCTGCGCGAACCCTGGCATCATACAAGATGTAGACGTACTCGGCAAGGTACGCTGCAGTGACCATAGGATGGTAAGAACTCGAATTAGCCTAGACTTGAGGAGGGAACGGAAGAAACTGGTACACAAGAAGCCAATCAATGAGTTAGCGGTAAGAGGGAAACTAGAGGAATTCCGGATCAAGCTACAGAACCGGTATTTGGCTTTAGCTCAGGAAGGGGACCTTAGTGTTGAAGCAATGAACGACTATCTCATGGGAACCATTAAGGAGTGCGCAATAGAAGTCGGTGGTAACTCCGTTAGACAGGAAACCAGTAAGCTATCGCAGGAGACGAAAGATCTGATCAAGAAACGCCAATGTATGAAAGCCTCTAACCCTACAGCTAGAATAGAACTGGCAGAACTTTCCAAGTTAATCAACAAGCGTAAGACAGCGGACATCAGGAACTATAATATGGATAGAATTGAACAGGCTCTCATGAACGGAGGAAACCTAAAAACAGTGAAGAAGAAACTAGGAATAGGCAAGAATCAGATGTGTGCGTTAAGAGACAAAGCCGGCAATATCGTTACTAATATGGATGAGATAGTTCAAGTGGCTGAGGAGTTCTATAGAGATTTATACAGTACCAGTGGCACCCACGACGATAGTGGAAGAGAGAATAGCCTAGAGTAATTCGAAATCCCACAGGTAACGCCAGAAGAAGTAAAGAAAGCCTTAGGAGCTATGCAAAGGGGGAAGGCAGCTGGGGAGGATCAGGTAACAGCAGATTTGTTGAAGGATGGTGGTCAGATTGTTCTAGAGAAACTGGCCACCCTGTATACGCAATGCCTCATAACCTCGAGCGTACCGGAATCTTGGAAGAACGCTAACATAATCCTAATCCATAAGAAAGGGGACGCCAAAGACTTGAAAAAATAGACCGATCAGCTTACTGTCCGTTGCCTACAAAGTATTTACTAAGGTAATCGCAAATAGAATCAGCAACACCTTAGACTTCCGTCAACCAAAGGACCAGGCAGGATTCCGTAAAGGCTACTCAACAATAGACCATATTCACACTATCAATCAAGTGATAGAGAAATGTGCAGAATATAACCAACCGTTATATATAGCTTTCATTGATTACGAGAAAGCGTTTGATTCAGTCGAAACCTCAGCAGTCATGGAGGCATTACGGAATCAGGGTGTAGATGAGCCATATGTAAAGATACTGGAAGATATCTATAGCGGCTCCACAGCCACCGTAGTCCTCCACAAAGAAAGCAACAAAATCCCTATAAAGAAAGGCGTCAGACAGGGAGATACGATATCTCCAATGGTATTCACAGCATGTTTACAGGAGGTATTCAGAGGCCTGGAGTGGGAAGAATTGGGGATAAAAGTTGATGGAGAATACCTTAGCAACTTGCGATTCGCTGATGATATTGCCTTGCTTAGTAACTCAGGAGACCAATTGCAATGCATGCTCACAGACCTGGAGAGGCAAAGCAGAAGGGTGGGGCTGAAAATTAATCTGCAGAAAACTAAAGTAATGTTTAACAGGCTCGGAAGAGAACAGCAGTTTACGATAGGTAGCGAAGCACTGGAAGGGGTAAGGGACTACATCTACTTAGGGCAGGTAGTGACCACGGATCCGGATCATGAGACTGAAATAACCAGAAGAATAAGAATGGGCTGGGGTGCGTTTGGCAGGAATTCTCAAATCATGAACAGCAGGATGCCACTATCTCTCAAAAGGAAAGTGTATAACAGCTGTGTGTTACCAGTACTCACATATGGGGCAGAAACCTGGAGACTTACGAAAAGGGTTCTACTGAAATTGAGGACGACGCAACGAGCTATGGAAAGAAGAATGATGGGTGTGACATTAAGGGATAAGAAAAGAGCAGATTGGGTGAGGCAACAAACGCGGGTAAACGACATCTTAGTTGAAATCAAGAAAAAGAAATGGGCATGGGCCGGACATGTAATGAGGAGGGAAGATAACCGATGGTCACTAAGGGTTACGTACTGGATTCCAAGGGAAGGGATGCGTAGCAGGGGGCGGCAGAAAGTTAGGTGGGCGGATGACATTAAGACGTTTCCAGGGACAACATGGCCACAATTAGTACATGACCGGGGTAGTTGGAGAAGTATGGGAGAGGCCTTTGCCCTGCAGTGGGCGTAACTAGGCTGATGATGATGATGATATATATATATATATATATATATATATATATATATATATGGTTGGGTGTGCGTGGTTCGCTATGTTTGCCGCCAGCTCGTCACGAAGTGTCCAACAAGTTCGACATATCAAACGACAAATGTGTAAACACTTGTGTGCCTGCCAACGAGAACATTTGTCCGTCTGTCACGTGAGGCTAATCGCTACAAAGATATTAATGTACAAATTGGAATAATTTCGAACGGTAAAATTTTCGCGGTGGTGAGTTTCGAACCTACGACCCCACGCTTAGAAGCCGAGTGTCTCACCCACTGTGCCAAAACACCCACTTTTTAATGACATAGGTGTGCGATTTAAGTAAAATAGAACAAAGAAAAACGAACTAAGCTCAACAGAAATTTTATGTGAGTGAAGATACCTTCAAAGAGAGGCAAGTGCAGGCGCCCAGTAAAGACATACAGTCCGAGGCTGTTTCTTGTGCAGCGTACACACTACGAACGTAAGCAGAATATTCCCGAAAAAGCGCCCGACTTCTTCGCGGTGGTTCGGCGTGCATGCCGCTGATTCTAAAGTGCCAAAGGCTAAATAGGCCAAGTAACACGAACACGTCATATGGTGGATCACACGGATCCTTAAAAGGTAGGAAACGAATTATGTATGGTGTGATGTCTAAACATTTCTTAAGTGTTCTTTGCATAATGTCCCAGAAGAAAACGGCAGCCTTACGATCTACTGAACAGTGGTCAATCATTTTATTATGAGGGCACAAACTGCAGTTTGTCGACCACTGCACGGATAAGCTAATTTTTCAAACAATGTTTTAGCGGGAAGGTTGTCCAATGGAACCTAAACAAAAACGTTTTGATCCCTAGAAGAATGTACATTCGACGAACACACTTAAGTACGTCTATGTAATAACATCTCAAACAAGGCGCACGATAATGATGAGCAGAAATCAGTGTGTCCCAGTGCAGCAGAAAATTTTTGGCAGGAGGCAGTCAAAATATAACCATAGTAAAGATAGCCTTCAAAACGCGAAAACCTTCTAGAACCTCCTTGAAGCATCTCTGACACATGACGACATAGCTATTTTATGGAGGTAACTGGTTCATTGAAGTTGTAACATCTCCCTTATAATTGGATGGTTTATATCACTAACGAAGAATAAATGCGAGGCAGGTTGTCTTACAAAAAGGCGAACGAGGCCATGACCCCACTCTCACGAGGAAAAAAAAGGTTATCACGTCGCATTAACTCAAGGCGTGAGTTCTACGCATAGTTAGCAAACATGCCATGGAAAGCTTCCAACCTAAGCCTCTAGCAGTGTTATACTTGCAGGGCAGCT
This sequence comes from Dermacentor variabilis, assembly GCF_050947875.1. Taxonomy (NCBI): domain Eukaryota; kingdom Metazoa; phylum Arthropoda; class Arachnida; order Ixodida; family Ixodidae; genus Dermacentor; species Dermacentor variabilis. The sequence continues at coordinate 211,429,250 of NC_134570.1, read as the reverse complement.
GCTAGGAACGCATTGCAAGCTTCATCTCAGCTAAATATGGACCTCTGCGGCTCTTCCAGTTGTTAAGCTTGCGTTGAATTTCTGCAACATCCGCTGAGAAGTGAGCATTACTGTTGCGATATTGAGAGAGGGGTGCACCTATGTACTTGAAGTATTGCCTCCTCTGACTACTTGCGAAGCGAAATGGAATTGTTTACCATAGACCTAACCAAAACACTGAACTCTTCTTAAAGTTCACTGCTGCATCTTAACAAAGCTGTTTTCTTATGAAAAGCGAAGCTTCTGCATTTTGCTTGCCAGCACGGAAGAAGAGGACTATGTCATCTGCGTAGGCAAATACACGGACGTCACTGGAAAACAATTTCAAATCATTCAGTATTCTGGAGTGAGCCGGTTCAAGTACAAAGCGAGTAAAAGAGTAGGCAAAGGACAACCTTGCCTATTATTACCTATGAGCCTTTTTGCGCCATTAACATAAACAGTGATGCCTTTAAAAAGGAAGAGACCCAGAGTTTATGTGCTCTAACACACGAAAGAAGAACTAGTGATCAACTTTCAAATGCTTTTGCCAAGTGAACGTGAACTATTGCAGCCTGTCCTACACTTTTTGGTACACAGTCTAGCATAGACCGCACAACGTGGGGATGTGTCTAGAATAATGCTCCCCTAATTTCAAATGTTTCATGGTCTCCCACCACATATCGAATTATATCTTCAACGTGACTACCTAATACCTTCGTAAATATTTTATAATCCCGTTTATAAAGTGATATGGGGCGATATTCCTCTACTTTCTGCAGTTGCATCGATGCTCTTTGGGACACCCAACGTGCTCCCGTCATAGAGGGTGGCGAGTAAGTGTCGAATTCTGTAAGCTTTTTCACCTACATTTAACAGAAAAAAGCCAATAAAGAGTCAAAGCATCGATAGAGTTCTGCTCTCAAATCGTCAGGCTCAAGAGTTTTGCCTACAGATAGCGAAGCGATGGTTGGATAATCATATCATATTTCATTACATCACATAATCTATCATCATATCATAATCCCATCATCATATAAACATAATCATGTTTTTCTTGACTGAGCAATGGCAGCAATGAAACAATTTTTTTCTTACAGTCACTAATAATTAATTTCTGACATTAATAAATATTATCATAGTGATCAGTAAAAGCTTTATTCATTCTAGCCTGGTCATTACCATACGCTCCCGCATACTCCATCTCGAGCGTTTGCTTCTTCAGATCATGCCGACGCTCATCACCAAGCGAACGACTGCAAGGCATTTGCTCCAAATACCGACGAGTACGCCTACGGACAAGTGCAACTCCGTATCTCTCAATGTATATTGTCTGCATTAGCGCCTTCATCTTGTAGATGTCTTAATGTACTTGCCATGATGTAGGCATTCAATATCGTGTAGCTGGCCTAGCAATTGGTACAACTTCTTCTGTTTTCCTTATTTCTCAAAAGACAACATAGAAGCTTCTTCAACGGGTATCATTTTAACTATTTGCTTTAATATATCTCACTGCACAAAGAGAGATTAAGAACTGCTACTTGATACTTCAATAAGAATTTCTGGGACGCGCTTGAGAAAGCGCTCATGCGAGAGTAAAAGATTCATTTTTTTCCTAATTTTCAGCTCATCCCCAAACTTTCAATTTGTGGTTGCCCAAACAAACTGACACCACACTGCGATCACTGAAGAACACAAGCTGCAGAGTATAGGCGTATAATCTAGGGAAGAGAGGTAATGATATATAAATCCGATCAAGCCTTTCATGAGATGTACTTTGATAGTGTGTGTAGCGAAATGGGACGTTTTTTGGTTCCTCTATATCATGGGGAAGCTGGCAATCACATGTCATGTCATTCAAAGCATCAACAGTGCTACGATAGCGCTGCCATGTAGAGGACGAACCATGTGCACTAAAGACGCGAAGTCATCTGAGACAACCAATACACGATCAGTGCATAAGTGCTGGGTCGATGAACGAAAGTAGTCCGCCCGGTCACATACTCTATTTGGAACATACAGGCAAAGAAACCTCCAAACATCACTTTGCATACTGACATTACACCATATAAGGCACCCTTGCTTGCCGAAAGTGAATATATCTTAGTCATATGAATGTGTTCTACCGGTGATCTAAAACAAATGTCAGTGAAGAACAGTTTCTACGAAGGCGTTGTTGAAAGATTTGGCGATGGCGCAATAAAAACGTTTTCTAGGACAATATGTAAAACCAACTTGAAGCATTGTAAAAATAAAAAAAATTCTCACGTCGAAAAAAATGTAATGCCAAGCACGCCAGTGGTCGCGATATGCGTTTTCTGTTGGGGCATTCCTTCAACGACCGAAATGCCACTGACCTCTGAGGGCTCCATGCGACTCGTCCCGTAACACTGACAGATAAGTAGTTAACGGGTTTGTACGGAGGATAAGGAGTGATGCGATGTTAATAGACCTCATCGCGGTTGATAATTGTTCGACGCGGATGGATAGGTGCTAAGTGATGTGGGCTTAAAATGATCGGAGAAATTCTGATAAGGTTTACAAGCACGGATGAAATTGATAAGGGTCGGATTGATTACTATAAGATTGATAATGGCCAATAATTGTTGGTAAGAGTCGCATCCAGTACGGTAATATTGATAACGACCGAAGAAGATAATTATTGGTCGGATCTAGGCTGATAAGGACTGATAAGTGTTGATAACTATTTTAATGGTCTGTTTAGGTTTGAGAAGATTGATAATGACAGCGGGCTACATGGAGATGAGCAAGTGGCACAGGGTTTATGCACATTTAGACTGCTCCAGTTGGTAGAGATTTCTCTCACGTAAAAAAAAGCGTTCAGTTATTGAAGAGAAAAGTGCATAAACTCTTTCGCATCATGCATACAACATGCACCCTAAGAAAATTCTACCTTTAGCGGTGTTTCTTTCCTGTCTATAACACGCCCTTACACATTTAGAGAAGAATCTTTAGAGAAACAACTCACCCAACTGTTGTTTAGCCAGAATTACATCCTTTTCGGCAATGGGTATCAAGCCTGAGTTACACCCTTTACACTCAACGGCGTTTGGACAGAATTGCACCCCACGTTTATTAAGGTGCTTTTGACAGGCACAACGCCATCTTTGATTAAGCTTGTATTATACAGCATTCCACCTTATCATATATGTTCTATACGCATGCATCAAGCATAAGATAATCATGTATTTACACGCAGCTGACCTGAGTGGTGACGATATCGCATGACTGAAGTATGATTCATTGATGACAGTCCTCAGATAGCTTGTGACTGTAATACTATACTGCAGGCAAACAGAATTCTTCTATGTGGAATAAACAAACGAAAGTGTTCTGTCCTACGCATGCATAGACATAGAAAGATCAGGTAGAGAAACCTCAGCAATTAGGAAATTATTTGCTCATCCCTGTTATAAAAATTATGAATACATACACAGCGATACAAATACAGGCAAAGAGTCTTCGGAGCAGGCACTTAGTCACATGGGCTGAACTCAGGAAACACAATAATTCCTAGTAGGCGACTATAGTTTAAAAAGGGCAATACTTTTACCTGAAATGCAACAAAGTTCATGTCGCTTTACCAGAGATACCATACATCTAATATATTTGAAGCCTTATACACGCGAGCTAAGATGTCCACTGTGGATAGCAATGAAATAATGTGCAGCACATATTGGATTGGACAAATCGACATCTAGAGAAATCTCCTCGAAAACACAGCTTATGATGTGTGCTGCCTTGTCATAACCTAAGTCAAACAGTTGGCGGTTCTTTACCTGTCAGTGATGTATCCCGCATCAATGATGCGAAGAAATTGGCCCTTTTCAACTGAACGAAATAAATAGCCTCTTTCTTCAATACTCTTTCCTGTTAAGGTCAGGGATGCTGTACGCCAAAACAAACCGACACCACACTGTGATCACTGAAGAACACAAGGTGCACAGTACAACCGTATAGCCTAGGGAAGAGAGGTGTCTCCGAACTCTGTGTAAATGATAATGACACTATATTCCATCACGTAAAATTTCCTGCAGGAATATCCTCCACGCGTGCCAATGCCCTCAATGCCTACGTGAACAAAATCGCCTCCTGTGAATGGCCGCAATAGAAACGCGCCATATTTGAGAAAAGCAAGCGTAAATGAAATTATCTTTGCAAAAATAATAAAAACTGACACGACTTAATTACTATAAGTTAAAATGCATTACGGAGTGCCAAAGAGTTTAATGAACGTTGTCATTATCACTACGAATTTTTTAATGTGTTTGCTTCTCTGTTTGTTGCCAGTGTTCAAGTGCTTGACCTTAAAAAGCATATATTTATTACTACAGCAGCGCAAAAGGGTCGACAAGAGAAAATGACCACAAGTACTGATAAACTGACAGTTCATGGCAATCTGAAAAGAATAAACACAACATGTCCATTTGCGTGTAGCACTCTCTTACATTCGACTTTAAGCAAAGCTTTACGACAGATGTCGAAGTCCAGTAGGTTTATAGAAGAAATGGCAATGGAAAGCTCACAGATTTTTCATATAGAAAGTGTCAATTATTTCACGTACATTTTAACCTTTGTTCCTGATTATGACTTGTGTTCTTCCAAAAAATGGCTTGTAATCACATCTGGCAATGCGCTTGTGGATGCTGTGAATGTGTGCATTTCAAATTCTCGCGCTCGCATAGCGTCTGATTAAGGTAGGCGCCAGTGTAACGAATGTACATTTATCCACAGGATAGCGGAATGTTGCACAGCATGCCACAGACACGTGTGACTGAATGACTGCCACGGTTTACACTGCACAGCTTCTCTATGACTGTCCTACCGTGTTTATTTTTTTGCACCGTGACACACACACTACACTTTTTCCTGAGCTGAATAAAACAATAGGAACAGCAGACGCAACATGTTTGGTGCTTCTGCGGAAAAAAAACAGGCCAGGTAACTCATGGAAAAGCCTGCTCTCTGCAAACTATGGTGATTGTTTTCCCCCTCTATCTATTTGATGGTGCACAACAATCTGCTTCCCCGTTGCAAAATATACTATAGTCAGACTGGTCCCTGCCTAAACAAAAGGTGATGCCAAACAACCTTTAAAGAGCAAGCTTTTGTCACATTGATCAGTACATCATTGGTTATGTGGCTACAAGATCTCTTTGAATCATAGTCACGATCATAGATCACATCATGTGAAATCATCAATATACTCCTCAGAAGAAAACATGAATTTTGAATTTGTAGCGCCATTCAATCTGCTTGAAAGTGAAATGAGTCTTCTTGAGAAATTTGTTTGTACTTGCACGCGATCGTGCTTAGAGGCGCAACTTGTGCTATGACAGACAGGGTAATAAGGGCTTGAGGCCTTGACATCACTAACCTATGACTTATTACCTGTCTCGGAAATTGTTGTGTACGCCCCTTTTTGCATTCTGTCTCTGTCGGAATGCGGCCGCCTGAACCTGTAAAACAAACTGTTGACCTGGTGCAAGGTATCATCGTCTTTTATCAGCTGAGGAGAAGCCAATAAGAGATGGTGAACGTTGATACAGTTCAAGTAATGTTGCGCAACAACAAAAAAAAAAAAACGACACAGACGTAAGAGGAGAAGACACATCAAGCATCCGTGTCGTTTCTTCATGAAGCACAATATAACTTGAGGAATAGATTACCAACTTGCCCGGAAGGCTATTCTCATTAAGCTGATACGATATCAATGTGTGATAGGCAAAGAAAATTGCAGCTGCAGATCGTAAGTAGTGAAGTTTTCAGTCATAATTTGGGAGTGTCGGTAGCCAGGGCCTTGTTTCTGCCTTTCACATTTAGGACTGCTTTCATAGCGCTCCGTGCGCTCGACACCGATGGCATCCGAAAGAAGCGCCCGTTTAGTCGTCAATAGGTTGTCGACGACATCGTCGACAAGCGCCTTACTCGGTATTGCCTGTTGAGGGAGCTGATATTGGGCTTATGCGCGGTATTAGAACCACACCTGCAGCAATTTCTAAGGCGACCACATTGCATACCGATGAATGTACGGGTGCTGGGCCGCTTGCCTTGAGGTATTACAAGCAATATATTATGTAGCTTTTTTTTTTCATTTCCGTAATTGGTATGGAAATAAAGACGTTTAGTCACTTTGTATTGCGGTGGTGGTGGTGGTGGTGGTGGTCGGCAATTCCTGCAATTGAAAGCGTCTTTGTGCGCCAAACTGGTTATCGTGCGACCGTCAGTCCCATATCTCGCAGAAAAGCGAGAAGACTCCACTGCAATGGTGGTGCCGTGAACGGTGGAGCGCGGTATCGCTTGTCTGTGCTGTAGCAGACGCCCGGAAAAGGAAGCCGTCGAATAGGGGTGTGCAGTGATTTGGCGCCATGAACATAGCCTAAACTACATAAGCATGATATGCGATCATGCTATCAGCTCCCCACACTTGTTTCGTTTCTTGTGGTTTAATCCGAGCTTTGCACCTCATCGCTCTAATATGATGCCCTAACCTAAATGCATTGCCAATTCGGTTGCACTCTTATCTCAGCGTGAGGACTTCTTTGGCTATGAAATTGCGTACGAATATCGCAGCCTAGAGATTTCCTCCGCAGTTCCCCAGCATCTTCTTTATGAACACCAACGCGGCCTTCTCGTGCAAGAAAAGGAAAATTTTTAAAGAAGGTTTTCCTTTTAAGTCGGCACGTTTTGTTTACGGCTATCGCACAAATTACAAGTTAACAGTGTCACAAATTATAAGTTAACAGTGGGGCACAGCAAACCATTCAATTCAACTCAAAGTCCTCTGCCACAGTCTTACCTCCACGTGACCACATGTCATTATAAATGTGTGATGTAGTTCCTTAGTAGTAATTATGCTTTCTCTTCTTAAATTATATAAGTGACAAACGGAAACTTATCTGTAGGGAGCAGAGCTTTTAAATTGATTGTCTTAACTGGAATCTGGCAACACAAAAGAATGATCACACTATTAAAGCTTACGTACTCTTCTTACGTCACCTAGAATATGTATTCCACACATTTACACCGTGTTCACTGTGCTTTTTTGCAGAAGCTCCAGTTCTGTCTAGAGGGTGTCTCCTGGGCGAAATGGGTACGTCGACCTAGCACAGTGTCACTGAGCTCAATAATTGACCACTCGCTCCTACGCACGCTAGTAAGGGAGGCAAACATGTTGTTGTTAAATAAATTTTAGTGGTATCGTTAACACGCTAAAAATTTAGTCTCGTTCATACAGATATTTTATGAACATTTGCATTATACTGTGCTTTATGTAACACCTTAAGAAGGAAATCGTATTGTATGTGCAATGTTCGGTGTCTCATCCACACACTTAATCCATTATCCAGTTAGTAAGGTGCCAAGGGAAGCGATGCGCAGTGGGGGGTTGGAGAAAATTACGAAGGGCAATGAAATTACGAAATTTGCAGGCACAACTTGATATTATCTAGTGCAAGACATGGGTAATTGGAGGTCGCCATGCAGTGGAAATAATAATAAGCTGCTGCTGCTGCTGGTGCTCAAGACGATCATAATTCTGGGTATATTCTGGGTGTATTGTCGCCTACACTAGTTATTCTGCGGGTATAAAGAAAGTTCTCTGCATAGTAGCTTGCTGAAAGTTTTGCATCACTAATGTTGCGATCATTCCTTTAAAAGGTTGCTATACTGAGGCAAAGAAGTCGCTAAAACTTCCTTTATATGTTGCTCCAGTGTCACCAAATTTGTACATTTGTAATACGAGGTAATCAGTGCTACTCAGAAGCTAAATAATGAGTCAGCATAACAAAAGGTGATAATACACCCATGTGTGTAGTCACATTTAATATAGGGAAACTCCAGCGAGTGCGACTGACCACGTTCGAAAACGGCAACGTACGGATGTTCACAGCGCGTCATGTAGTCGTTTCTAGCTTCTTGCGTGTGCGCTGTACGAAATGAGAAATGCCTTATTTCAAATTTGTGTGGTTCAAACTGAACTAAACTACGGAAGCAGTTTCTTTTTCATGCTAATGGCCTAATTACGTTCAGGTCTGTCGTTCAAGTTCACCAACGCAGTAGACGCAGGAACTTTGCGATTACGGTAGGCTTAACCTTGGCTAAACGTGATTCGCATCGGCTCAAACTGTTTGTGCGGATGGCGAAAGCTGAAATTCGTGCAGCCAACAAAGCAGCACCACTTACCACAAATCTATTTCCCGTCCACAGGGAACGCAACTTCTCGCGACTGCATCTTCTCACACTAAGCCAAGTTCACGATAGTCGGCACCTCCATGCTCTTCTCCTTCTCGTCTGCAGGATCCCTGCGTTCTCTACGTAGAACACTCCTGACGTCATACACAATATTGCCTGTAATTGAGGATGACGTGTGGTAGGGTGTTCGAGGAAATTAATTAAATTAATTTGTAAAATATCTGTGCAACTCTCAAATCTGCTTTTTAAGGATATTATGGTAGCGTTCAGAGGAACGTAAACCGCGAACTTGCTCAACGTTAGTTGATATCGAAAAATAGCCGGAGTTGCCCTTAATCACATGCACTGATGTCATCTTTAGTTCAGAGCAAATAAGACTGCAGGACTAAACCAGACAAAAAGAGAAATTTAGAAGGGAGGAAACAGGGCGGTTATCCATACGGACGTCTGGTTTGCTACCCGGACCTGGCGAAAGGGGATATAGAGAGCAATAGGGGGGTAGTGGACATAAAAGACACCGTTTTGCGCACATCTGAAGGTGAGCAGCGAGCCCGTAAGCAGCCGCGAAGGTCTGTCGACTTGACACACTGCATTCACGCAATCGGGGCTCTCTGTGCCTTAGACCGCCACGACCATGGTACAAGGATCTTCACTTCCGAAAGAGGTCTGAAGTCGGTGGGAAACGTGCTGAGACGAGATGTCAAAAGAAAATTATTTATCTCTTCTATTGCTGTAGACTGCTTCAATTTGACTATTTATTAAGATGCAAATGCGTGTGTGCCGGTTTTGCATTTCCATTCACTGAAGTTCCTACAGTAAACTTTAAGAGCGTAACCACTTGCACAGAGAAGACAGGGAACTGCGCAAGCGCTTGTGTTGTTCCCTAGCTTGTCCGTGTGTCTTTTCTCCCTTTACATTACTGAGTATATTAAAGCAATTCGCAGAGCACAAGGAATCGCTGTAATATCTTTACTTTTATTTTCAGCTCCTTCGCGGCGTCCTGCCAATAAAGCAAATGAAAGCGGTCGAAAAAATGATGGTAAGACTGAATGTTGAATTTACACCACTGTACCTACCTGCCCTTCATCTACAATGAAAAGTGGTCGACTAAGACCGCAGAGCTCTAGTAAACGGAAAACTTCAACAGAACACATTAAACAATAAATGTGGACCTTATAGCGATAAGCATCGGATGAATGTAGCGAAACAGTTATTGCCTGCGCAGACCTGTCATACCACGAGACTTGTAAGCAGCCGGGTTGCTCTCACGCTTCCGCCACAGAAGCTGCGCTATCTAGCGGTGCCGAGACAAATTCCGCGCGTGGCGGGTGTGTAAATGTATATATCAGACAAGGTTGTCTCAAGGAATGTGACTTGTGTTCAACTCCGCCCGGCATTTGAGAGCTGTTTTCTTTTGCGATTGAAGTCTTGCACATGCCCTGTAACCCCCGTTGGCATCAAACAGTTTCAGTGAATAGCGACACATGCTTAGTGGCACATACCCAGTAAACCATAATAGCGCCAAAGAGGTCCACGCCAAAAAAAGATATAGGTTATTGGATCGAAAAAAAAGGTGCATACGAGCCGTCCACTCGGGTGCAGCGAAGCTATAATTATATAACCATTGATTATTATGTTTCAGATCGAAATTCAGTAACTGAAAACTATTTGCGTTGTATTTACATTTCACATTGATGCCGCCATCGCATATGCGGACCTTCAGCAACGGACAAGAACTGTTGCGGAACATCGCTCAATACCTTTCATGCAAAACACAAATCGACGTTCCATGTGTTTTCGACGTTTGTCGGTGCCTTGTTTTATTTGTCGGTGCCTTGTTTGTCGGTGCCGTTTGTCGGGGCCTTGTTTAAGTTCTCAGCTTTTCTTCAAACCGTCCATTACATCAAAAGGGACAGCGGCGCTTCCGCATAAACAAACAAGCAACGGGTTTCCTGTTTTCAAGGACGTAGCGTACAATTTTACGGGGGACTATGATGGCTCTATCCAGAGAAGCGCCATCATGAGCGTCAAGGCAAACAGTGTGCATCTCACTGCACTGGACATGGCGGCCAAGCTGTGCGACGAGGCGGTGGCGACGTCCTTCCACTGTCCCCTGCACTCAATCCCGAGCCGCTGGAAGGACGCTCGCAGCGCTCCTATCACCTTCTGTCGAGGATCTTTCTCCTTGCTACATTGCGTCGCCTTCAGCACGGCCACGGCGCCGTCCTTGGCCACTCTGAACTCGTCGCATATGTCGGCCTTGGCACGCGCGTCGCGGGTTCTTATGACGTTGTAGCCTTCGCGTTGGCACGGAATCGTCTTCTGGCGGAGCTGGTAAAAGCGGCAGAAGCCGGTGCCTAGGCCGCCGTCGTCAACGTCGTAGCCGCCGCCTCCAGGAGCGTCCTCGTACTTTTCTCCACTCCCGGCTGTACACTGCTCCTTTCAGGCCGAGCGCAGCCGCTCCATTACCTCTTGGTTGCCCTGACAATCCTCGTTCTGGAAGATGGGCTTCACTCAGTCCCTGAAGTCGCGCAGAGCGTTACATGCCTTCGCCTGCTCTTGGTACACGTAGATAGATGCGACGAAGTTCTGGAATGTCCATCCACACATGAAGCGGTATTTGATCAACTCCTTCCAACGCAATTTCCTTCTGCACTCGGGTACTCCTGGCGGCTGCTGCTGGTTGCGCAGCTCCAGTTGTAGTCGTGCCCGTTCAGCCGGTGGCACCTGGTGCTGTTAAACGCCTTGCCCACAAGCACCGTGTACTGGCGCAGCGGCTGGCAAGACCGACCGTGCACGCGCCTTCTCGTAGAAGCTTCTGTTCCAGGTTGCGCTCGAACATGGCGCACAGCTCTAAGCAGTCGTCTTCGTGGCACCGTGGCTGTGCGACAGCCATCTGCGCCGTCCTGTAACCGACTCCTTCTCTGGAGCGGTTGCGCATCAGGAGAGCGCTGCCCGGCAGCATAGCGTTGTCAAGGTCTTCGCGCTACGGCGCCGCACCGTAGAATTCAGCTCTCGCCTTCGGGTCGTAGAACCGGCCGCTGCCTACGGGCAGGTTCGCCGTCGCCTGCCGGAGAACGGCGAACGCTGCAATGCAGGCGATAAACAGCAGAACCGGTGCCCGCGGCGCCATTCCGACTTTCTTATCCTTTGGCATTGTGGCTAATTCCCACTATGGGGGATCGACCAGGACTCAAATGGATAAAGTTTGGTGAATATCAACGAATAAGTATAAATCAATTACCTATTTAAGGCGCTGATGAACAACACTAATGTGGGGATGACTATATATTCACAAAAAATAAATTTGAACTGCAAGGACAAGTTATGGGATAAAAAAAAAATTACCGACGATTACGTTACTTCCTAATGCGAAATTTGAGCGCAGCAAATAAGCTGTTTCACCTTTTCGATAGATTGAGGCAAAGAAATCGAGCAACACATGTATGCGCTATCACAGAATTTTTTTTTTATTTTTCACACGTATTCCTTTAACAAAGACTCCACTAGGTAAGCTTCTGCTTCGGCGGCACGCACCTCTGGATTCTGACGGCGACGGCGCTGGGCCTCTGCTCTGGCAGCTCGTTTAGCAGCAGCAGCAGCAGCAGCAGCAGACGGAGGACTTCCATCGGTCGTCTCGCTCATGGCTCAGAAAGAACTGGTAGATAATTTCGCAGTGGCGAACGGCAGCGGCAATTTCGGCTCGGGCGGTGCACATATACAGATCCGCCGCCACCGATCTGGCTCTCTGATTGCCACCGCACAGGGCGAACGGCAGCGGCAATTTCGGCTCGGGCGGTGCACATATACAGATCCGCCGCCACCGATCTGGCTCTCTGATTGCCATCGCACAGGGGTTGCATTGGAGGAGGAGCGAAGAAAGGAATTAAGTTCGAGCCGGCGCTTTGACAACCGGAGACTCGCAGGAAGAGGGGGGAGGGGGGCGGCGTGTACACCCAGCGGCAAACGATGGGGGCAGAAGCGCGCGCAGCAAGCGGACAACACGATAAAGGGAGGAGGGAAGAGATATCAGCGACTGACTGATGCCGCTGACGCCGATAGTGAGTCAACCCCAGCTGCGGAGTTGGTTTCAGGGACAACGCCGCCGATGCCGACACAAACAATATGATACCCTCGCTTCCGCAGCGCTAAGAACCAGGTCTAGCCGTGGGAAGGTGGTCACGTATTCGTCGACGTGCCGGGGCCTACGTGAAATAACCGGCGCGTCGGCAACTGAAGAGCACCCTATCCGCCACACAAGAACAGGGGGGGGGACCCTTTCCTCCTCTTTCTGCATGGCGGCGACGGTGTTCTATGCAGTCACGTTATCTTGACTCTCTAGCGGCGTCAGCGGCATCCAGCGGTTTCAGTCGGTCGCTGCTAGCGCTGGGGGGATGAAAGGGGGGCGGAGCTGGTTACGAGGCCGACGACAACGCCGACGACGACGCGAAACCCAGGAACGGACGCCAAAGAGCTGCGCTCTAAAACAAAATGATAACTGGCTTACCAGCAACCTACTAGACAATACAACAAAAACACACAATTCAGAGACAAAGTACATATACGGATGTTGAAACAAACTATCAGATTACAGGAGACGAGGGCAGCTAGAAAGAAGTCTCAACAGAAAGTGTGAACCTCATAATGGAAAGAAATTTACGCATTTTTAGATGTATCAATATGGAAAAATTACGGCTTAACGTATTTTGCGTTCTCTTGAGGGGAGGAGGGTGTGTGCCTGCTGATAATCTTGGAGGACGCTTAAGCTTCGCGTTTAGAGGTGGCACGCGATAGCATCAAAAAATGCCTGACTGCTTCTCATGCTTCCTGGCAGCTGCAGCTTATGTAACCTTTGTCGGGAAACTCTGGCGACGAACACCATGCACGAAGGCGAATTTCTGGTAGAAACGCGGCCTCTTGCATGGGCCGATTCCTGAGGAAGTGTATAGCAGTGCCACAAAATTAAGTTATTTTCATGTGTCTGTTATTGTTCCGCACTTCTAACATTAAATTAAAATAAAGGCATGCACTGTCGGTGTTTTGTTTCATGACATTTGTTTGGTGGCTGTCGTTCTCAATATTTCGAGGAATAACCTTGTCCAGAATGTAACACAAGGTATTAGCAATTTTAGTGATAGAATGGCGTTAAAATATAACCCGCATATACATCATGTCATATACGAAGGCGTGGCAAGTACATATGCTCAAACATATGCAGACATTTTCGCTCACGGACAACCCCGCTGGCACCGACATCGTCTTTTCTGCGACACGAGGCCCTTAATGCTATGGTGTCAAAACAGGACTTCAGTACACTACATCTGCAGAGAGAGAGAGAAATTTATTTACAGAAAGGCAGAGAGGTTGGCCTGAGCTATAACTTGCTATGGCCTTATACTATGCACTGGGGAAAAAGGAGGGGGACAGAAAGGGCTGATGAATGATGATAATGGGATAAGGAAGAGATGCGTGTATATAAATTTACAGAGTTGTAGCATCTCTAAAACCGTGCGTCCAGCCCAGTGGCTTGGAGAAAATCTGTAGCGGCACTTGTTACCAGGGCTGCGCTGTTCGCATTAGGCCAAGGACCTAAAAGAAACTCGTCTGATAGCGGTCCCTTATGGGCCTTCGCAATAGAAGAGACCAGCTACGGTCGTTTTGCTCGTACGCGGGACACACGCAAGATGTATGGTCGTGTTTCTGGCACCTCACAGTATTCGCAGTTCGGGCTGGTATCACTGCCACCTATCATATGTCTATAACGGTTGGTGAATGCGACACCAAGAGGAATCTGGTGCACCATGCTCGTTTGGCTTGTTTTGAACTTGTGAGGCATACTAAATTTCATTTCTTGGTCCCATTTGTGTACTCCCTTGTGTCGTCGATCTGGTTGGCTCCAGTGTTCCAACGTAGACTTGCGTATTACGTGACGAAGTAGGGCGTTTGTGTCTGTTCGTGAGAACGGAATGCGTACTTCCGAAGCTTTATCTAAAGCAGTTTTCGCTTGAGGGTCTGCCTGTTTGTTCCCTATCACGCCACAGTGTGAAGGTATTCACTGAAAGTTGACATTGTGACCATTTCAAGTTGCGTGCTCGAGATGCTCTGTAATTTCTGTAGCCATGGAATAATACGGGCCCCGTCTGAGGACACAGTCAATCGTTTGAAGAGCTGGCTTGAAAGTGTAGAATAGCGTCCATGTGTCAGGAGGCTCCTCGGAGAGAAATCGAAGTGCCTCCCGGATAGCAACAAGTTTTGCGCAAGCTGATGTTGAGCTATGGCCTAGTTTAAACCGCCTAGAGATGATCATATCTGGAATGACGAAGGCTGCAGTGGAGGCATATGGTGTGACAGACCCATCGGTACACACGTTGACAGTATCTCCGTACTCTGCATAAATGTGCAACATGGTAAGTTGCCTGAGGCCAATAGATGTAACGGAAGACTTTTTAGTAATTGCAGGGATCTGCAATCTAACGAAAGGTTTAGACAGAACCCACGGGGATGTTCTCGGAATACAAGCGGGAGAAAATCTTGACGGTAGAACACTCTGATGACACGATGTAGTCCTTGAAAAGCTGGAACCTGGTTGAGTGGAGGAAGCGATGACAGAGGATGGTGCCTGTGTCGGGTCAAAACGCGAAGGTAAATTCGAAGAGGCTCGCAGAGCAAGTATACCCCAATAGGACAAGCGCGAGCTTCCACTATTGTTCTGTTGGTTGACGTGCATCGTGGGAGGGCCAAACATGGGCGCAATGCTTGAGATTGATTGCCCTCCAGCGCGCACACACAGCTAAGTCCCACGCTTGATAGCGCAGGCATGCTATACCGTATATACCCTACCAATAGTGCTTGGTACAATTGGAGTAATGACGACTCCGAGGGGCCCCATCTTGTTCCTGCAACGACACGAAGGACGTGAAGAAAACTCTTCAGCTTTGATTTCAGTGAGGCGATGTGTCTTGACCAAGATAATCCATAGTATATGACTAAGCCAAGGAGTCTGTGGTTTGTAACTGTAGCTAGCACACCACACTGTGTAGCAGTATCGCTACTCCCTTAACGATTATCGGACACCTTGTCATTCGTTTTGGCGTGAATGTGATCACTGAAGAAAATTTTTTTGAGAGCTGGAGGCCTTGACGCCGCAAATACTTAGCTGTGATTGTTACTGCACGTTGAATCTAGCACGCATGTGGGGCGCGGGTGGCTCCAGATGCCCATATGCATGTGTCATCCGCATGTGTGTTAATCTTCACCGTGTTAGGAAATCCAGATGCAAGGCCAATCAATGCAACATTGAAAAGAGTTGGACTGAAACTCCCCCTTGTGGAACACCTCGGTGGATGCTGTACTGTCCAGTGTAACCATCACTTGTTGACATATACACCTTGCCTTCATTGAGGTAGCTGACTATGCATGCATATAGCCGCCCACGGACGTCTAAATCTTCCAGTGCATCAAAGAATGCATAATGGAGTACATTGTCGTATACACCCTTAATGTCCAGAAAAACAGCTCCAACTAACCGACGGTAACTTTATTCCTGTTCAACAGTGGAGACCAAGTCGATAGCACCGTCAATGGAAGAACGGCCTCTTCAAAATCCGCGTATAAAATCAGGAAAGCAATTATTTTTCTTTAGAAACAATTCTAGCCTTCACAAGGCCATTCTTTCCATTACCTTGCTGACGCAACTGGCTAAGGCGATGGGCCTGTATGAGGAACGCTCGTTAGGGTACTTCTCCGGTTTAAGCAGGGCTACGACGCGACTGCATTTCCAACTATCTCGAACATTTCCTGTCTCTCACGTCGTATTATAGAAAGATAGAAGAAGACGTCATGATTCTGTACCAAGATGGCAGACTGCAGCGTACGTGATTCCGTATGGTCTTGGTGCCGATGAGCGTCGAGAAACCGAAATTGCAGCGTCAAGCTCTTGCATCTAAAAAGGTACTTCAAGTCGCTCATCAGTTGACGGCGGCGCGATGGTGACAAGGGATGAAGTCACGGCATTAGATGCGTCAACGATCAGCTTAGCGTAGTCGTTTGCTACCTCCAATTTGGTTTGGCGTTGATGTAGAGCCACCGCACGGAATGGGTGTCTTTGTTGTGGAGTTGTATAGAGACTTTGCATGACCCGCCAGATCTCAGATAGAGGCTGTCTTGGATCTGGGGATCTACAGGATGTCCTCCAACGCGGTCTGTCAAGCTTGTCCAAATGTGGAAGAACATGTCGTTCAGCTCGGCAACTGTTCTAAAGCTCTGATGGTGACTTTGTTCTCCCTTATCGCCATTCCGTACGGCGACAAATTGCACGAAGGGCCTAATATTGTATGTCAACCGATGATCTGCGTCTCGGTACGCTACCTTTTCTGGTTTTGTCCCGCAGGGTAGAGGTAATGATGTGCTCTATTTCGGATGGAGATAACATACTCTGACAGGCGGTGCCGACAGAGGTCTTAAATAAAATCCATTCTGTTTGATGAATGCAACGTGAGGCTGAACGGCGAAACGAGCTGAAGTAAACGTAAGTGGGGTCGTGGTCACTACCATGAGTCTCTAGATCCGTCGACCAGCATGCTTAAGACAAAAGGCTTCTTGATACAATCGTTAGTGCAACACAAGTGCTTTAGGACATGCCACGAATAAATGTAGGAGACCCGTCATTGAGCACATTTCGTCCATGACTACACATAATGTCGGCCAAATATTTGCCACAATAATTCATCAATGTGGTACTCCACAAGGGATGGTGTGCGTTAAAGTCACCAATCGCAATATGAAGACCTTGCAATGCTTGCAGCAGAGACATCAGGTGCGAGCTCTTGGATGGATGTATGCTCCAATCACTATAACTGTGCGCCATCTGTGTTTTACGGCAGGGCATACGTAATCATTAGCAGTATGCAATGGGACGTCATGTTTTAAATACACAAGATTGTGGCATATAAAAACTAACACTTTTTTATCAGGTTTCGTCGTTACGAGACCACATCTGGACATAGACATACGGAAAGATGAATCTATATTAGGTTCACAGATAAGAATAACTGGAAATTGGTACTTAAATACCCGCTGTCGGAAATACGACAAACTACCGCGTAGACATCTAGCATTCCATTCCATAACAAGCGATTGACGCATCCGTTCTGCAAACATCACCGCCATACTTGCTTAGCGAAGAACCAGTAGCAGTGGTTCCAACAGTTCAAGTAGCTGCACGGCAACCTTGGCAGCCGGGGTATTTAGGCTGGAAAGAATCCTGCGCATGGAGCCCATCATATTTTTCAACATACTCGTGATGTCACTATCACCCATCTTTTCATTTTCTTCAGGGCATGTAGGAGCGTTACATAAGGGCGTTGCCGCAGGTCTTGATGTTAACGAGGGCCAGTGAGTCTCCAACGTGTTTGGGGCCGATGATGAGTCCCCTTGTACTTTCGTAGCATACAAAGGTACTGAGGCACGTGCCTCATTCCTCAGACGAGGAGGAGGTGGATGCTGCACTTGAGCTGCCGATCCTTCTACGCGAGGAGGGCTGCGGTCCCGTTGATGTCAGTGTCGTGAACGGCGACTGCGGTGGCGGATAGCCCTTGTCGCTTCCCTGTGTGTGGAATGATCTGTACCCATCTTTTTCAGAATAACCATTTCCTTCCTGATCTTTGGGCACTCTTTTGACGTTGCGTCGTGGGCACCAGAAGAATTTGGACACGTCGCAGCAACGTTTGAATTGGTGTCTGCGTGAGGTCCACCACATCGTTTGCATGTTACTGCATCCTTGCAAACTGCACTGACATGCCCAAATTTCATACACTTGTGACATTGTAAAAGCCTCGGTACGTAAGGACGTACCCAATGCCTCAGGTATCCAACCTTGACGTGTGTTGGCAAAGTTTCCAACTGGAACACTAATTTCACACATTGGGATTGTCCAAAACCGTGAAAGCTGTGTACAGGAGCCAACGATCAAAGTAGTTTCGCCAGGTCAGTGTCTGTCATATCAATATCCACGTCGTAGATGACGCCTGTCGTCGCTTTCTTGCCGTATGTGGGGTATGCGCGAACAGGGAGTCTTCCCAACTGAGTGACGTTTTTCAGTGTTTCCACTATTGTCGGTGCATTAACTTCCACCGAGAGGATGTTCATTCGAGCGTTCATACGTATCCCTTGTGTTTGACCATGGGCAGTTCGTTCGAAATATTCTGACAAGCTCTGCCTATTCAAGGAGTTGAGGTTGTCTGTTGTCTTTGTTGGTACGTATGCAATAGTGTTTGACTGCTTACCACTTGCCTTTTTCATCGCCTGATGACTGCTAGGTGACGTTCCTCGTATCTTCTTCTGCAGACGTCGGCTTGGCACCAAGGTAAATTACTGTCCTAGCCCATATCATCAGTAGAGGAGCCATCAGATGAATCAATCGCGACGATGCTAGTATCGAAGAGCTCACTCACGTCACTGGCATAACAAACTGGCCGCTCAGGACCCGATTGATGGGCTTGGTTTGAGGCCCCCTTTGCAGAGGACGATGTCAGCCCCTGTCTTCTTGTCACTGACTGCAGAGATCACAGAAAATATATTGCAACATGCAGAGAGCTCGAAGCTTTAGCTGCTCGCTACGATCCTCTACATCTGAAGATAAGTGACGTGAGTATAGGATGATTATTCAGGCTTCAAAATTTGTAGCACGAAGTCATCACACCAAGTTTGAAGGCTTACGTAGAAAAGACTAGAAGAAGGCGATATAGAGTTCTATTTATAGGCACACCATAGCACTCTCCCCAATTAACAGCCTGAGCAACGTAATATCATTGGTGTCGTTGTTTCTGCCGCAGCATTGCAGGCATGTTCTTAATCAGTAGGAACCACTCTGTAGCATTGTTCCCCGCGATAGAAGCACCATCCCGGTGTGTCTAAAAAGAGTAGTCTGAAGCAGAGTCAAAAGCCTTCAGCCGTCCCAGGCTACACACCACGAATGGTCCAAGCATGAACCCTTTCTGGCAGAAATTGGTACTGGTCCTGAACTAAAGCTGGCGTATTGGCAAGATGCAACGCAATCGAATGTTGACCAACATTATGCCAGTGCTGCTAGCTGCTAGCCATTGATCTGCTAGCTTAGTACCAGCGCTGAACCTTATAGTTGCCATTATTAATGCCAGCTTCGGGCCAATGCCCTTTCTATGACGAATATTGTAAATACGCTGGCTTTAGAATACGCCGCCATTATCACAGCGAACTTTTTGCAAGAGACATTGTTGATAGCCATTCTCGCCATACTCTCTACATCGACTGTAACTATGAAAACGCGATAGAAATATTTTAGGTCACGAAGCAAAAGTATTTTCCACATACCAATAATTATGAAAGAACACCAGAAGAAAACTGTAACAGCTTATTTATAAATAAATACGCACAAACAAAATGTTCCATGCCCCTAAATGCGTAACTCTGGGTTTTGTTAAAAAGCTTATTTACAAGCACGTGCCCAAGAGCCATCTCTCGCGAAACTAGGTGGATGACGGAGAATTAAGCAGCGCCCTGCGGATAGCGATTATAAGAATAATAGCAATCTTTATTTCCATCAACAAGATGTAGCACGTAGGACAAACTAGCTTAACAGAAAGCTTTACTTGGTCCAGTCCCCAACCCTCCCCCCGAAGGAAGTACACATATACATTGCATGAAGGCGAAGAGTTCAGCGAGCGAGAAGTGAAAACACATTTTTGATCCTTTAAAAATAAGACCTTTCGCTGGACGCATCTTTGCGGCATATAAATATACACATTCCCAAACGAGTGAACATATACAACTGTAATAATCGCTTTCTATTTAATTGTCTCTGGCTAAAGACATATGCAAACACGCAGACTACAACAGCTCACTTAGTCATGAAAAAGGGTATATCTGGGCGAATCATCACTCAGTTTACCAAAAATAGAAGTCAGGAAACACTTGCAAAACAAATAGAAATCTAAGATATTCACACCAATTATCAGAAATGTAAACAGTTCAGGAAAATATACTTAATGTAGAAAAAAACTACGTGAATTGCTGTTTGGTGTATTTTCTTGCTGTATAGCGCGTCTGTAACAAGGACTTAGTAGTTCTAGCAGTTTTCATTACATCAGTTGTTGTCCATAAGCCATTGTACCCGCCTCTATATTCCAAATTTGCCTGCTACGTATATTATATGAAGGGGTTATCAGATAAGGAAGGTAAAGGTGAGAGAACGCCTGTTTTTACTTACATCGTTTTTATAGGGTAAACACTGGCGGTATAGGTACACGTGAGTAATTTTCATCATTTCTAACTTTTCATGCAGATGCAGAGGTGTGCGATCTGTAGCCAGAAGTCGCAACATTCTGTTCTGCGATGTAAAAATTTTAAGTAGATTTGTAACAGCCATATCTCCCAAACTAAATGTGCCTAATTAGTGTGAGCGTGAAATAACACATTTTAGAGACTAGCCTTGACCTGCGTAAGAAGCAACTCTTAATTAATGCACGTATACCCTATGGCAATCCAAATCTTAGAAACAACATGTTCCACGGTAGATTCTCATTGAGCACAATGCCAAGAGTTTTGAATGAGTGGAGTATCTTTATTTTTTAGTTACCTAGCAACATATCTGTGTTAATAAACAAAGTCACCGCCGAAACACTCCGTACTGATTGTTCACCAGGGAAGTTGAAACGTGCTGCCCCAGCGTTAATCACTGGGCTAATCTTGACAGTTCATTAAGCGACGGATTTGTAGGCTGCCGGATTCTCGGCACGCAGTTGCCGCTTGCGCTTGGTGGCACGAGCATGTTCTTATGCGCGGGCTGCAGCATCAGCACTGCGTAGACGAGCTCCTTCCAGGTACTGCTCGCGGCGTTGCTGATCGAAAGCTGCCTCCTCCAAAGTATGTATAACGCGTGGCCTACCGATTTCGAAGCCGGAAAGAAACTGCTGCGCGCGCGATCGACTACGATGGAGACAAACGACGTGACTACTGGCGCAACTAATCCAACACCGCCTAGATAGCACAAGGCCTTGTTACTGCGATCGATCACGTCATGTTCCCTCGCCCGACGGCCACAGAAACTAGTGGGGACGCTCCCGAGAAGGAAACGGGGATATTGAAGTGACAGCTTTCATCAGGTCACCCTTGTCAACTGAAATGTCGGGCCAAGTAGCGTGACGTCATAGATCGGAGTAAAGAAGCCCTGTGCAACCAAGGTGGTGTTCACCAATAACGTGCTTCTCCTTTTGTTGTCAGCGTACAGTCGACCTGCACATGGATGGACGAGCGGACAAATTGGCTAGCCACCCAGCTTCGCTGTAAAAACGCTCTTATTCCCAGACGGAAAAGTATGGGTCTTTTCTTGGGCATGTATATTTTTAATGTATTACCACTTGACCAATCTTGATAACGGATAGCGAGCCAGTTCCTCCAGATACATGATCATTCGGACATGCAGCGGAGAAAAGCATATTCTTTTCATTGGCATGAGTCACATATCTACTGTACGGGTTATTGAATACAGGGTGTTCAAAATTAAGATTTATGTTTTTTTTTAATTAGGCACTAGGAGGCACGCGAAGTGCACCTCTGCAAATACATTGTGTGGCCAGAGGGACACAAAGTGAGAGGACAACTACTGCTGTCAGCAGCCCAATTAACTAAAATTGAATAATAAACTTTTTGATGACTGCAGCAATTGGGAATGTTTGTGTTCAAAGGTTAGAGCAAGTCGTGTAGCTACACGGTATCTGTTGGAATAATTCTTTTGTTGTATCTGTGCTCCTAAATATCTGACTCCAATTTTTATTTGCTGTTTGCATGATTACGCATACAGGAGCGTTTGGATTGGCACAAAGCTCCTTCCTGTTTTGACGCGGCTATTGCGTGTGGCGTTTAGTCTGAAAACAGGCGGTGCCATTGTTAAAGAGAGGCTTTTTTAGCTCCGGGTCTGCTCGTTGCTGTTCAGAGAAGCCTTGCGGGCTTATTTTTCCCGGGACGGCGTTGGCATACTCGATCGTCGCCTCGCGGTGATGGGTCAATGGGGGTGCGTCATAGGCAATATTCATCAGAGCGTATTCGTACGGACTTCTAGACGATTGTGATTTCACATTCACGAAGTCTCCGATTCCATCGTGCGAGGCGACGTGCAGGGTCTTTTAAGTTGGCCAGGCAACATAAGGCATGCTGGTCACTTACAATATTAAACGGTGGAATTTGATGGTAGCCCAAGTGATGGCAACGCATTATTTTTTCCGTGAAACAATGATTCGCTTCCGCTTTGCACAGTGACCTGCTAGCGTAAGCAAACGCCCTTTCTAGCCGGTCTTTCTTTTCGATTAGGACGGCGCCGAAGCCTAGCCAACTTCAGTCGGTGTGCATCTCGGTGTCGGTGCCTTCATCGAAGTGCGAAAGTACTGGTTGTGACTGCAGTAGTCGTTTAAGCGGATTGAGTGCTTCGATTTGTGCCGTTTCCCACTTCAACTCGACGTAAAATTTTGCAAGATCTCTCAATGGTTCATTGATGCGTGAAACGTATGACTAAGCACCTGTAATAGGCACATGGGTGAACGAATCAGCGCTCTTCATTCGTGTCTGCCGGCTGCGGAAAGTTAGCGATGGTGGATGTCTCCTTCGGATCAGGACGGGCTACAGGTTTGCTGGACATCCAGATGACGTGACTCAGAAGCAGCTACTCACTCTAAGCGAAGCGACATTTTTTCCGTCTTCAGAATGAGGCCTCGGGCCCTATAACGTAAAGCTATTCCAATATGTTTCAATTCCAATTTCCTGACGTCAAACTTGCGTATACCACCGACGCAAGCACTGGGCGGTCACCCACAGGGTTGTCTGAACAGACCAATCAAACGCTCTCCTCGTTCATAGGAGGTCACTTTTGTTTGTTTGAAAAATGAGTAACATTGCCTACACTGAGCGGCTTGTCTTATCTAATTGGCTGACAAGAGGCAAGGAGAACGCTCAAATGGAGAGTGATTCACTGGGGCAGAGCCAGTGCACTGAAAATCGATAACCGGATGAGCGGGTGGTGCCGGCGTCTGCGATGGGTCGGCTTTCCCTTACTTAGCTTGCAGTGGCTGGTTGAAAATCGCGGCGGCATGCAACGGAAGCTTAAGAATGACGCTAAAACTGACCCTCAGCAAAAAAGAGTTAGCAGAATGAGGTGGTAAACGTGCCGAAAGTGCTTGAAAACGTTACACGGTCACGCAAGACGTTTTATTATACGCAAATACACCCATGCTCTCCGGCAGGAGCGAGTAGCCAGCGCCTCAGCGATCGGCGGCACCCATCTTTTATTCCTTTCGAAACGGGGCAGCCTGCGGCTATTCCGATAAAAATTCAGTTTTGTTCGGCATATTAATGCATCTTTATCGCGTACTCGTCACTTTGACGCGGTGAGTTCGTGCGGTTTTTGACGTCGCGTGACAGGCAGGTGAAGTGGGTGCAGCCCGAAAACATTTTACCAATAGCCAAGGGCTAATGGCGAAAAGGGGTCGAATCAGAAATAACTGTTTTTTTTCTTTTTCTGTCAAATCATGCATAATCAGTGTGTACACGTCATACCAGATGGGGATGTATTGCGGTTTTCGTGACGTCGCGTGACAGACAGGTGAAGTGGGGGGTGGTCGAAAAATGTTTTTGACCAATCGCGGAGGGCTGATAGCAGAATTGGATTAGAAAAGTTTGGAATAGTTTTACGTTATAGCGCCCCTGATGACTTTATGGCCTCTATTATTGTCCCAAACCGCCTGCAATCATTGTAGGAATTTCTGGTGAAGACAACGACGTCATCCAAGAAGCCGAGACAGGTCTGCCACTTCAACTCTGCTAATACCGTCTCCACAAAGACTCAATCACAGAGCACTCCCACTACCGTATCCACAGCTCACAAAGACGAAAGTGACAACGCTCAAGATCGTTACAAACCATCAGTTCCCGCACCCAAGGAGGTTTGATGTCATGTTCCTGACTCAATATGACGAACAATAGAAATACTGGGAACAGCTAGGAGCACTCTGCCACACAGTGGCCACACTCAAGCGTCGTGGCAGACGCTGCTGTCCCGCTCTCGCCTCTCGAACCAGAGTATGTTTGTTGAGGGGGTGGTCCGTCATGCTCTGGAAAGTCGTAGGTGCCGTTCACAGCCCGAATGACCCGGACTTGAACTCGTAAACGCCCTTTGGCGTGATTAAGGCGGTCTTCTCGCGATTCCTCTGGTTGACTTCTCAATTCCAGTAGCCACTCTTGAGATCCATGAATGAGAAATAGTTAGCCTTACAAGGCCGGTATATTGCGTTCTGACCGTGGGAATGGGTAAAGGTCCTTCTTTGAGATCCTGTTGAGTCGACTGTAAATGACACAGAATCGGAAGGTACCATCCTTTATTCTTCACCGAGACTATGAGAGACGCCCACAGTCTCTTCAAGAACTTTTGTCGCATCACATTTGATCCACTTCTTGATTTCTGGCTTCTCGTTCCAGCGAAGAAGCTCGATTCGGGCTCGGACAGATGGTCCGAGCTCATTCTTTCATTATTATGCGGTGCTTCGCAGTTACTGCTTTTGGAATACTAGATGACATCTTCAAGCAGTTTTTATATTGTAGGAGCGGATTTTTGAGCTGTTGCCGCTTACTCATAGGGAGACCCGGATTGCTATCAAATGCATTTTCGGTAACTGGGGCCGTCGAAGTAGATATGGCAGAATTCGTGAGGAGAAGCGCATTTCCATTTTGCACAATTTCCTCGATGCGTGTTCTCGTAGTACCTTTGATGAGGTGTTTGTTCTAGTGGCTGAAATTTGTGTGCAATACTTTCGCTTTTCCGGCATGTACTCGAGCGATTCCACTTGCGAAGGAAGTTTCACATCTAGCAGCAGGTGTTGGTCACCGTCGACGACAACCTTTTATTTCTCACGGTGTTCTGGTGCCGACGAAAATAATAATGTCAGAGTGAAGTGAGATGCTGAGCTGATCTTCGAGCACACTCAAGGCATGATGACTAGGAGAGCTCTCCGGCGGCATAGCTAAGTCTTCGCATAGGATTATCAACTTCGACTTCAGGTCGGTCATTGAATCGTGTTGGTTCAGCAAGTCCATGCCGAGAATTACGTCTCGCAGGCACTGTTGGAGGCCAAGGAAGGTGGCAGGTAAAGTCCAGTGAAGAGCAGTAATTCATGCCGTGTAGTTTCCAGTCGACGTTACCAGGTGCCCTGCAGCTATTCTGATTTGAGGGCCTTCCCGCGCAGCAATAAGATTCCTCAAATTGGTGGCGAACTGTTCACTGACGCCAGAGTAGTCGGCTCCTTTGTTGAATAATTCGGTGAAGTTTTGGCCATCGATAAGGACGCAGAGTTTGGTAGTTCTGGGCTTATCGCTGCTTTTATGCCATGATGTCGAATCACGGTTGCAAAGCCTTTTGCCGTTGCGTTAACGTCGCGTCGTCGGATTTTCTTGAGACGGCATCTCCTTGGCTTCGAGACGGCGTCTGTATGGCGGCGTTTCGTTGCGCCTCATAGATGTGATTCTTGAAGCATCGCTGTCAGTGGCGAAGGCTCTTCGGTATTTCGATGAAATCCAATCGCACCTCCATCTGTTTCTGCTTTTAATATTCGCACGTGCGTTTCCTGACCGGCCCCGGGCAGGGGCAGTGTGTGGTCGGAGCTAGGCGAAGGGTAGCGTCCTTGTGGCGGTGAAGAAGTTCGTCGGGGTCTCCACTGCGTTTCGGCGAGGTAGTCGGCATACCACTAAGTAGTTCACTTTGCTGTGGACGCAGCGCTTTGAAGGTGAATCATCTTAGCCCCAAGTCATGGTTAAGGCATCGGTGGCAGATATGGCCCTGCTTCCTTATAGTCAGAGCAGAATTGTGGTGTCAGAAGGACACCATACATCTGTGTCCTTCGTGGTATTGCGCGGGCAGATAAGTGGACCGACTGGTAGTGGCGTAGGTGGTTGGCCACGGAACTACGGCGTTACCAGGTACGGGCACGGAAAAGGGACTTGATGGCGGGAGACGGCTGCCCAGCTCCTTGCTTCATGCTGCGGCTGCGGGAACTCTGGGGCGCCTCGCAACTGTTTAGTTCCTTCCCATGCAGCATCTGCTATTTATGCAACCTCGGTCTGCGAGGTTGGAAACATTCTTCGCGTTCCTTCAAGCATAGTTTCTCTCATAGTCACCCGCAGGTCGTTAGATGAGGGCGCTTGGGCTTCTTCGCAGACGTTCGGCACCTTCGAGCGGCGACTTTATTATTTAGTTTGCATGTACGGCGTTTTTTGAAGGGTCGTGCCCTCTGTGAGAAATGCTGCTACGTTGTTCAACCGGTAGCGCATAGTTCCAGCGAAGAGCCCTTATTTTACACCACGCATAAAGAAACGAACAATTTTCCTTCTGATTTATTCGAGCGGTGATTAAACCAGTTCAAAGTTACCTCCGTATGGTGGTTCTGTGTTTTTCTTTGTCTGTCTTTCATCTTTTATTAGCGAACAATATGACATGCAGTTCTTTTCTCTGCGGGTATGTCCGGGTCGCCGTTGCGGTACAGATTAGTAATCTGCTAGATGAAGATCAAGATGCCCTCGTTGGGTAGCTATATGCGGGCTGCCAGCAGAGCTTGTGCTCGCTCTTTGTTCAGGACGCTTGTGGAAGTCTATAGGAAGCCGCGGCAAAAGAGGCCCCAAGTTGTTAAGGTGGTTTATGAGTTCTCGAACCACGTCCTGGCGGCGTCTTCAGATTAGAAAACGGCATGGTGTGCATTGTCGTCGCTGTTCCAGTTGGGAAACGTAGCAACCCTTTCATACCTCTCCTGCCAGCTTCCCGGGTTCTAAAACGTTGATCCGCGGAACATCGGTTGCTCCCTTGGGTGTTGTAACACGGTCTTTGTAGCGGCGCTCTCACTTTTATTGTTGCTGTTGTCATGACCATGCATTTCCTGGTCTTGTCTGGAAGAAGTGCGCACTCCGGTGGCTGGTTTCCTAGCCCCATGGATCGGGACAATTTTCGGGTTGTCTTCGTGGTTCTGGCTTGCTTCGCGGCTTCGCGGGGATGTGGGGTACATGACCACAAAGCAGCTCCACCAAATGTCACGTTACAGCGATAGTGACGAGCACAGTAGCACAACAGTGAACCTCGAAGGTAGCTGCTTACGCGGCAAACTTTGTCCACAAAAGCAAGTGACATTCAAAGCACAACAATATTTGGCGATCGTCTAAGTCTGATCCATGGGTCAAGCGCGTCGCCATTTATACATGACTCGTCAAAGGCAGCAGCGTAATTGCTGGTGCGCGCCTGTTTTCCAGGAATTACTACGCAATTCGTGTGCCGCATACGATAAGTTTCCACAAGATTCTGTGACAACAGACAACGGAAAGAACCACAGATCACAATCGAGAAATTTGCGATTGATGTAGGTGCATCCGTCGCCGAGCTATAAATTTTAACATTTGTTAGCCGGAGAAAAACGGTCTCCGGGTAAGAATATGTAGGTACACATTTCAATATTAGCCTGATCTCTGACTGGTGTGACACACAGTTAAGCCAATTAAGTACATCAAAATGTATTGGCATGCATTTTACCCGATACGTTCCCTCTATTACAACCCACTGTATTAGCATTATTGTGCTAGAATCAGCTCCATATTGAAAATGGTTTTTCACAAACCCGCATGCTAGGTTACCTTCGACGGGGCTTTTTTTTCTCGATCAACCGTGAAGCTAATGGTATATAAAACTTTGGTTCGCAGTAAAACGGAATACGCAATACCAATTTGAGTCCCCGACTCTACTTCTCCTGGACTTCTTTAAAATATCGCTGCACATTTCATCCTAAAAAATTACAACCACAGTGCCAACCTTAGATTACTACACCTTCCCCCTCTTTTCTCTCGCCATCTTTGCGCCTTGCGCTTTTTTTAAACGGTGTGTAACCAGAATTCCTAGAACAAAAAGGCCGAGAAAAATCGCCACAGAGAGTAGTGTAAGCGAAAATGGCCACCAAATTACAACTTATGTAGCAGCGCAAAAGAATAAGGAAAGGATGACGATAGCGAAAGAGTGAAAAAAGCGCTGGACTATAAAGAGCATCCATTCAAGCAACCATTCTGTTAAGAATTGTTTTAGGAACAAGAAAAATTCAACCAGCTGCCCAGGAGTACCCGTAAACGCCAAGTCCACATTTAGAGAAAATTGAGAAAATTATGACCAAAGTTCGCGCCAAGTTAAATGTGCATGAATGAATTACTGCATTTGTAAAATCTCTCTAACAAGAGTGCGGAGACTTCATATGCTGGCAAGGGTTGAAATGGATCAGTCATGAAGGGGCGACACTTTAGAGTTTTCCGATAATTAGAGACGACTGATATTTTTATTCGAACTGCTCCAAAGGAACAACTTGGAATGACGTGGGTTGTGATACTGCAAGGCCACACAAGCCTGCAGTGTTCTTTTTTTTTTAAACGGAACTCCCATTAGCATTAAATGGAGAGCTCGCATCAATTTTCCGCTTCTTTCTAAAGGCAATCACAAATATTTTTTTTTAAATAGCGACTCACTACCATCTATCCTATGTCATCAAGTCGTTGCCGCCGCAGGCCGCCTCCTTGTTTTCGACTTCTACAGTTGCTTCTCTATCTCACATTTTCTTGCCTTCCACATTTGTCTTCTCTGTACATATTATCTCGTATGTTTCAAAATTCACCAGTATGAATGCTCGTAGTTGTTTCTGGACATCAAAATAAATATTTCTTTGATTGCTTCGTTAAGAAATTTAGTCAATTATGTTTAAACTGATTCATTGATTATTAGTTTGGCCCTGTGAAATATACCTCAGCTCTTGCCTCTAAATCCAAGGCGCACGAAATCAGACGTGTTCTTTCTCTATAATGTGACCCATGACAGTATACACCGCCCATAGCTTGTTAATCAAGTGCAATTTTCAGTGCGTCAAAAATATATTAGACAACATTGTGCGTTTCCTGCGAGGCCCTTTTACAGTCTTCACTGTACTATGGCGCAACTTGAAAAGACGGTATATGTATTCTGCCTGTACTGACATATTTCAAAGTTAATTTCGCACGTTTTGTGTATATGTAGGTAAACTGGTTGTATGACCAATTCCCTTCTATGCCTGCTTCCCCGTTGACTATTACTGCATTTTTTTCTCTACGTCTCATTTCTTTACTACTAAATTTGTGTTCTCTGTAGATAGCATGCTGAGTACTACTTAAGGAGCCCAATGGCTTGGCAGCTGTGTCTTTGCAGTGTAATAAGCATGTAAATAATTGAGTGATTCTTATTATGATGGCCTAATTATTATTATTATTATTGAGTGGGAGAATGTTCTTTTAAATCAACATCGATTTCGTTCGGGCCGCAAAACACTAGACACTACCTACGATGTGAGCTTTATAATGCAAGTTTGCACACCCGTCACACTGAGGAGGACAGTTGGTACCGCAATCTTCGCAAAAAGTTTGACGTAGTCAATCAACACCTATTGCTAGAGAAGCTTGCGTACTACGATGATGAAGCTGCCATTGAAGCTATACTATGCAGCTATCTCCGTAATTGGTCCTGCTTTGTGAGCGTCAATGATAAATTTTCTTTTGTCGACTAGTTATTATGGGGTGTGCACCAAGGTACCGTGTTGGGAGCGAATGACTTCTTAATGTCCATCAACGATGTTGTTTCAGCAATCCAGAAGTATTCATTTGTTCTTCACCCTGGCGACATTGAGGTATTTGAGGTATGATCCTCTGTACTCCCACCTATTTTCATTTTTTTGAATGGTGCCCGTTAAAGGGGCTCAATCTAAACTCACCGTAAACCGGAATTTTCTCATATTCGCGTAAAAAGCGTATTATCGTCTTCCCTTTTCTCTTGATCATGCAGCGTTGATGAGCGTCTGCGAAATAGGTTACTTCGGCATTCATTTTGATAGTACGTTAGGCTCAAAGCACACAGCTTCACGAGGGAGGCGCGCGCTCTGTTCCGTTTGCAGACTTACAAGAGAGTTCCGTAGCCCACTTCCCTTCCACAAGTTGTTTACCTGAATTGGTCTCCCAATAACTTGATATATCGCAGTGGTCTGAAATGGCAAATGCAACTCAAATAAGATTTTATTTGAGCATGTGGATAAAAAGCTTATAGTATCTATAAGCGTCGTTTTCTGACCTCATACACAAACAACTTTTCAAGGCTAAGCAATTATCCTACACTTCCATCACTTAGCTGGAGACGTAGTCGTGCTGACCCCCTCATTTATACACAATCATTTATAGAATTATTACACTTTGGGTATATTACCTTGTTTCCCTGCGGGTTCCACAGAAAACTGCAAGGGAACGCCAGTGCTACCACGCTCCTGCCTCTTCCAGCAGGTACTCACCTCTACGCAGAATGCAAAATCTTTATAACTGTCATTTTTCCTATCTTGAGATCTCTCAAAATCAGTTGTCTTCATTCCGCTTCGAGCTTCGTACTTCACGAGCCTTACTTCTAGCTGCTCTCCTCTCCTCACTTCTCTTAGTTTCTGAGTTCTTCCGTAAATGGTTTTCGCCTCGCATGTCTGTATATATATATGTATTGTTTCTCGTAATAGAAACATCTTACCAGTTATTGTTGTGGTTTCGAAAATTTATTCTAGTTATTATTATGTAATACTTTGCTATAGTTGGTTGGAATTTTACCTTTTTTTTGTCTTCATGCGCACCAGGAACTAGATCTGTGCGGTTCCTAGGCACAATAAACAAATTAGTTGGATTGCTTGTTTGACTGATTGATTATTTATAACAGTGAGGATGGTGTTCCTGACTGCACTTACCAAAAAATACATATTTTCACTCAAATTTCGGTGGAGCTGCCCCACCGCCCCCTTCCTTGCCCGCCAATAAGCTAGTCTACATGTTTTCAAAAGTATCCTATTAGATTTTATGCTCGAAACACACCATGTGCAATTTTTATAAACCCTTGGCAATGCTCCATTGCACAGGGTCAATGAAATGAAGGATCTGGGCACGTGCTTCGACGGAACTCTATGCTTCTCTTCACATGCCAGATATTTGAAGCAACGTAACGTTCGTGCTTTGCGCATTGTCCATCGAATATCGCATGACCGCCACACACCTGCTGTTTTACGGAAACTAATTTTATACTATTCACCATCTACTAGTGCAGTATGCCTGTCTAGTTTTTGGCAGAATGTGCATGTCTAAACGTTCTTGTGTTTTACTTTTTCTCTTTGTAAAATGAGGGCACCCTATGTGAATTATATCTGTATTGTTTGTTGTCCCACTCCTGCTTGGTAGTGAGACTCTCAGTATTGTGAAATGAATAAAATGTAAAAGAATTCTAAACACGTACACTCAATGCCTACAGAAGAATCTTAGGCTTATTTACACGCACCGCGTTTGTCATATCGACGATGTTAGTCCGAGCTTCTTAATGGCCCCTAAACTCGCGCACATTAAATTATAAAGTAATAAATCAGACCTTGTGCTAATTTAAAAGGTGGTTCATGACACTATACATTTCCCAAATGTTATTGACCACGTACTATTTTCCTTGGCGAAAAAATATGCCAGGCAGCACTTTTCTGAGCCGCTTTCGTGTATAGTCACCGTTCCATAAGTCGACTTAAGAAAATATGTGATATTTATTCTGCCTGTACTCACTCATTTGAGAGTTCATTCTGTGTGAATTGTGTGGGTTCTCCGATTGCATAATCACATCCTTTTCACGCCTCCCTCCTTTCCTTTTCCCCCACCTATTTTCTTACGTCACATTGTTTAACATGTTTGTCTTCTCTATACATTGTACGTTGCGTATCACTTTTTAAGCGCGTTAGTATAAAGGCTCGGCAGCTGTTCCTGGGCGCTATAGCAAATGTTAGATTTTTTATTACTTTATTGACTGATTATTATTCCTATGTGAAAGATCCTGTTTCGATGTCTCAGTAGCGGTTGTAAAGAAGCCAAAATTTGTTATTTGCTCCATGTGATCCAATATATATTTTAGAATATAGTGTTTTATAGAGTAGTTGTACAAAACCAGCGATCAACGTGCTGGCTGAGCCACGTCATAAATGCGGCGTTTCACTTTGTTCGGCTGCGTTAAGCTCCAACCAGACATACGCGCTCGTACGCGACTGCACGCGCAGCGCCGCGTCTGAACGCGTACGGCGTCAGGTGCGGAGGCTGCATGGCATGTTGACGCGCGACTGCGTGGAGGCCCTGCACTGCTAGGTTTGTTGCTCCCCCACCGGAAGCTGCCGCTCGCGTCACCCACCCGACATGCCGACGGCGGCGAACCAACGTGACTTCCGGAACGATTCTTCGCGCTGCGCGCAGACAAGCCCGGGTAACACTCCGTGCCGGGCAAGCTGCGGGCGTTGTGATCAGATTTTCGCGCGGGTTTTGGTATTTTATGATGACAGCCGCTGAAGTCTTCAGCCGTAACGGGTGCATTATTAACGAAATGCTCATCGCCGAAGTTCGGGAGCTGACACAGCGTGCAGAACTCGTAAGGCACAGAGCACGCGCGCAATGCTATGCCAACGGTGCTGCAGGTTTCACCGAGTTAACAATACTGACAGTTCAGCTAACTGAACCATTAGGAGCCCTGCAATATCATTTTATTATATAAAACATATCTTGAGCTAGAACTTACTTCATGTTATTGCCATCTTTAGCACATTGTTTAAAAAATAAATTATGGGGTTTTACGTGGGCCAAAGCCACTTTCTGATTATGAGGCACGGCGTAGTGGTGGACTCCGGAAATTTCGACCACCTAGGGTTCTTTAGCGTGCATCTAAATCTAAGTACACGGGTGTTTTCGCATTTCGCCCCCATCAAAATGCGGCCGCCGTGGCCGGGATTCGATCCCGCGACCTCGTGCTAAACAGCCTAACACCATAGCCACTGAGCAACCACGGCGGGTTTAGCACATTGTTTAACGTGACCGTTAAGCGTAAGCTGGTATGCCTTGAATCGCCGCGACGAAACGCGCAGCAACGAGCGCGTGGCAACTCCTGCATCGTGTGGGTGCGCGCCCTCTTCATCCGTCAGACGCAATGCGACGTCAGGTGAGGGCGGCGCCTACGTACGTCTGATTGGGGCTTTAATGTTGAATTTGCAGAAAATGGCCGATGCAGCCTCTCATTTTGGGAGGACCTGTACCCTATCGCTCCCTCACAATTATTTCCTACCCGCAGGCTCTTAATGGTAATGCCAAAACAGCATGCTGGTTCCGTAAGTTATTTCAGAAGCACTGACACTTGCGCTTTTGATGTAAGAAACGGAAGTAGGTGGGTGCCCTCAATCTGTCAACGATCTTGACAAAAATATCAAAAGCGGTGATCACTGAAGGTACGCAAAGCGTGCAGGGCTGCATAGGATGTACGAAGAGAGGCACGCCAGCTCGTTCTGAACACTTTATTTGCTCAATATCAAAGTCAGCTTGGTAGAAAGTCGCATAATTTAACTTTATTACATTTTATTATTTGCAGCTGCATAGGATGTACGAAGAGAGGCACGCCAGCTCGTTCTGAACACTTTATTTGCTCAATATCAAAGTCAGCTTGGTAGAAAGTCGCATAATGTAACTTTATTACATTTTATTATTTGCAGGAGTACTTTCATCGAGCAATCATTGTTAGCTAATAAAGGACATTTTTAGCGAAAAAAAAAATTCATCCACGATTGCGATACTCCCTAATGCGAAATTTGCGCACAGCTTTATACTTTTTTTTATTTCGTGATGTATTGGCTGGCGCGGCATTCTCCGCCACGTTGAAAACGGGCTGAAGTCTGGCACGATGTAGGGCTAACCCGGAGATCATGAGAGGCAGCGCGTGGGTGACACGTCGGCGGGATTCGCAGCAGCCGCCGCAGACAGGCCTCCCAGACTACGCGCGCCACTCTGGCGTCATCTCGTAGCTATCCTAGCCGCACTACGCTTTTCCTCTCAAGCTTTCACGATACTCTCCTCCTTATCTTTTCGTGTAGTGGTTCCGATGCACCCTGCTCCTCCGCTCACCTCCTCGCGTCCTTCATCCCCGCTGGGCTCCGCGTTCGCTTCCTGCATCGCTGTGCATGTTCTCTCGGCTACGCCGACCTTCGCTGACGGGACGGGCTCCTAAGAGCTGCGACATAAGTTTATTTGTATCGCTTACTTTTTCTCTAATGTGTACTAGCCTTTATTCTTACGCGACAACAACCCATTCTGTAGCGACAGCAGAACTCAACTTCCTACTTCTGCTTGCGGAAGCTCATTGTGACCACAACTGCAAAATCGAAATTTTTTTTCGGACCACGAGATCAAAAAGAACGCTACAGTAATTTATTTACATACGACCACATTTGGTATACAAACTATCTGGAGATATTTCTCTTAAAAAAATAGAAATATGTGCTTTATTGCAGAGTTCAGGTGTGGATACAAAGCGAAACACGCATTTTGAACACCTTCTTCATACAAGTAGGCCAATAAGGACAGTTAGAGAAAAGGATCAGGTGTCCATTGATACAGAATGCATAATGTAGGGAAAACTACAATATACAAGAGTGCACAGCTCTCGAGTGTGACTGCTTTTGTGGACGCTCTGGCAGTATGTAATTCCTGGACATTAGGCATGTGATCCCAGCGGTGTCTTTCGTAAAATTGATCTGCCGACATTGTACCAAAGCTCTAGTTTACATTTGCTATATAAATCATTAATTTTTAACTTTGAGTTTTAGTAAACAAAAAAAGAATGTTACAGTGACAACAGTAATAAATACATATTTTAAGTTGTTGTGCTTTCTTTTTCAGGTCTGCGAATATGCAGTGGTATCCTCTGCTACAGTTGCCAAGCACCTTTTAGTTTACGGATTAAAAATCAGCGGATGAGCTACAACGTTGACATCAGTTATACTGGAAGGGGATGGCTATTCAATAATCTTGCTGCCCTATGTACTTCATCAAATAGCCCGAACACTACCTTTCAGTGCACAGAGTACCAAAGTTGTAGCAGGGCCACGTTGTTTCATTTCATCGACCCTGGGCAGCAAATATGGATCCCATCGCTACGCATCATAAAGAAATCATAAGTGAAAGTCTGCTTCTTTATTTTTCCTATTTTGTACATGCACTATACGAACAAATACTGAATTTTTAACTTAACAAGCCGTAGTAGAAGCATCCCAGCGGCCGAAATAAGCCAGGAACCTAATTTGTGTGTAAACTGTTTTGCCCACGCCGGAGCAAATTACTACCCGAATGAATTTAAGAACCCCGTCGCGTCCTTTCAAAATATGTGAGCTGCCAGAAACAACGTAATGTCTGTGATATGCATTGCTGGTCTAACGGGGACAGTAAGTATTTTTCAGCACGAAAGTGTTGTATGCCGCGCTCCACCGAAAAACCTGTCCCATCTACGTAAGTCACGCAATCGTCATTATGCAAATCCACGAGATATTGATATTCTGCCACTTTTAAAACGAAACCTTTACTGCGCCAGCCAGCCAGCCATTTCGGCTCGTCGCGCCGCATGCCGTATGCAGGCAGCCGTATGCCATATGCCATATGCCATGGCAGACGAACGACGTTGAGCCGCCGTTGCCTAGCAACGCCGCAGCAGCGCTGCAACTGATGGCGCCGCCGTCGACGCCGCTGCCGTCGCCGCTCGCTCCACCAGATGTGCTCCGCTGGGGTAGAGGCAAAATGTCTTGTTTATCCCCTAAAAATGAATAATTTGACTAATTGGGATAAAATCGGTCAA
The DNA here is from genome assembly GCF_050947875.1 of Dermacentor variabilis. Lineage (NCBI taxonomy): Eukaryota > Metazoa > Arthropoda > Arachnida > Ixodida > Ixodidae > Dermacentor > Dermacentor variabilis. Next base: position 211,393,249 of record NC_134570.1, on the reverse strand, counting down.
GAAGAAATCAAGTCAGATTATTTCGCGAAAAATATCACGTCCACAAAGGACACATGGACGTTAGTCACCGGGCTAGTACAGGCGCTATTTTAGCTTGTTTGATTGTTTGCCTTTTCTTGTCAGTTTATTCAACTCGAAAGTATTTCACACAGCACTCCAGCAACTGAATAAGGAGTAATTTTAGTTTTCACTGAGCAGAGGGAGTACTCGACAAAAGGGAGCGCAAAAAAACTATAATAAATAAAAAGGAATTAGGGCAGAACTTATCTCACGATAACTGAAAGAAGGTAATGGGATTAGCGTTTGAGCAACGTAGTGACACGTCGTATCTCTGAAGCCACCTTTATTTAACATCTATAGTGGTCATTCTGATACTTGCGTCAATATACTTTCTTTAATTTTGTCTTCATACTGCCGATCTAAGAAATGTACTCCGCTATCGTCGTACTTTGCAGTGACACTCGCATGCCAAACTCACGCACGAGCATGTCGGCATGACGACGACTGTGAGTGTGTCATTGCAGAGTGGCACATTGCCTGGCGCACGTACCTAGTGACCGAAGTTGGCGTCACGAACGTTCACTTAAGATTGGTGCAGAACCACTGGCATACACGTAGTGCTCCGAGTCGGCGTCAGAGGGCGCCTTCTAACAGCGGTACCTAACCCGTCCCGCATCTAAAATAACCCATGGGGGCGCGAAATAAGTTTGTTGAAGAGCGACGAGCATGTACGCATTGCCGCATACTCCTTGACCAAAGTCGGTCAGATGGTGGTGCTCGATCCCTCTTACCTCATGTAGCAGCCTCATGCTCTACAACTTTCAACCACGATCTATCCAGTGACGCAAATAGGGTTGAAGTACGTGAAGTGCCCTAAGAATGCACACGCCGTTGTTGCTTAGTGGCTGTGGGGCTGGTGTGCTACGCATGAGGTCGCTGGATGGAATGCCGGCAACAGCGGCCGCATTTCAATGGTGACGAGATGCGAAAACCGCCCGTGTCTTAGATTAAGTGCAGGTATAATGATCCCAGATGGTCCAAACTTTTGCGGCCCCCTAGTGCGGCGTGCCTCATTATCAGATCGTGGTTTTGGCACGCGAAAACCCATAATTTATTTTGTTGCCCTAGCAATGCTACCGGGAAACTAGTAATCCTATTGCAAAGTCCAGTACCCAGTGTCCAGTGCAACGCCGGATTATGGCTCAGTGTCGAGCCCTGGATGCTGGGGCGCTGAGCAGGTGCACCATACGAGGAGGTGCTGGGTACTGCTGCGAAAAACAGCTGTAGCGCGTTAAATACGTGGTGCCTGGTCACGTATATATTTTTTTAATACAGAAAGCAATAGAGAGCGTTCTAGTGCAATAAAGAAAATAAAAAATCAAAATGGAAATGCTTCTACGAGGGTTCGATCACCGGATCTACAGATACGAGGCCCGCTACTTTACCACTACGCCACGCCAGCATGTTTTTTTTCTTTTTTGCGTTACTGCGTGTAAGTATGAGTAGTGTCCAACCAATAATGTTATATTACGTTTGAACATACATGAGAAACAAATGCACGCATGGTACGCACTTCAATGAAAGTTCAAAATTCGGACAAATAGACACAAGCGTCGAGACGTGACATCTAATCAGGTACGGGATCAAAGGCATCAACCACACTGCGCCCTTCGGCAGTCTCTTCTCGAAAGGTGGACTTTGTCGAGCGAGGTGGCTCGGCATGTCTGTCGATCACTCGGCTTCTCCATAATCAATAAAGTCGTAATAACATAAAGAAATCATGGTGTATTACTGGCTGACTTTTCGAGAGGAAGGAACCGGATGCCATAAGACGTGAGAGGAAGGTCTTTTTTATAGTTTTTCGCAAAATGTACCAAAAATGAAATGCATCATGACAAAGTATAAGGCAATGTTGAATTGTCTTGGGTTGATTGCAAAGTCTTTAATTTGCATTCCACGGAACATATTCTTTTTCCTGAAGCCACGTTTTAATTGGCATTGTGAAGGTGTGCAACTTAAAGAAAAACGTTTTTGCTGCTGGCGTAGTGCGCATTCAATGGACACGGCAAAGAACATCTTGACCAAACAGAGACAGCTACAGCTTTAGGTGCACAGGTTCAGGGAAAGAGGTTATCTGTACGTGCTACATTTAGCGACTTTCGATCAACGATAAACAAATATACTAGAGTGAATCTAGCTTTGAAAAAGGAAAGTGTCGACAAGTTTTAGAAATCCCCATAACGGCAGTTCTGTAGCAAAGTTTGTAGTGTCAAAAAGAAACGGCAGGTGTCAAGCAAAAAGTGTTCAATTAAGTGCGAGAAGGAATGGATGACGGACGATTTTAAGGTAAAATAATTGCGTGACCGATTCTCGCAAAAACAAATGCACAAGTGTCTGGCCTCCCTTCTCAAGCAAAAGGAAAAGGTTGTCCCTTCTCATGGCTTTCCATGATGAACGCCAAATAAAGCATGCAAATATTCTACGAAATACCCGGACATGGATATGTGAGCAGTTGAAGACCTGTAGAACATAAAGAAGCTTGTAAGCGAGAAATATACTGCATACCTTAGCTCTCGCGAAAATGGAGAGATCGCGATCCTACCAGGCTGTCACCTTACGACGGATGTTGCTTATAGTGAACGTCCAATGAGGTGCAGTGTTCCGGAAGTTATCAAGAGGCACTATCGAGATATGGCAACGGAAGCTGATTGCATTGAATATTCGCGAATACAGAGGAGTGAGTGCCCACAGGCCTAGCCAAATGCTCCTACTTTTGTCAAAATTTACCCTAGCTCCTGCAGTCTCACAGAAACGCAGGGTAGCGTTTATTGCCTTGGTAATGCTTGCCTTATCGATGCAAAAGAAGGAAATGTCATCTGCATAAGCTAGCACTTTAATTTCCTCATCTCCATACCTGTATCATTTAATGTTTGAGTTGCAACGCACGTTTAGGCAAAGTGGTTCCAAGTATATAGTGAAGAGTAAAGGTGAGAGCGGACAACCCTGACTAACAGATCACTGTACCTGTATTATCTAGGAGATGGTACGGTTTACAACTAACTTTGTAATGCAATGTTTATAACAAAGTGTTATAACATTGTATAATGCATCCACTACTGAAGATGTCGCAGCAGTTGGAACAAAAAATCGTGCTCAAACTTATGACAGGCTTTGGCGAGGTCGATCTGTAGAAGAGCTACTTGATCCATACTGCCATCGATAGACTCAAGGACTGAACGCGCGATATGAACATTTGTCTGTATAGAGCACCCTCGAATTCTGCATGTTTGATAGTCACCTACTAATTTAGTAATGACTGTCTGCTACCTATTTGTCAGTACTTTTGCAAACGGCAGATGGACGCAGATAGATAATTTGCCATGTCATGATCGGGAAGCAGTTTTAGTTTTGCAGAGATACGTCTCGCACAGACATAGTAGATGCGCAATCGCCCAGCAACTAAATCTCACGCCTGCACTACAAAGAGAAAGTTGCGGTCCGTATGCTCGGAAGTGCCACAACATCCATTTTCACTTGCGATTGGTATTATAACTTCGAAAAAATTCCTAAATTAACCACCGACCAGGGACGCTGTAAAGGCTATTACTGCCGATTTCGATAGTCGCTTCTTGTTTTTCACGCAAGTGATATGCAACGTTTTCTTAGTTCAGCCATGCGTTTCATTCTACACGTCTGTGATGTCGTATATCTTCGTCAGAGAAGCGCAGGCTAGTGCTGGCAGCCTTCGGCCACAGCACATATACGTGCGCTTAGGAGGTTTCACATCGGCGCACATCGCTTCTTGTGCTGCACTGTAGACATGAAAAAATTGTTTATTTCAGAACACCAATGCGAAAGGTGAAATATTGATTAATTCATCCTTCTCAGGCTCTTTGATTCCGGGGTCCATTGCACCGATAGCATGCAGACAAACTCGGCGGATACGCTAGGCCTAAGCTTCGGTGGGGACCGACCTCGCGCGGGCGGCTGGCGAAAGCTAAAATGTGTGTATTTGACCCTCAGAACCCTTTTTTAATACAATGGGGAAGGTAGAAGCACACGATTCACCTCAGCTTTGTTATGGGCGCGATACCAATCAGCGGTAGGCTTCAAACTCAGGGTTCGTTCGAGCGCGTCTGAACTTCTACATTTCATGTCTACTCCGCAACACCGCGACAACGGCAACAACTCCCAGTAATATGTTACGCGCAAACTACTCAAGAGCGCGGCGTCTTCTGCGTTTACGTGTTTCGTCCAAGAATTTAGCTATCCGCCATCTCAACAGGAAAAATGCAAAAAAACGAAAGTGATCTTCAGTGTCAAATGTGCATGCATAAATAGGCAGCTCACCCACCTTTAGTACAAGATATAGTACAAGATATAGTACAGTATAGTATAGTAGTATAGTAGTATATAGATATAGTAGATTTAGTACAAGATATAGCATTATTTAGGGCAAGAGACCAGTATCAAGCGGTGAAATTGTATAAAGCCTTTAACATTCAGCAGCGCTCGTTCTTGCGTAGTGCAACCAGCGCGGCACAAACACAACCAGCGCAGTTTCGAGTGCGAATCAGCCGACTGCAGCGAGAACCACCGTCTGTACAGCGCAAACAAGTGCGCCCTAGCGTTATGGTAGTGGAAGCACCGTCGCGTTCAGTGTGGCCCAGCTCTTATCCGGCATTCTCACTGGTGTCCCAGTGAGTCCCAGTGAGCGTCAGTATCCCCACTGCGATCCAGTGTCAAAACACGCGCTGCTTTCACACTGGATGGCAATGGAAGACGCTGTACTTTGCAATAGAGAAAGGATGTTGTTTTGGCATCAATCAGCTGCATACACACTGTGGCACATATAGATGGACCCATCTGAGCGTGAAAGCAGTCTGTAGCAGCTGGTGGGAACTGCCAATTCACCGTGCAGCAGACGACGCAGCGCACAACGAACCAGCCTCCGCCAACTACGACCAAGTGCTTTCAATTCTGTCAACCACGTGGCACCGGTTAAATATAATAAGGGAAGGCAAGAACAAGGAACGCCCACTGGAAATGGCACCGTCGATGCTGAACTATTCTCGTGAGATGCAATGCCAAGCACCGCAGCCAGACGCTGGTCATTCCTTGTCCTCAATACAATTGATCCAGTTTCGGCTTCAGTTCTTTATTCTACCGCTGTCCTCACAGATTGATTCAAAAGCGACACCTGGCCAGTCACCTGCTCGACACCTACACAGTGGCCAAAGGTGACACAAGCCGTGTCCACTGAAGAGCGGCTATACTTTGTGGCACGTACGCAATGACTGAAGGATTCGTCAAAAATGTCCACTGAAGAACGGAACATAACAAAAGGTCGCAACCCCAGTGACGAAACTTCGTCTCACTAGTCGATTGGATCCTGAACTACCCAGTGTTTCACGTTGGCGGAAAAACCGTTGCGTAAGGAAATCAATACGCGAGTGTGCCTAAAGTGTCCTAAGGATGATATCCGCCTTAAGATCGACCGACTTCAGTAAGTTCTTTGGCTTGGCAAACATATCGTGCAACAGTAATGGGGGGTCGCAGGGGACCCTGCCCAACTAGAAATTTGTTAACACACGTAGAACTGCAACATTCGTCCGTTACATTATTTATTATTCTTTTATGGGTTCCAAAATGCATGAACTAACGCCACCATCAGAGTAGCATGCTAGGTGATAAGCCAGGCTGGCATCTCCGGCACATCATTAAAGTTTGTATATATTTTTGTAACGTCATCAGTACCAGCGCTGTGAAGGCGTAAACGCCGCAGAAAAAGCGAATCGCAAATGTGCTCCCATATCTTGGTACGTAAAGCGTCTGGCAAATATATTGCAAAAGATGTACCAGGCAATCACTAAAGCATGGGATAGAAGTGGAAGTTTTGTTTATTAAGGCGAACGCCCTAAGTGGCTTATACCAACGACGGTCTGGAAAACGCAGCATGTGCTAAAGGAAGTCACGCGAGATCGCCTGGCGCAGTCACGCACTCATGCCACTGCCCGCGCGTTCGTTGTAGTCTTCCACAGCGGACTCCGATGCCGCTCATCATGCCAAAACAAGGCAATGTAAGACTGGGTCAATTTAGGCCCTGGAGCCCACACCTTAGGTGGAAGTCGAACCCTCGGGCTTATGTAGAAGTCGAATTCACAAACTTTGGTGTAAAGGCGAAGTCCGTTAAGGCACTCTTGATAAATAGAGTTCACTAAGGCACTTGAAGCTATGATCTCTTGGGGGAGTCACACTCTCGACCTTTGGTGGGAGTCTAAACCAAAATCTGTGGGTTAGACTCCCACCACTTCTCCGCTTCTCGTTTTTTATTTAGCTCGTCGAAATCCAGGTGTATAACTTCAAAAGGCACGTTCGAGTGGCAAGGTATTATCATGGCGTCCGTAGGCTGCTTATATTTCACTTTGTAGCGTTCCTAGTTAAAGGACACAATAGACGGAACGTATTGCTAAGGAACTGGCGTCCATCTTGTCTACCATTTTATTCTCACCTCCTTCTTCTCTTCTCCTGAACCCAGACTCCTGCGCTTTTCATCTTCTATTCCAAGGCTCATACCGCTTCACCCTTCCAGGTTTCTTTTGCTAACCCCTCCTGGGGTAATACTTGAAAACGTTTCCAATCGAGCACATCCAACTGAGCCACGTTCGCCAATGTACCACACAGTCTTCAATATTCCTTTCTGAGTGGTTGTCTTTGTCGCCGAGTAAGGGCCATAAAATTTGGCACTGGATTCTCTTACTCCTTTCCTATCTAGAATGAGGTCAGTGACTTGAATGTCTGGGATATCTAAGCAATGTAACTTGTCAAAATTTTTTTCATTCGTTTACAGTACCTCTCCTCCTGCGATTTCTGTTTCCTCTTCTCGACGATCTTGAGATTTTCTAACAGCCCCAGTTCACGGTTCGCCTGAAGAATAGGGGTTTCTCCTGAAGAAGCGAACTGCGGGCTGCATCCCAAGCCACTGGTGTAGGAGCGATTGTGATGTCTTACAGCTGCTTCTAAAGAACATTTCGAGCCACCAGGGAAACTATCGTACACCCTGATGTATTGTTTCACATCTCGTATAGCACGCTCTGCAAGCCCATTCGCTGCGGGATGGTATGGCGCACAGAATTGGATTGATATATTGTGGTCTCGAGCCCATCTTGCTAGCTTTTCACTCTTGAACGCTGGACCGTTGTCACACACAATCGTCCTGGTTGTCCTAAACATATCCCGTTCGAGAAGGGCGATGACACTATTCGCATCTTCTTTTCCTGCCCGTGCCGCGACCATCCTGGTGCATTCATCTATGGCCAGAAGAAAAGCTTGCGTTTTTCGGATTCCTTCTCGTTTCTTATTTAGCTCGGCGAAATCCAGGCGTATAACTTCAAAAGGCACGTTCGAGTGGCAAGGTATTATCAAGGCGTGCGTAGGCTGTTTATATTTCACTTTGTTGACTTGACAAATGTGGCATGAACGAACGTACCGATTGACGTCTTCTTTCATGTGAGGCCACGTAAACTTCTTCACTAGCTTGTTGTAGGTGCGCCAAAATCCGTCGTGTCCTCCAGATTCTGGGCTATCGTGGTACAAATAAAGCACCCTGGGAACCAGCGTTGGCGGGACTTGATAGTGACCTTCCATAAAAATCAATTGTTCAGTGCCTTCCAACAATTTAATTTCATTGATTTCTTCCGATTGTTCGTTGTTGGCCTGTATCATCAGTCTAGACAATGCATCTGCATCAGTCAAAAGGGGTCCAGGTCTGTGAGGGATGGCGAAATCGAACTGCTGCAACTAGTTCACCCATCTGGCGATACGTCCCTTAGGTTGGGTCATATTCAAGAGATGAGTGAGGGCCCGGTGATCGGTGAACAAAGTAAACTTCGCATCTTCTGAGTACGTACGGAAGTACTGAATTGCTTTGAGGACTGCAAGAGCTTCCTTTTCAGTAGTGGTGTAGTTGACTTCAGGTGGCTTGAGGGTGTAGCTGTAGTAACCTACTACGTGTCGCTTTTCTCGGCCGGATGCTTCTGGACATTTCTGGTACAAGACTGCACATGTCCCATGGTGTGAGGCGTCGGTGTTCAGTTCAAAGGGTAAAGTAAAATCTGGTATGCGTAGAATAGGGTCAGCAGAGATTCTGTGCACCAGATCACGGTAGACTCTCTCACATTCTTCATCCCACTCAAATGGAACTTCTTTCTGCGTTAGACGAGTGAGGCATCTTGTTTTGATAGCAAAGTCTTTTATGAAGGGTCTGAAATGTCCTGCTAATGCCAAATACACACGGAATAAATGGACGTCATATGGTTTTACCAGTTGGGATATCCTCTCGACGGACTCTTGTTTCGTGCTTTTGGTAGTCCCATCAAAGACTCTTCCAAGAAACCCAATTTTTATTGAAAGAACGCACTTTTCTTAAAATTAACCTTGAGGTGTGCCAAGCTCAAGGCATTTAATACCTGGGGCAGGTGTTCCTGATGCTCCGCCTCTGTTTTGGAGAAGACGATATTATCGTCTATGTACACGTTGCAAAAGACACCTAGGAAAGGCTTCAGGACTTCGTCCATAATCTTCTGGAACCATGCTGGTAAGTTTTTCCAGCCGAAAGGAAGCCGGTTATACTCATACAGGTCGAATGGCGTAATAAAAGCAGTGTACATTTTTGTTTCTTCGGTTAGCGGGATCTGCCAGAAACCTTTGCACAAGTCAATACGTGAAAAACATCGGCAACCACCTGTCTCATCTATAATCGTGTCTATCTTCGGCATGGGAAATGGTATGGGTTCTGTCTGTCAGTTGAGAACCCTATAATCTGTGCACAGTCTGAAAGTTCAATCTTCTTTCGGCGCAATAGTTATGGGAGTGGCTAATGGTGACACCGAAGGCCGGATTATATTGGCGTCTAGCATCTCCTGCAATTCCTTCTTCAACCATACCTTGCGCTCTCTTGACATGTTATAAGGTGATTTTCGGGTGACGGTCTTGTCGGTTAGTTCGAAAGGCACCTTGTGTGACGTCATCGCTGGTGGATAGCTTCCTATGAATACCAGTTCAGGATAGGTAGTTGCAATATCCCCCGCGCACTTGACAACTCGCAGGTTATCTCTTCTATCCGGCTGTGTCTCTTGCCTTGATAGTCCTTCCACTAAAACCGCATCGTCCCAGTATACTTTGATGTTTAGTTTCTTTATATCTGGTCTGGATAGCAGAAAGTCATACGTCACCCCCTCAATCACCAGACTTCACTCTCTATTTCTTGACCTTGGAACTCGATGTTTACTGAGGCCCATTGATTATGCATTGTCACTTTTCCATCGTAGCCTTGCACCTGTAGTACTCTTCCACTATGCAGGTGACTTGCATCTACCAGCTTGGCATTTATTATAGACACAGAAGCACCGCTGTCAACCAAAGCCATCATATGTCTGTTTCCCACTTTGACAGGGATGTGAAGTAGGCTAGAGCAAGTTAAATAAACAGTCTCAGTTGTGGTAATCGGGTCGGACCGATCACCCTTGTTTATCAGTTTTTTGTTGTCGTAGCCTCTTCAGCATCCGAAACTAGGGGGACAGGGTCGCTGTCGACGTTATTCACCCGACCTCTGGGAGCGCGCCAACCCAAGTTCTCTGCGCCGCCTGCAGGGCGGTGCGGTTCTCGCTGATTACGGCTTGACCAATCCGCGCCGTACCGTGTGACGTGACTGCTTGAGCTAGCCCTTATTTTTTCTTCTGAAGTAAATGGTATGTCGTGAAGGCACTCCAGGAGCCCGTCCATAGTTTTAGGTGACCGTATTTGGACTTGCTTCAGGACTTGCGCGTGCAGTCGGTGCATTATTAGTGCTACTACGGCAGAAGGAGGAAGCATAGGCTCGGCCAGCTTTAAAAGGCGGCGTTTGTCCAAGAAATACTCGACGAGGGAGCCTTGCTTGAACTTAAGATTAAGCGCGGCGTCCCACATTTGCATTGGGTTGCTTCGGAATGGCAACGTTTAACGCTAGAACGTTATCTAGTGAGGCGAGTCTAGCAGTGCTATTGGAGGAATTAGAGGGCAGTAAATGGGATATAATAGGGCTCAGTGAAGTTAGGAGGCCAAAAGAAGCATATACAGTGCTAAATAGCGGGCACGTCCGGTGCTACCGGGGCTTAGCGGATAGAAGAGAACTAGGAGTCGGATTCCTGGTTAATAAGAATATAGCTGGTAACATACAGGAATTCTATAGCATTAACGAGAGGGTGGCAGGTCTTCTTGTGAAACTTAATAAGAGGTACAAAATGAAGATTGTACAGGTCTACGCCCCTACATCCAGTCATGATGACCAGGAAGTCGAAAGCTTCTATGAAGACGTGGAATCGGCGGTGGGTAGAGTGAAAACTAAATACACTATACTAATGGGCGATTTTAATGCCAAGGTAGGCAAGAAGCAGGCTGGAGACAAGGCACTGGGGGAATATGGCATAGGCACTAGGAATAGCTGGGGAGAGTTATTAGTAGAGTTTGCGGAACAGAATATCATGAGGATAATGAATACCTTCTTCCGCAAGCGGGATAGCCGAAAGTGGACGTGGAGGAGCCCGAACGGCGAGACTAGAAATGAAATAGACTTCATACTCTGCGCTAACCCTGGCATCATACAAGATGTGGACGTGCTCGGCAAGGTGCGCTGCAGTGACCACAGGATGGTAAGAACACGAATTAGCCTAGACCTGAGGAGGGAACGGAAGAAACTGGTGCATAAGAAGCCGATCAATGAGTTAGCGGTAAGAGGGAAAATAGAGGATTTCCAGATCAAGCTACAGAACAGGTATTCAGCTTTAACTCAGGAAGAGGACCTTAGTGTTGAAGCAAAGAACGACAATCTTGTGGGCATCATTAAGGAGTGTGCAATGGAAGTCGGTGGTAACTCCGCTAGGCAGGATACCAGCAAACTATCGCAGGAGCCGAAAGATCTGATCAAGAAACGCCAATGTATGAAAGCATCTAACCCTACAGCTAGAATAGAACTGCCAGAACTTTCAAAGTTAATCAACAAGCGTAAGACAGCTGACATAAGGAAGTATAATATGGATAGAATTGAACATGCTCTCAGGAGCGGAGGAAGCCTAAAAACAGTGAAGAAGAAACTAGGAATTGGCAAGAATCAGATGTATGCGTTAAGAGACAAAGCCGGCAATATCATTACTAATATGGATGAGATAGTTCAAGTGGCTGAGGAGTTCTATAGAGATTTATACAGTACCAGTGGCACCCACGACGATAATGGAAGAGAAAATAGTCTAGAGGAATTCGAAATCCCGAAGGTAACGCCGGAAGAAGTAAAGAAAGCTTTAGGAGATATGCAAAGGGGGAAGGCAGCTGGGGAGGATCAGGTAACAGCAGATTTGTTGAAGGAGGGTGGACAGATTGTTCTAGAGAAACTGGCCACCCTGTATACGCAATGCCTCATGACCTCGAGCGTACCAGAATCTTGGAAGAACGCTAACATAATCCTAATCAATAAGAAAGGGGACGCCAAAGACTCGAAAAATTATAGAGCGATCAGCTTATTGTCCGTTGCCTACAAAGTATTTACTAAGGTAATTGCAAACAGAATCAGGAACACCTTAGACTTCTGTCAACCAAAGGACCAGGCAGGATTCCGTAAAGGCTACTCAACAATAGACCATATTCACACTATCAATGAAGTGATAGAGAAATGTGCAGAATATAACCAACCCTCATATATAGCTTTCATTGATTACGAGAAAGCGTTTGATTCAGTCGAAACCTCAGCAGTCATGGAGGCATTACGGAATCAGGGTGTAGATGAGCCATATGTAAAAATACTGGAAGATATCTATAGCGGCTCCATAGCCACCGTAGTCCTCCATAAAGCAAGCAACAAAATCCCAATAAAGAAAGGCGTCAGGCAGGGAGATACGATATCTCGAATGCTATTCACAGCCTGTTTACAGGAGGTATTCAGAGACCTGGATTGGGAAGAATTGGGGATAAAAGTTAATGGAGAATACCTTAGTAACTTGCGATTCGCTGATGATATTCCCTTGCTTAGTAACTCATGGGACCAATTGCAATGCATGCTCACTGACCTGGAGAGGCAAAGCAGAAGAGTGGGTCTAAAAATTAATATGCAGAAAACTAAAGTAATGCTTACCAGTCTCGGGAGAGAACAGCAAGTTACAATAGGCAGCGAGGCACTGGAAGTCGTAAGGGAATACATCTACTTAGGGCAGGTAGTGACGGCGGATCCGGATCATGAGACGGAAATAATCCGAAGAATAAGAATGGGCTGGAGTGCGTTTGGCAGGCAGTCCCAAATCATGAACAGCAGGTTGCCGTTATCCCTCAAGAGAAAAGTATATAATAGCTGTGTCTTACCAGTACTCACCTACGGGGCAGAAACCTGGAGGCTTACGAAAAGGGTTCTACTCAAATTGAGGACGACACAACGAGCTATGGAAAGAAGAATGATAGGTGTAACGTTAAGGGATAAGAAAAGAGCAGATTGGGTGAGGGAACAAACGCGAATTAATGACATCTTAGTTGAAATCAAGAAAAAGAAATGGGCATGGGCAGGACATGCAATGAGGAGGGAAGATAACCGATGGTCATTAAGGGTTACGGACTGGATCCCAAGGGAAGGGAAGCGTAGCAGGGGGCGGCAGAAAGTTAGGTGGGCGGATGAGATTAAGAAGTTTGCAGGGACGGCATGGCCACAATTAGTACATGACCGGGGTTGTTGGAGAAGTATGGGAGAGGCCTTTGCCCTGCAGTGGGCGTAACCAGGCTGATGATGATGATGATGATGATGATGATGATGATGATGATGCTTCGGAATGTCGTCAAGAATTTTTCTTTCCACTGATTCCAAGAGTTGCCAGCCTCTTCAATAATATGCAAATCATACCCCTTCCGTGCAACAGCGCTTAAGTAACTACGCATGTTAGTAATCTTGTCCTCATTAGAGTGCCATTTGTTCTTGCCAGCGGCATATTCATAGAATTCAAGCCAACTTTCTGGAGTTGAAAACATGCCGTCGAACGCATCGGGTTCAACAAATTTAGTCGCCGGCTTCTCAGCGTTTAAAGAGCTTATAAGCGATGTCACCAGCTGGTTTTGTTGCGAAATCTGTTCTTGTTGTAGCCGAAGAGCTTTCAAAACGAAGCTCACCTCTTCCGTCGACGACTGTGATCCAGAGTCCTTTCGACGCATCGGTTGAAGAACTAATTCGTCGAAGATCGCCAGACGCAAGTTCACTTTCACAGCACCCTTCCGACGTAGTTCATCAGTGTCCATGGAAGCCTTCTCCAAAACCAGGTTCACGAGTTCTGCCGAGTTAGGTTTGCGAGGTAATTCCACCGCTGGTTCATCTTCAGTTTGGTATCTCGAAAAGATGATCTTCTCTGCGGAGGTCTTCTCAAGGAAAAATGTCACCCACATCTTGTAGTCCGCTGTCGGCTGCGCCAAAATAATGTAGCGTTCCTAGTTAAAGAACACGACAGACGGAAATTATTGCTATGGAACTGGCGTCCATCTTGTCTACCATTTTATTTTCGCCTCCTTCTCTTCTCCTGAACACAGACTCCTGCGCTTCTTCATCTTCTATTCCAAGGCTCACACCGCTTCAATAGAGTTCATTAAGGTACTTGAAGCTATGATCTCTTGGGGGAGTCACACTTTCGACCTTTGGTGGGATGCTAACCCGCAGTCTGTGGTGTCAATTAGGGCGAAGTTAATTAAGGCGCATTTCATTAAGGCAGCGTCAATTAAGGCGCTCGAACTCACGACCTTTGGTGGGAGAAAAGAAGTAAGGAGAAGTAACAACGGATTCGAATGTGAGTGTCCAGTAATTTAATGTCTGTCGAGCGTGCAGGCTTTCGCCTTCACCTCTATGGCGTGTGCTCCCATGACTTCAGTGACTCCCATTACTGTGTGTGTTTGTGTGATACGGCTGACCTTGTAGCTGACGACGATGACGAGATAATGATGTCCATGTGACACTGCAGCAGTATGACAACGGTGGCTTAATAGGGAAGGCACACAAGTGGATAAAGGCAGCAAACTACCCTTAGTGATTACAACTGCTGGCAAAGAAACCACCGCCATGATCGAGGATAGAGTCAGCAAAACCGCAATCAAGTGGATGCCCAGCTATCACTTGTGCCTTTTGAAACATAATGTTATTTAGACGCTTCAATTCCGAACGATAAAAACTGCCTTGTCTTCACCGTTCAGCGAAATCATACCGAAAGCGCTTCGATTGCAATCCACTTCCCCAAAGTATGTATTGAAAGGTAACATTTACTTCGTATGAAAATTTTCTTCTTATAAGACACGGATGAAATATGACTAGTCTTTCTCCTGCTTTCTAGTCGCCTGCTTTCTCGAAGTTCATGTGACTTAGGACGTAAATAAAGGGCCGTAATATTTGCACTTTTACGGCCTAGGCAGTTCACATTCACCTTGACACACACGCGTCCGGCATCTGGTGGCTGTGCAAACAGCTTTCTAGCGAATGTGGAAAAGGCTATTTCGTAGAAGTGCAATATTAATGACCCTATATGAATCGGCTTTCTGTCGTGTGGACTGCGTCGTAAATCAGCTTATTTTCAACAGTTGCTGAATATAAAACTTTATGCAGGCAGTGCGCCAGAGTTTCATTTTTGTCTCTAGACTTGCAACGTGGAGCTGAAAACGTGCCGCTGGTGATATTGCACGTTTTAGTCTTCTTTGTCCTCATGGCGACTTTCGCACGCGGATGTCACGTAGAGCCAAGTGACGGTGAGAGTTCGTTTTTCTGATTTAGTTGAAGTACTAATATTGCTTGAAAAATATTCGTCCAATGACATCGGTGTCCAGCAGGGTTTGAGCGCCATTCGAGAAACACCGGCATTGTATTAGTCAATTCATATTAAAAGCAGCGCGAAAATAAAGGCAATGCAAGAAAAAGAAGTACACAGGACAGGCGCTCAAATAATAACTGACTGGTTTATCGAACACAGGAAAAAATAAACACAGACAGTTCGTCTGCGCCTGCAAGCTCGTGTTACTGTCATACCTTTGCAAGAGGCTGATTTCACAGTTGCGCAGGTTGATAGATGGGGCTCAAACTCAACGCCATGGTTTTCCTTATGTCGAGGGTTTCAATGATTTTACTTCCTTTTTGAGCCACTTGCCTGAGGATTACATATGTTCCTTCAGAAAACTACTTACAGCTACATGAACAACAATGTGCTGACCGATGTCATGAATGTGGGCCTTTTAACTGTTTTTGTGCTGGCGTAACCTTTAGGTAAAGCAGGGACCACTCTGCCTAACCACACACATTCTTTCGCGTGATAGCGGGATGTTAGAAATACCACCAGATGCACAAGTAATAAATCCATTACCATCGTTAACAGAGCACACGTTCCTCCATGACTTGCCTGTTATTTTCGTAGTCACTGCAGCACAGCCTCTTGTGGCTTTTGCCTGAGCTAGAAAACAATTTTCACCAAAACTCATCGTAATCTTCCGAAGCCAGTGTGAAGGCCTGTGAATGTATGGTATTGCTGCTAATTGCTTCGGCATAGTGGTAGGACTTGTGCGTGGGCCACGTTGAGCTGCGAGCAGCTTCAATAATTTGAGCAGCCATACAATAAAATAAAACACAATATACACTAAAAGACAATAAAGGGGAAATCGGGAAGCCGGCATTTTTCAGGCGAGCCTATTCTTCCCGAAAGCTGTGCTCCATTTTGTGGTAGGAATTTTAGCTTAAGACAGAATTGAGAGAGTTGTAGGCAATACCAGTTTTATATATCCTGCAATGCCCTGAACAATAGCTCAAGACCAAAAGAACAACATCACACATGTGCCGTGTCAAAATACAAACATATATCGAAAAATTGACTCCTTAGGCAATTCAAACTTCTCTAATCAATAAATTGTATTTTCTTTGAAATTATTCGTCATGTCACAATGGTGGAAAGAAAAAGGAAAACTAGAGAAAATGAGTAAATCATCAACGTAGCAGAAAATATTTTTCACCAGTCCTTTCACTTCACCTTGAAGAGCACAATCCTCTGCAAAAAGAAATATATCACTTAGCACAGGTGCCACCTGGGAACCACTGTAGATGGCCAACTATTAAATATGTAGCGCACCATACCATCCAACCCGTCAGGCATGAGAAAGAAACATAGAATTTCGAAGGAGGGATCCACACATGTTAACAAGGGTGAGCTCATCGTTACATTCAGTAATGCAAAGTTTTACGGACGGCATAAACTTGTCATGAGGTATATTTTTGCGCTGTTTTTAGTGTGAAGGTGAACCAACTCGCCGAGTTTTACACTCTATTCAAATCAAGTTAGTTTTACTTTATTAAAGTGTCCTGTTTTATACAATATCTTTTTTTCTTAACGGGTGTGGTTTCATAGAACTGGTTTATTTAAACTAAGCTCAAGTATGCTTCGGGAAAACTATGTTGGACAACTGATACATATATATATATAATTTGACGGGGAAGGCCATTCCCGTTTGAAGCCGTTTGGAAGAATAATATGCAAAAATATAGTACTGTGGGAATGTAAGTGCGACCCTTGAAGTGGGTGGCTATTTCACTCGTACTTATTTTAATAACATAGGATTGTACGCTTCTCCGTGCAAGTCTACAAAGTCATTTCATGTATGTCGTTAGGCGCAGTACTACGCGCAATATAACTCAACATTGCAAGAAATATTTTGTGTCACGTTGTTTGTGCCGTTGCTCTCACTTCGCCAGCGACGGCAGTTTAATTTTAAAAAATGCAATATGACGCAATTCTCATCCTATGGACCAATTGTAGGACCGCACATCCGACATCAGGGTCAATTGCGGGAAATGACGCCCTTGTGCTTAGGTTTAAATCCAGAGCTGATGATCAGTCAAGCAGCAGACCAGAACCAACGAGCGGCACGAGCTCTCTCGCAATCACAGCACGACTTGTAGATGTGTAGGTTGTAGAAAATACATTGCCATATTTTCCATGACAGGAGGAGGCACGGAAGAAGGCGAGAAAATATGGAGTCGTCTAAACCGGTGATGTACGAGACAAAAAAAATAAATGTAAGGACGCAGGAAGAACAGCAAAAAAAAAAGGGAGACGGCTGATTGCAAAGCGTCCTTCCTTCTACGAAGGCGACTTGGCATGCTAACGGTCGGAGAAAAAAAACATACCAGGCTTAAAGCTTTTGAACGGGAAACAACTCGGGAATATGCACATCGCCCATTAAAGCAAGCAGACCACTTCGCGAACCAGCAAAATCACATGATGAATTGCGGCGACGTTATGCCAGGCTTTTGTATCAAAAATATATATTTTCTTATGAAGCCACATACATTCATATATTTCTCGCAAATCAGTGATTATAGGAACACCATGTCCTACCTCCTTAAACTCGGCGTCATAAATCGTTTTCTTTGTGTACCGGTGAAAAACATTTTCGATGATAGCAATGAATTAAAATGTCGCTGCCCGTACCTGTTGAGATTATCATGTTTTACAGCTCATAACTGAAGATAAGCACTATGTCTACCTCGACGATATGCTTTCATCACATAGAAACGTCTATCTCAGAAGTCGCAAGTTCGATCGGGCGACAGCGGCCACATTCTTATGAGCGCGGATGGCAAGAATGCCCGTGTACCTCGTCATGGTTGTGTATTTGAAATACAGGTACAATATAATGGCAAATAAATTGTATCCCATAGGATACTTGAATTTTTATCTTAATGGGAAAGCAGTAAATTGCTTATGAGTGGGAAAATCTGGCGTTATCGGCGCCACCACACGATGGTACAAGAAGGCTACGAGCCCCCGACCATTAATGGGAGTCACACCCACCACATTTGGTGTTATTGATGCTAAGAACTTACGACAATTGGTGCGAGTCGAACGCACGACCTTTGGTGTTAATAAGGCCCAGGTACAATAAGGCACAGGTAATTAAGGAATAAATAACTGACGCACTCGAAACAACGATTTCTGTTGGGAGTCAAACCCTCGTCGTATGGTTGGAATCGAAACCACGACCTTCCGTTGTGGAATGATATCTGAGCATCTCTCGGTTGCCGCAGCGCTTTCGTATTCATCTGCGTAGGAATAACCAAGTACCGCTTAAGTTGTTGCGATAGCTTATACGGACGCTCCAGGCGCACTTCTACCGTCCACGTCGGCGTCATCGTGCCGTTCTGTATAAAATCCAAGGGAGCTTTAATCGTCGCCGTGCACCGTAAGACATATGTGCGCGTAAAAGCATGCGATGCTGAGCCGGCGACGGCAGCTCAATCTTACGCACGCAATGAAGGAAAGCGGGGAGGAAGCCTGCAGCGTTCCGTCACGCGCACGGCTTTAGCGGGAGGGGACTGGAGAGAGCGTTCTACTTCGGCGGTTGCTGCGTAGCCGCGCGCGCCGATTCGGGCTTTGCTGTTTTGAAAGCGATCTGCGACGGGCACAGGCTAAGCCGTGCACTGAGATTTCGCGGCTTAGTTCGCGTTGGTTGCTGTGGCAGCCCAAATGTAAATTCGCTCGCGGCCGCTGCTGCACTTCCTCACACAAGCGTTCTGACAGCGCATTTCCGCGACTATGGAGTGAAATGTACTGATGTTTGGTTTTGCGCACCTGGCATCATGCTTGTTCATTTAGTTAGTGAGCCTGAGTTTAGAAGTTTATAAGGAGGACAAAACCACTATTTTTACTTTGTATAGCTGTCTACTAATTTGCTATCACAATTCATGATTCGCCGTTGGGCGAAGTTGCGACTTTTTTTGCGCGTATGATGGATATTTCAGAAATATACTTTTTACACTAAGCCAGAGCACATTCGAAAGAATTTTTGTGGCAGTTTTGGCAACTACAAATTTCTAATAATAAATCGTAACTCATGACGTCCTCACGGTTAGGCACTACATAAAACACTTCAATATACAGCGTGTCGCAACTATCATTCACTATTATTTAAAAACGTGGAAATGAGACGTCGGTGGACAGAACCAAGGTACTGTTGTTTGCCGTCGCTTACAGATACCGAGACTATACTTTGCGTGCCGCCTAAATATATAATTACTCTTCAATAATTAACCAGCTTCTCAAATGAAACATGAAACATGAAAAGCCCTCTATACAGCTTTTTCTTCATCAATATATGCTACATAAAAGTATTCTTCCGAGGGAGAAAGAGGCCTTCCAAAAAAACACGCAATATTGCAGTTCGACTGGCAGCTCGAGGTACTTTGCGTGTATTCGCGGGCTGCTTTCACGCTAGGAAATACTTTTATCTAGCACGTATTTAGCAATAGAAAACTGTATCAAGGGCTTTACATGTCGTTCTACAATTTTGTCATTGACCCTCCTCATTTCAATGAAAATTTTCTGGATGAATAATTATTGAAGGATAATTACTTACTTACCCAAAATGCAAAAAAAAATCTCTACAAATGACGGCAATAAACATTACTTTGGCTCTGTCTATAGCTACGTGAGATTTGCATCTTTTTAAATCTTGGTGCACACGGAATCCGGACAACGTGAATAATATAGCTGATACACAAGCTTTTGCGTTTGTTCTGTACTGACTCTTTATTTGTAATCTACTGCCTCTGATTGCTAATTTCCTTTATCAAAATTCAGGTGCCTTTGCATTTGCATTATGACCTAAGTTAGCGACCAAATCAAAAGTGCGTACGGATGAGTTGCCTTTAATAATTTAAGCAAAGGTAACCAGAATGTATTACGCCTTTTTGATGAGCTTCCGTGTTCGAGAACCACACAGATACAAATAAAAGGACGAGCCAGTATACGATAGCATTAGAGCGATATTGTTTTATTTTCTTTGCCAGGAATAATGAAAGTATCACGCTGTCGTGGTGGTGCTCCATTGTATTTTTGCCATTCCAGCCAATTTTGCTGTCGCGATGTCTTACATAGCCTTGAAACTCACAAACAACGCGTCTGCTTCTTTGAGCATTTATCTCATTAGTAGGTCCTTAAGTTTTACAGGAAGCTTATATTGTGTTATCATTAAGCCTCTTGTTCAATTTAAATATCGGAGAAATTTTTCCAACCCTACATTGTTTACTTACTAAGAAAAGGAAGATTGTTGCATGCCTTAATCTTTACGATTGTTTGCTCTATGGCATTCTTACATTCACTTTAAGTAAAAATACATTATTCCTGGTTTGGGCTTGAATTAATATGAAATCATGTGCTTCTTGGCTTGGTAGCTGCTTAACTTCAAGTAATATCACATACCCGATCAGAGCGAGTAGGTCAACAATGGAGAAGCTATAAACAACCATAAGTTACTTGTAAAACTTACACTAATATATATTTAGGTATAAAGGTACGAAAGGAAACATGAAAAGCAAGACTCCTTAGCTGCAAATATCAAAGTCTGTAATAGAAACTGCTGATTTACGGATAAGCAAATATTTTCTAAATGCTGTCATGCATCCTTTTTTTCAGCTATGTTCTTTGCAGCACAAATAGGTCGTGCCACGCATTACTTCTTCCAAAACTGCAGTCACTACATGTGGCAGCTGAAGCCAAATCCAAGCCCTGATATTACTAACAAGGTAATTCTGTGTTGCAGCATCTACTTACTATTTATTTACTACTTATTAAAAAACTAAATATTTCATGAGCGAATGCGTAGTTTAGGACCGTATTGCTAGGACTTATGCTTTGGTTTCAGTGAATTGCGGCGAACACACAACGAGGCTCCTTTATGCTGTTGGCGATGCCCATATGGCACGGCCAGAAACAAGCGTTGCGTAAGCATGATATTGTCACGTGCTAACGCAGGAGTAAGTGACAGTATAAGCAGCCAGAGACGAAAAAATGACAAGCCCTAAGCGACGGTTCTCCAGCTGGCGCGGGATCCTTGACCTCGTCGTCTTCTTCGCCGTTTTGCGGGGCACGCAATGCTGAATGGTCGCTGGCTCATAACACCAGGTGGCATTATTCCCCCTCCCTGTGAAGCATCGACTCGATGCTCAAACACAAGACGTACACGGAAAGTACGCACATTAGGTAAGACATTAAAAAAACGGGGGAAAAGCGCTAGCACACATACGGGCATGCACACGAGGCAAAAAAAAATTGGGTTCGGTCGTGGGGAACAAAAAAATAAAAAAAAACACTTCGCAGTTCTTTGGAGGACGACGCGACGACAGCAAAAACAAAAGTTTGTTTCACCGGTAGACTTAACATCACCGTGCAAAATACGGCTTGGGGCGGACGACAAGTACAGTCTCTGCGCGTGGTAAACGGCGCTTGGGCGATGGTAGGTCTCCGTCCGGAACCACTTCATAATTCGCGTCGCTTACACGCCTTAGTACCGTGTATGGTCCGAAGTACTTGCTCAGGAGTTTCTCGCTGAGGCCTCGCCGTCTAATGGGGGTCCAAACCCAAACTTGGTCACCAGGCTCATAGGTAACTTGTCGATGGTGAAGATTGTACCTTATGGCATCGGTACACTGCTGCTGTCGTATGTGGACACGGGCCAGTTGACGGGCTTCCTCGGCACGCTGAATGTACTCCTCGACGTCAGGAGCTAACTGGTCGAGCTGATCGATGTCTTCATATGGAATCATGGCGTCGAGCATAGTTTGAACATCTCGACCATAAACGAGGCGAAACGGCGTAAATCGTGTAGTTTCTTGTGTGGCAGTGTTGTACGCAAACGTTACGTACGGCAGGATTTCGTCCCACGTTTTGTGCTGCACATCGACGTACATAGAGAGCATGTCTGCCAGTGTTTTGTTTAGTCTTTCTGTCAAACCATTAGTCTGAGGGTGGTATGCAGTGGTCTTTCGATGACTCGTGTAACTCAACTTGAAGATGTCGTCCAGAAGCTTCGCCGTAAATGCCGTCCCTCGGTCAGTGATGATGAATGATGGTGCGCCGTGCCGAAGCACAATGTGATGCATAAAAAACTGGGCAACTTCAGATGCTGTCCCGCGTGGTAGTGCCTTCGTCTCAGCGTAACGCGTCAAGCAGTCAGTTGCGACAATGATCCACTTATTGCCGGAGGAAGACAAGGGAAATGGTGCAAGAAGGTCCATTCCAACTTGATCAAACGGCGTACGCGGAGGGTCGATGGGTCGTAGAAGGCCTGCAGGCTTGGAGGGTGGTGACTTCCGGCGCTGGTATTCACGGCATCCTTTCACGTAGCGTTTGACGCAAGCAGTCAGTCGAGGCCAGTAGTACAGTTGCCGTACCCTGTCCAGAGTCCTTGAGGAACCCAAGTGACCAGATGTCGGCTCGTCGTGGCAGGCTAATAGAACGTCGTCGTGAAGGGCTTGAGGCACTACTAGAAGATGCGGTTTGTCGCCGGCACCAGTGTTTCTTTTGTATAAGATGCCCTCTCGAAGGCAAAATGATGACAACCGTCGCCAAAGTGGGCGAGGAATGGACGCGATGCTGCCTTCTAAGTGATCAATTATGGGCCTTAACTCAGCGTCTGATCGTTGTGTAGCGAGCAGGTCCGGTCTGCTGAGGGCTCCCAGGAAGGCGCTGCCGTCTTCCTCGTCAGGATTCGGAGATTCAACAGGTGCTCTTGATAGCGTGTCAGCATCTTCATGTTTCCTGCGTGACTTGTATACGATGGTGATGTTAAATTCCTGGAGTCGCAGACTCCAACGTGCCAATCGTCCAGAAGGGTCTCGGAGGTTGGTCAACCAGCACAAAGCGTGATGATCGGTCACAACTTTAAATGGCCGCCAGTAGAGATACGGCCTAAACTTTGTAGTAGCCCAAATAACCGCGAGGCACTCCTTCTCTGTGGTGGAATAATTGGACTGCCCGTGACAGAGTGCGGCTCGCGTAGGCGATAACTCGTTCAGTTCCGTCTTGCCGTTGCACCAGGATAGCTCCAAGACCGATATTGCTGGCGCCAGGGCGTACTTCTGTGTCAGCATCCTCATCAAAATGACCGAGCACAGGAGGAGAAGACAATCGATGTTGTAGCTCCGCAAAGGCAGTCTGTTGTTCATCAGTCCAGAGGAATGGCACGTCGTCACGTGTAAGGCGAAATAGCGGCTCTGCAATCTTCGAAAAATGTTCAATGAAACGTCGATAATAGGCACAGAACCACAAAAACCGTCGGACACTTTTCTTGTCGGTGGGAATGGGAAAAGCAGCTACGGCATCAGTCTTCTCGGCATCGGGCCGAACACCTGCCGCGCTCACGACGTGACCAAGGAACTTCAGTTCCTCGTAACCAAAATGGCATTGCTCTGGCTTGAGTGTAAGGTCAGCCAATCGAATGGCTTCGAGTACATTCCGAAGGCGTCGAAGGTGCTCGTCAAAAGTCTCCGAAAAGATAACGACATCATCGAGATAGACGAGGCAGCTTTTCCATTTGAGGTCAGGGAGAACGGTATCCATCATTCGCTGGAATGTGGCTGGCGCGGAACAGAGGCCGAAAGGGAGTACTCTAAATTCGTAAAGGCCGTCCGGAGTCACAAACGCAGTTTTCTCGCGGTCCCGCTCATCTACTTCAATTTGCCAGTAGCCACTTTTCAGATCGATAGAGGAGAAATACTTCGCGCGCCTCAATCTATCCAGAGAATCGTCGACACGAGGCAACGGGTACACGTCTTTCTTTGTGACGTTGTTTAGCTTCCGGTAGTCCCCACAAAACCGAAGTGTGCCATCTTTCTTTTTAACGAGAACGACTGGCGATGACCAGGAACTGCATGAAGGCTGTATTACGCCGTCTTGAAGCATTCGCTTCACCTGCGTTTGAATCGCATGTCGTTCTGTCTGGGAAACACGATAAGGCTGTTGCCGCATGGGGGGCACGTCGTCATAGGTGATGATACGGTGTTTCGTAATCCACGTTTGACATATCTTCGACGACCGTGCAAAGCAAGAGTGGAACTCGAGCAACAGCTCGCGTAGGGGTTGTTTGTTCTCTTCAGGAAGCGTTGGACTAATGTCGACGTTGCGTATAGGTGGTTCAGCATTGTCGATTGCCTCGGAAACAAAACACTCAGTGACATCGGCGATCGGGTCGGCGTAGGCGATGACAGTACCGGGGAAAAGGTGCCGGTGTTCGTAGCTGAAGTTCGTGACAAGAACCTCACAGTGGCCATCATGGAGATCAATAAGGCTTCTTGCTACGCAAACACCTTGAGAAAGTAGGAGAGAGCGATTGCTTTCTGCGACCGCTTCACCGTATAAGAGTCTGTCACATGCCACCTGAACCACGACACTTGCACGTGGTGGTAACGTGACAGCGTCGTCGATGACACGAAGAGGTGCTCAAGGGTGGATGGTGTTGGTCGTCGCTGCGGCGCTCTTTGTCGAGAAAGTGACGAGGCGTTCTCGAATGTCGATGATCGCTCCGTGCTCCCTGAGAAAGTCCATACCGATGATTGGGTCTCGAGAACACTGAGGGAGAATGCTTAAGCTGGCAACAAACGTGGAGCCACGAATCTGTATTCTTGCCGTGCACATGCCGAGTGGGGTGATGATGTGCCCGCCAGCTGTACGAACTGGCGTTTGATTCCAAGGCGTCGTCACTTTCTTCAGAAGGGTGGCCAGTTTTTCGCTGATTATCGAATAATCCGCTCCAGTGTCCACTAAAGCAGTCAATTCACGACCGTCGAGCAGTACAGGAATGTCCAAGGAAATTCTTTTTCTGTAATCAGCGGGTACTGTCGCTGTCGGTGTATCGTCGGTCCGTGTACGCGTCAGTAGGGGTCCTTGAGTACGTCCAGACTGAGCGGCCTCGCCCCCGAAGGCCGCTGTGGTTAGTTTTCCCGGCGCGGGCTGAGCGACCGACCCCGCACCACGCTCGAATACGTACGGCGAGTCGGAGAAAACCGCCGCGGCAAAGGGGAGCGTGACTGGTGTCGAGTTGATGGGGATCCGCACTGCTGGGCAACGTATTGTTCAATTTGCGGAGGACGCTGGCCGAACCTAGGTCGCGGCGAGTTTGCTGAAAATCCGCGTTGTCCGAGTTCTCGATAGGAGCACTGTCGGTAGACGTGCCCAGCTTCGCCACAGTGAAAGCAAAGGGGACGGCGATCAGGTGCCCGCCACACGTATGATTTCCTTGGGGCCTGTTGGTGGTCCTGGTAATACGAGGCCGCTTGGACGGGCTGTAGCATGGCCGGGCACGCGGTGGGAAGCGGGGAGGGAGGTGGGGCAGGTTGCCTCAAAGCTTGCGCATACGACATACGGGAGCTGTTAGTTCTTAGCGGTCGAGCTTTTGTGTTGAAGGGTGGTTCTCTTAGCGCTTGCTGGACTTCGTCACGGAGAACGCTGGACAAGGAGTTGAGCGTCGGCTGTGAGGGTACCGACAGCTTCTAGAGTTCTTCGCGGATTACGGAGTGAATGAGCTCTCGAAAGAAATCGACGTGGCCCCCGAGAGCTCCGAAGAAGTCCGTAGGTGAGGCAGCGTTCACTTGGCGTACGTATGATGGTGCCCGCTGCCGAAGCGTCTGTTCCATGGTGACGGCCTCGGAAAGAAATTCTGACACAGTCTTGGGAGGACTGCGCACGAGACCGCCGAACAGCTGCTCTTTCACTCCGCGCATCAGGTACCGCACCTTCTTTTCTTTCGACATGATGGGGTCGGCTCGTCGAAAGAGACGCGTCATGTCCTCGACATACATTGCGACACCTTCGTTCGGCACTTGTATACGGGACTGGAGATCACGCTCAGCTCGCTCCCGGCGATCAGGGCTCGCATACGTCTCAAGAATCCGGCGTTTGAATTCTGCCCATGAATTTAGGGCATCTGCGCGGTTCTCGTACCAAACACGTGCACCATCGTTCAGGCTGAAATATACGTTTTTCAGTTTCTCTGCGTCATCCCACTTGTTGAACGCGGCAACACGTTCATAGTGGACCAGCCAATCTTCAACATCCTCATGTATGGCGCCGTGGAAGGGATTTGGCGTTCGCGGATTCAGTAGCGTACACTGAATCGGCGTTGGGCCTTCCATACCTGTTGGCGTGGTCGGAGCTGCCATTTTCTCTGCGAGGAGTCCAAACTCAGGGGCTTGTCCACGGATCCTTCTGCTGGCGCGGTGTACAGGCGTAACCACCGGTACGGGACTGGAGCTCCTGCTGCTCGGAGGGGTGTTGTGCATAGATTAGATTACCCTGCACCTCCACCAGTTGTCACGTGCTAACGCAGGAGTAAGTGACAGTACGAGCAGCCAGAGACGAAAAAATGCCAAGCACTAAGCGACGGTTCTCCAGCTGGCGCGGGATCCTTGACCTCGTCGTCTTCTTCGCCGTATTGCTGGGCACGCAATGCTGAATGGTCGCTGGCTCATAACACCAGGTGGCAATATTGTAGAATATTATTTGACTGATACAGGCCGCGCAATTGTCCTGCTTAATTAGCGGGTAAAGTACATAATCCTGCCTCCCTTTCTCAATATTTGCAGAAGGTGAATCCTGTTGTGGAGTGAATACAACGTGTTACTATTGAGAACCAATCGCGAATTTAATGCGCGGAATAGCAAAGAAGCTCGAAAAAAAGTACGCGCCACTTAAAGAACGGTCGAAAATGTGATGATGGACGTAATTTTAGAGAGAGAAAGAAAGAACATCAACAACAAGCGAAACAGGGCAGCCGCCATCGCATTTTTAGTATATTCAACAGAGTTTGGAGGCCGTGTAAAGTGCAGAGAGGTAACCGATGTACTATTGAGCAGGAGAATGCCCGCCGAGGTCACGGAACGTTGGTGAACGATGGCGAAAGCTCAAGTAGTACAGTGAAACGAGAAAATATAGATATGTAGGTTGAAAAATAGTTGAGCAAATCATGGCGGAAATAAGAAGCAATGACATAGGCCCTGGGGCAACTTCGGACCAAAGTAAGATGATGCTCACCTTGATCGTGAAGATCATCATCATCATCAGCCTGTTTTATATCCACTGTAGGACGAAGCCCTCTGCCTGCGATCTCCAATTACCCCTGTCCGGCGCCAACCGATTCCAATTGTCTACCGTATGCGATCCAATCCATTTTTCTTCTTCTATGAATGTTCTTCTCATGTTGAGGGTTCCCTGTGTTTAATTGACCTAGGTAAGCGTACTCCTTCACAGACTCTAGAGGCTGACTGGCGATCTTGAACTCTCGTTCCTTTGCCCTGCTATTCTTCATTATCTTAGTCTTCTGCATATTAATCATCGACCCCACTCTCACACGCCCTCTGTTAAGGTCCCCAACCATTTCTTTTAAATTTGTCTGCATTGTTACGGAACAGAACAATGTCATCGGCAAACCAAGGGTTGCTGAAATATTCACAGTCGATCGTTACTCCTAAGCCTTCCCAGTATAATAGCTTGAATACTTCTTCCAAGCAAGCAGTGAATAGCATTGGAGAGATAATGTCTCCCTGTCTGACCCCTTTCTTAATAGTTATCGTCCTGCTTTCCTTGTATAGAATTAATGTACCTGTGAAACCTCTGTAGATATCTTCCAAGGTAAGGTACGTAACCGGTCCGTACTGCTTGATTACGTAATGTCTCAATGATTGCTGGTATCTCTATTGAATAAAATGCCTTTTCGTAGTCAATGAAAGCCATATAGAGAGGCTTATTGTACTCTGCGTATTTCTCGATAACCTGAATAATGACATTGAGGTCATCCATTGCAGACTATGCCTTCTAGAAGAGCGCGCGTTCCCTTGGTTGACTAAAGTCCAGGGCTGCCCTTATTCTATTGGAGATTATTTTGGTAAATATTTTTGTATGATACTGGGAGTAAGATAATGGGCCTAATATTTTTGAATTATTTAACTTCTCCTTTTTGTGGATTAGTATAATGTTTGCATTCTTCCTGTTTTCTTAGACTCTTGCAGTCGATAGACACTTTGTATAAAAAGCCGCCAGTTTTGCAAGCATTATGTCTCCCCCATCTTTAATTAAATCGACTGTTATTCCATCTTCCCCTGCCGCTCTTTCTCGTTTCATGTCTTGCAAGGCCCTTCTGATCTCATCGGTAGTAATAGGAGGAGTTTCTGTATCCTGTTCATTATTGTTTCTAATTTAGTGGACCTGACTTATCTGGGTACTATACAGGTCAGTGCAGATTTCTTCCGCTGCTTTTACTATACCTTCGAGATTGGTCATGATATTACCCTGCTTATATTTTAGTGCATACATCTTGGTTTGACCTATGCCAAGTTTCCTTCTTGCTTATTTCAGGCTGCGTCCATTTTTTACGGCTTGTTCAGTCTTTCTCACATTATACTTTCACATATAGCTTATTTTCGCCTTGTTGATCAGTTTTAACAGTTCCGCGAACTCTATATTATCTCTTGAGTTGGACACCTTGATTTATTGTCATTTCCTTAATAGGGCCTTAGTTACTTGGGAGAGCTTGCCTACTGGTTGCCTTGGAGCCTTGCCTCCCACTTCAATTGCTGTATCTGAAGCCAACCTATTTACTGTATTATTACGGTATTACCCCTATGCCACTTTCATCTCTCTGTTCTAACGCTGCATATTTGTTTGCAGGTACCAGCCTGAATTTGCCGGCTTTTTCCCTTACTGGCTCTATGTTGACCTGTTCTTTCTTGACCAATTTTAGTCTTTCTCTGTTCAAATCGAGGTGAATCCTGGCCCTCACTAAACTATGATCACTGCACTTTACCCTACCTATCACTTCTCCATCCTACACTATGCTGGGATCGGCAGAAAGTATGAAATTCATTTAATTTCTTTCTCCACTACTTAGGCTTTTCCAGGTCGACTTTTTGTTGCTACGCCTCCCGAAAAAGGTGTTCATTATTCGAAGCTCAACACTTTCTGAGATATCTACCAGCATCTCTCCTCTAGCGTTCCTAGAATCAACGCCGTAGTTGCCAATTGCTTGTTCATCAGCCTGCTTTTTCCCCACTTTTCCATGAAGTCGCCCATTACAACAGTATACTGCGTTTGCACTTTTCTCATCACTACTTCAACATCTTAACAAAACTTATCTACTTCATCATCATTGTGACTGGTTGTTGGAGCGTAGGCTTGTACTACCTTTAATCTTTACCTATTATTAAGTTGGATTACGACTACAGCTACCCTCTCATTATTGCTGTAGAATTCTTCAATGTTGCCCGCGACGTCCTTATGCATTAGGAATCCGACCCCGTATTGCTTCTTACCTGCGAGACCTCTATAGCAGAGTGCCTGTCCGTTATTCAGCAATGTATTACTAATGCCTCACCGTTTCCTGAGTTAAAGCCGAATACCTGTTCTGTAGATACGATCTCACCAATGTTTACGGAAGCAATGTGGTAAATTTAGTAAAGCGATTGCGCTACGTAGGTGCACGTCCTATCCTTCACTTAAAATAGTTACTTTAACACTAAGAGCAATTTCATCATGAATCTCCAATGTTATTCATAGCGTGTTTACTGGAGGTATTGAGGGACCTGGATTGGGAAGAATTGGGATAAGAGTGAATGGAGAATACCTTAGTAACTTGCGATTCACTAATGATATTGCCTTGCTTAGTAACTCAGGGAACCATTTGCATTGCATGCTCACCGACCTGGGCAGGTAAAGCAGAAGGGTGGGTCTGAAAATTTATCTGCAGAAAACTAAAGTAATGTTTAACAGTCTCGGTAGAGAACAGCAATTTACGTTTGGTAGCCAGGCTCTGGAAGTTGTGAGGCAATACATCTACTGAGGGCAGGTAGTGACGGTGGATCGGGATCATGAGACTGAAATAATTAGAATAAGCGTGGACTGTGGTGCGTTTGGCAGGAATTCTCAGATCATGAACAGCAGGTTGCCGTTACTCCTCAAGAGAAAAGTCTATAACAGCTGTGTCTTACCAGTAATCACGTACGGGGCAGAAACCTGGAGGCTTACGACAAGGGTTCTACTTAAACTGAGGACGACGCAACCAGCTTTTGGAATAAGAATGATGGGTGCAACGTTAAGGGGGATAAGAAGAGAGCAGATTCGGCAATGGAACAAAAGCGAGTTAATGACATCTTCGTGGAAATCATGAAACAGAAATTGGCATGGGAAGGACACGTAATGAGGAGGGAAGATAAGCGATGGTCATTAAGGGTTGCGGACTGTATTCCAAGAGAAGGGCAGCGCAGCAGTGGGCGTACTGAGGCTGATGATGACGTTGAAGCCTCACCAGTTCTAATCTCACTAAGGCCGATGATATCCCAAACAATGTCTGATAGTTCCTCGAGGAGTCCTGCTAAGCTAGCCTCACTCGAAAGAGTTCGGGAATCAAAGGTTGACAGGGTCAGTTACCATTGGCAGCCTGTACGGACACAGAGATTCTTAGCCTCTGCTGCGCTACAGGTCTGACCATCGCCTTGGTCAGGTGCTCCGCAGCTGCTGGGGACTGAGGGCCATGTCTTAATTATAGGAATCATTCGGGAGGTAATGGCACGATGCTGCAGGCCAATTCCTATCGTGTTGTTGGAGTGTCTTTGGTGAAGCTCAGTGGGATTTCGTAATTTGGTTGTACCTGGATTAGTATAGCCCCACTTGCTCTCGGCATGTTTTGCTGGTGTCAGCGCGTGACTCCTAGCCTGGAGATCTTGTGCACTGGAGGAGATGAATTTCAAGCTCACCATCGTCAAATTAAAACAAAAAGAAGGAAACGCTTTATACAAGGATTCGAACTTCCGACTATGGCTACCGAGCATTCGACATAGCTTAGTCAGGTAATACCGTAAGCGGCGAGGCTACTTTATCACCGTCAAGTACAGCCAAGACGGCCTTACGCTACTTAAAACTTCTTTGACTTATCCGCGGGAGATGTGTTTTCCTGATCGCGATGCATAACTAAATATAGAACGATTTCTAAACGGGTCTGGCGTTGTAGTTCTGCAATCTGGCCCTTGCAGGCAGCCTTGAACTGGTCTAGGCAGTTCTCATATAGGGGGGAATGACGGGACAGAGAATAGGCGATGTGAGAAGATAACGAAGCGCTATTACTATAGACACGACTCCGGTTGCAGGCAAACTAAAGTCAGGATACTCTACATTTCTGCTATTTATAAAAAATGAACACCATACAAGTTATTCAAGGGGAAAACTGACGCAGGGCGTGCAGACGCAAAGTCGCAATTTATTAGCGTAGGGTATAATTGACCCCACTGAAGCGGTCAAACGTCAAGTCAACACATCTGCGCCCGCCGCGGTAGCTTAACGGCTCCAGCGTTGCTCGAGGTCACGGGTTCGATCCGCACCGCGGGAGCCGGATTTCGACGGTAGCGAAATACAAAAATGGTCGGGCACTTTTATTTAAGAGCACGTAATATCATGAAGCTACATCCATAAAAATAGTTCTGTTCTCTCCATTCCGATATCACGCTCTAGGTGAGAACAAGAAATACGAACGGTATCGGAAATATTTTCTTGAAATGACAAGTTGCTATTTGACTGCTACTTGTCTAAGAACGTAAAGAACACACAGCACGAATTAATATGTTATCGAAAGTGCGTCGTGAAAATGGTGTTTCATTTGGAAACAAAACCAGAAGGCTTCAAAGCTCGCGTTGGTGAACTCTATAGGGGCAGAGGAACTTATAAAATAAGGTAGTAGCAAGAAGCAGTCGGCGGCAACCACATGTGCTGAAACTAGCACACGCACAGAGTTTTTCGTTCGGTTGGAATATTTTAGAACACAATCTTCCAATGGCTATCTCAGGCGGTCAGCTAACATGGTCCATTAAGCTGTATCCAGTTGAGACCACGTTTTCTAACGAAGGATTTACGCCACATGTTGGACTTTGCTAAACAGAGTGCTACCCTGTCATTTTGCAAATAAAAAATATATGATATTCATCTTTCGCTAGGGATCACGGGATAAACGTGTTCACCAACAGTCATTGTAAGAGCGTATAAATATATATGGAAACAATTAGGGCACGTTCATGAGTTTCTAACCTCTAGTGAGCGTTTTAACAGTCTCATAGAGCGATCTCCTTAGAGCGAACGAGGGCTGTAAGGAGGATAACGAGGAAAAACATTTATTGAAAAAGATACAAGCAGGTGTCTTCCTGCTTGTTCAGAGAGGGGCCCTCAGTCCAGAGCTGCGGCGGCTCTTGCTATGCACGCCGCACGCCCTAGGCACGCCGCAACAGCTATTGCTGCGCGTGAGGTTCCGGTCTAGTCAGCACGGCCTCAAAGTTCTCTAGTGTGGGTTGCGTATTTGCGGGGCTGCCTTTATGTTGGGGCATGCCTATGTGCTGCGATATAGGGAAGCGTAGTCGTTACAAAGGGAGCACTTGTGCTATTGTAGTGTAAGGTGTATTGTACGTAGCCTGCTTAAAGGAGAGTATGTGTTGGTTTGTAATGGGAGGGGTGTCAGAATGGTACGGCGTCATCGCGTGAGGGGGTCTTGTGTGGAGTCGAGTGTTGTCGTCTGTTCAATTTGTGGTCTTGTAATATGGGGTTGTATTGGGAAGGTGCGGGCTCCATTGATGCAGCAGTACCCTTTCTTGTAGCACCCGGGAGGCATGAGGTCGGGCGACAGCGAGCGTTCGCTGGTATCCACGGAGCGACTCATGTCCTAGAGTCCATATCACATCAATTTCCGAAAATCTGGAGGCTATACGTGGAGCCAATGGGCGATGGAAGATATTCTGCCGCTTGCGTAGCTACGGCTAGCTACCTGGGAGTCATCAATAATTGTGACGTGATCGATGGTTAGAGTAGAGTTGAATATCAATGCGATGGCTGTTTCCTACGCTTCGAGGGGATTGGCAGTGCGCAACATCATCGAAACCACATCTTGATGAATGAATGAAAGAACTATGTTCCCCTTTTGAGAGGGGAAGGGCCGGGGGGGCGCGCAGACAGGGAGGTCTAAGTAGTCCAGTCCCAGCAGGTGTCCGTCCCCACATTATGTGGCTAGAGGTCCGTTACAGTCGTGGTAGACCTCCGCTACCTCCTCAGCCCACCTCAGGACTCGGTCCTGTAGGGTGGGATCAGAGCTCCGCAGGGCAGTCTCCCACAGCTCCTCGCTACTAATTAATGGCTTGAGCGTGCTGTGGCGGGGGGAGTTTTGCTGGGGCATTGCCACATGATATGGGAGAGATCTGCTATCGAGAGAGGGCAAAAGCGACACTTGGGTGTCGGGTATGTGGCGGGAAAGAATAAGTGCAAAGTGCCGGGGTAAGAAAAGTGTGAGTTTGTAGTTCGCGCCGCAGTATTTCTCTGTGGCGCGTTCTAGGCACAAAGAGAGGTGGATATATTAGGCGTTGGTGTCTGTAATGTGTGCAAATTTCATGGATTGTGACTAGTGTGTCTTTCTTGGTGCGTTGTTGGGAGTCACTGCGTTCTAGAGTTAGGCCCATATTTGCGGCCACTCGGTCCGTGAATCCTCGAGCAGCGGCATGAGGCTGTTCATTGTCGTGGAGTCATGGATGCGCTGGAGTCCAGACGAGAGCGATGTCGTTTTCGGTGGGTGAGTGACAAGTAGAGAGTGCGCGAGGTTGTTAATGTAGCCGTTACTGAAGTTCCGGATAGCAGTCTTAGAGTCACTGATGATGACGTCGCAATCGGGTAGCTCCGATGCGAGTGCAATGGCGGCCTCTTCCGCGTTGGCCGTCGAGGCGGTCTTGACTAATGCTGAACAAACAGTGTTCCCCTTGTTATCTACGACCGCTAGAGCATAACGATGTTTAGGGGTGTAGGCTGCAGCGCCCACATGATGGACTCCTTCAGCCTGTCCATAGCTGCGTTGTATGGCCTTGGCTCGAAGTTTCCGGTGTTTGACGTGAAATTTGGGGTGCATGTTTCTGGGTAGTGGCTGGATGTGGTATTGGCCGTGTACGTTAAGTTCATGTCGCTTGCTCTAGTTGAATGGTAGAGCATGATGAAGTTGTCTGAGGATCTCACGCCCAGCTTCCGTGGTGGCGAGTCTGTGGTATTGTGATGATAGATATGCTTCAGTTAATTCTTGAAGGGTACTTAGTGTGGCCGTGGCCTTCACCCTTTTTGTGGATGCTTTGATTGGAACATCAAGAGCGACTTTCTGTATCTTGCGGATCAAGCGATTCACAGTATCCTCTTCCTGCTTAGAGAGTGAGACATGGTAGTGCGAAGGTGATCTTGCCTAAGACAAAACTTGATTAGCTGAATTAGCTCCTTTCCTCAAAGCCCTTTGTGTTTGTTGGAGATCCTCCCTATCAGGCAGTATCTACCATTGGTTGTAGTGCTTGCAAGGCATGTTGATTCGCTCGGTTGCGTTGGGGGTGTAATCCTAGGACCATTATTATCCTGTCTACTTGGGGTATATGGTGCCCATCAATAGTGAGTTGGAAATTCGGGGGTGAAGTCCTGAAGCGTCCCGTGGGGCGCAGAAGGAGAAGCTGTGATTTGGTGGCAGAGCACCTGAGATTCAACTCGTGACCAACTTGTTCGACCTGATCAATTGCTGCTTGGAGGGTGTCTTGGATGTGCCCGTCAAAACCTCCGGTCATCCACAGCGCAATATCGTCCGCGTACAGTGTGACTACGAGGTCAGTAATCTTCTTGATAATGAAAGCTAAAGGTCGCAAGCAAAATTGAAGAGGAGGGGGAAAAGTACTGCCCTTTGGGGCGTGCCAGTGCTTCCTAAACTTAGTTGGCCAGATTGTTCACTGCCTAATTGTAGCGTCGCAGTGCGCTTCGTGACGAAGTTCCGTATATAGCGGTGAATTAGCTCTCCGCAGTTTATACTGCTATGTTTGCGTAGTATGGCCAAGTGGGACACGTTATTGAAGGCGCCCTCGAGGTCGAAGCCGAGCAACGCTCGTGTGTCACGTGGGTTGCTCGGTTCGATAATGTCCTCTGTGGCTTTAGCATGACATCCTCACAAGAAAGAGATTTGCGAAAGCGAGTCATTTCTGAAGGGAGCAAGTGATTTTCCAGGTGCATGATTCACGGGATGGGGGCAACCTTGATGTGTTCATAGATGTTGGAGCCTGATAGAATGCGTGATTGTGACTGATGTCCTGCGTGGAGTAGCCTAGGCGTGCTAGGACCATTCTTTCTCTTGGTGTGAGAGCTAGGTGTTATTGTGCGCTTGTGAGGGGGGCGTCTATGGTTTTTCTTCGTGGTTTATGGTTTCTTCGTCTATGGTTTTCTTCTTCGAGCTTGAGTTTGGCTGACCCCGGTGGTAGACCTTGCGCTTGCTTGTATGCTTTCCGCAGAAGTATGTTTAGTTGATATTTCTATTTAGGAATGAGGGGCAAGTACGAGGCAAGGAAGGCGATGCGGCTGATTATATGGGCCTGTACGAGGCGCGTTAGGTCATCTTCTTTTAGTCCGTATTGTTTGGTGGTGACCATTCACATGAGTTGGACGGTGGTCTGCTTGAGACATTAGGTGGTGCCTGAGTCTCCGCCGTCCAGTAGTACGTGAAGGCTGAGGATGCAGAAGCAGTTCAGTGCGGGTATTTCTTTGCCTTCGAGGGTGAGTGCGATATGTGGTATT
This sequence comes from Dermacentor variabilis, assembly GCF_050947875.1. Lineage (NCBI taxonomy): Eukaryota > Metazoa > Arthropoda > Arachnida > Ixodida > Ixodidae > Dermacentor > Dermacentor variabilis. Next base: position 211,357,796 of record NC_134570.1, on the reverse strand, counting down.
TCATCGTGTTTACTTCGGGATTTCCATCGAACGACAAATAGTTCCCACTTTTCAGGGAAGCATCGGAGACAGCCAGTGGTGGACCAGATAGTCATATCCCTGACTGGGCATTGCCTGTATGTCGTGTAGCCCAATACCTGGTGAGCCGCGTTGAAGTCGCCTACTATCAGCAGAATATTGATTTTAGCTATGGCAATTGCTTTAGTGATCAAGTAACCGAACTAGCCTTGCTTCTGCTTGGATGGGCTGTAGATGTTCAGTACGAGAACGCTCTTTCGGCCTCATTGGTATGGTAGGATATCAGACAGGTTGTGAGTGATGTCACTTCCGTCTATTTTTTGTTGCATTTTCATTTCATTCTTCATATATGATACCTCGGAGGTCCCATTTGGGGTATCACGTGAGGGCTGGATTTTAATTGCAGTGAAAGTAGGATTCCAGTGCCGCCTTGAATTGATGTGGGTCGGAGTGGTGCACGGCAATTGCAGATACATGGTTCCAGTCCCGTGTGGTCGTCACAAAAAAGGAGTGAAGATGGGTGTTAGTTTGGCGCTGGGGGAGGGTAAATGGCGCTGGGATGGTTAGAGCAGCTGGACAAGTAAAGAACTGGCAAGATAACTGGAACTTCGAAGGGAGCATTATAAAACTTGTGGTAAAGGCATTGTCTAGATATGTGACGTCGCAATTCAATATTATAGAATAGAATAGAATTTATAGACAGGAAAGATAGGGAGGTCGACTTGAGCTAGTGCGCTCTTGTCTGCTACTTTTCACTTTGGAACAGGGAAGGGGAGAGACTGTACTGGGGTTAGATGATGACGATAAGAGAAGTGGTGTGTTCTTATGTATATGAGGCAGTAGCCTTGCTAGAGCCACTCGTCAATCTAGGTGTCCTGCAGAAGCTTCAACAATATTTTAATTACATGCGCTGAAGTTGCAGTGTCAGGCAATGGGCCGAGGATAGCTTCCTCCGACAGTGGTTGCCTGCCAACGCTGGCTAGGAAACTTTCTAACGTCCTTCGCTCCTGCATAGATGCTGGGAAATCGAACAGTATGTGTTCCAGTGTGTAAGACATCAGTGTTTTAGGGCTGTTTGAGTGGCCGATGAGGCGCACATAGTGACGGGTGAAAGAAAGCAGCGCCCAGCCGAATTCTGTGTAGCAATGACGTTTTGCTCTGCGTAACCTTCGGGGCAAACATAATTTACCGTATGGGTCGATCATATGTAGGCGTCTGTGAATTTTGTTATCCTGGGCTCTGTATGCCTTCATAATGTCCTGCATGAGTGCCTTGATCATAGAGTCGGTGTCAGGTCGCGAGTAGGCGATCCCTACTTCATCAGAGGAAGACAAGGCGGATCTTGCCTCACTGTCAGCGAGTTCATTGCCAATCGCACCGCAATGATTAGGCACCCATTGAAAAGCGATCACACGGCCACTTAACTTCACACTGTCATTAACTTCGGCGATTCCGCGTACGAGCAGGTAGAATGGTCTTTTCTGTAAAAGCATTTTAGCGCCTGTAGGCGCTGATTTGGCATCGTTGAATACCGTCCATTTATGAGGGGTCTGCGTTCTCATAAAACGGACAGCCTCCCGTATTCGCGCAATGGCAGCAGCCAGACATGTCGATTTGTGGTATAATAAAATCGCCGTGTAATTCCACGTTGTAAGATCACCAATGCGGCTGGTGTGGCAGATGGCGTGACAAAACCATGCTCGATAATGCAGGAATGGTAAGAATAAACATAGTAAATAAAATTAGCTGCACGAGTTTGGACCGATTCGGTAATGCTAGATAGGTTAGATTGATGAGGGTCCCAAACAGCGCACGCGTATTCTCACTTGTGGCGAACAAGTGCAAGATAAACTATTAGTTTCACTGATGGGGGAGCGAATGAGTCCTAAGTACCTACGAAGAAAGTCCAAAGCGCGATTCGCGAAGTTAGCTATGTTTCTTACGGGGGTTGAGCAGGGAAGATTGCTTGAAAATGTTAAGCTAAACTATTTATAAGATTCAGTACATGTTATTACGGAGCCAGAAATGATATATTGTGCAGGCTGTTAATGCGGCCTGCGGTGGAACGATATTGATACATGCATATTGCGTGTTTCTTGTGGATTATGCACGCGGGTGCAGAGACGAAGACTGCAAACGCTCTCTGGCTGTGGAGCTGTCGACTGAACTGGCCAGCGCTGCAGTTATCCTTCGTAAATATACTTAGTAAATAGCCTCCAGTTCCTAAGCCTTCGTTGGCGTAGCATTTTGGTGGAGAGTGCCGTTCCGCGTTCTCGCCACCGAGCTCCGCAGCGACCGCAGCGCCCTGCTTTCCGCCGTGGTTCCCGGTAAGGACACCTTGACTGCTTCTAATCTTGCGACCCCGCCAACAAGCCAACAACGTACGTTCTGGCTACCAATCTCCGCGATCCTGGCATCCTCTCCCGCGAAGATAATGTTGACGTTGAGGAATCGCTCAGCCTGTATGAGCGTGTTAGCCAAAACAACCACTGAGACCATTATGCTAGTGAATGTCCTATTCTACTTGGGCTCAACTCCTCGTGTCTGGTTTCGGACACACGATGACGAGATCTCCAGCTGGGATGCTTTCAAAGAGAAGCTCTGATGCCTCTGTGGAAATCCCGCCGGCCGGCAGCTGGCTGCTACAAAAGAGCTTGCCACCCGAGCTCAGTCTTCTACTGATTCGTGTGTCTCGTACATACAAGACGTGCTCGCTCTTTGCCGGAAAATCGACGACAAAATGACTGTTTGACAAAGTTGGCCACGTACTCTAAGGGATCACGGACGACGCATTCAACTTGTTGGTATTCAACAATGTGTCCACCATCGACCTCATTGTCAAAGAATGCCGCCGCTTTGAGCTCGCCAAAAGCCACCGCGTCATTGCACACTTCTCCCGGCTTCCTAACACGGCTGTGCCGTCACCTTGTGTCGACCTAACCGCTTCACCACCCTTAAATGAGCACGTCACACGTATTGTTCGCAGCGAGACGGAGGCTACAAGTCCTGCACCGTTCCATGCACGCCCACTTGACACCACCATTGACCAACCAGCCCCATCGATCTCTCATTCAGGCAGTTATGCGGCAAGAATTTCCAAAACCCGGCCTTCCTGCTGCCTGCTCAGTCTCACGACCTGACGCCCGACCGGTGCTGACAGCTGCTCCTTACAGCGATGAGCATTCCCCTCCGAGACACCACAAACCTTCCGAGTGTAGAACGCGGGACGACAAGCCCATTTGCTTCCGTTGCCTCCCCATTGGCCATGTCGCTCGCCACTGCCGCACCCAAATGGTCGTCGCCGTATTCGAGCCCCTTTCCCCCGTCTCCCTGCCCATATACCCATCTGCGCCATTACTCGCCTCGCAGTATCCGTCGATGACAGTCGTCCTGCTCGCTCACCGACACTTCAGCGCCGTCGGTTCCCGTCGCCGCAGCCGCGCCGCTATTCGTCGCCGACCAATTATGGACACTCCCGGACGGAAACCAGACCATCCAGCTACTGGGGGTAGTGCTTTCTTATCTTTGTGTCTATATCCTCCATTGACGCTTCCAACGAAACACAGCTTACTTGTTGTTTACGTCGACGGTGTCCCTTTGATGTCGTAAATAGATGCTAGATCCCAGGTGTCCGTAGTGATTTGTAACCTCCGTCGTTGACTGAGAAAGGTTCCCACGCCTGCTACGACACGAGCCGTACGCGTGACCGATGGCAGCGCTGTTGATGTAACTGGAATGTTTACTTCCCCTATCAGTATCGCCGGCCGCCACATTCCTGTTCTTTTTACAAAGCTGACCAATTGTCCCCATGACCTAATCCTCGGACTCGAGTTTCTTACGGCGCATTCAGCTTTGATCGACTGTTCTGCCGGTACTCTTTGCCTCAAACTTCCTCTACTCGCGCATATTCGTGCCGAACTGCCAAACAACTTTAGTACGACCGCCTTGGTATGCCTGCCACCTAAAGCCTTAAATTTTATCGATTTGCGATAACCGTTCCAGTGTCGGATAGTGATTACGTTGCCACGCCTGTTTCTAATATCCTTTTGATGCGCAATATCACTGTGCCCCACTCCGTAGTCACCATCGCCGATAACCGGACATGCCTCCCCGTCGTCAATTTTGGCCTGGCAAAGGAAGTTCTACCCCAAGGTATACCGGTTGCAACGCTGTGTGCTATAGGAGATGACCACGTCACGACGTTTCAGTAGACGTCTGTTACGATTCTTAACCATGTCCACAGGATGCTGTTTGCCCTGAAGCAACATTTCGTTCCATGATTGCTGCGGACCTATTGCCTGAACAAGCAGAAGCTCTGTGTCGCCTCTAGTTTTCCTACCATGACATCTTCGACCTTAATAATCGCCAATTGGGCCAGACTTCCATTGTTAAGCATGGCATAAATACTGGTGATGACAGTCCTACTCATCGCCGGCCATATCGAGTTTCTGCTTCACATCGTAAGGTTATTCAAATGAAGTGAAGAAGATGCTTCCCAAAGGAATTGTTGAACATTCGTCCAGCCCTTCGGCGTCACCCGTGGTATTTTTAACAAGAAGGATGGCACATGGCGTTTCTGCGTAGATTATCATCATCTAAACCACATTACCAAGAAAGACGTCTACCCCTTGCCTCGCATTGACAAGTCCCTCGATTGTTTCCACGGTGCCAAACACTTTTCATCAATAGACCTTCCGTCTGGTTATTGCCAAATTTATGTCGATGAAAAGGCCCAAGAGAAGACCGCGTTCGTCAACCCTGATATCCTATATGATGAAAAGTTACTCCATTCGGTCTATGCAACATCCCAGCAACGTTCGAGCGCATGATCGATTCTTTGCTTCAAGGGTTCAAATGGCCAAGGTGTCTCTGCTACCTAGACGACGTTCTAGTATTTTCACTTACATTTAGACACACCTTGAGCGCTCATCAGCTGTTCTTCAAGTCTTTCGCGAGGGTGCGCTGCAACTAAATTCATCGAAGTGTCACTTAGGTCGTCGGCAGATTACAGTGCTGGGCCACCTCGTCGACACTGCCGGTATTCAACCAGACCCGGAGAAAATTCGTGCTGTCACGTGTTTTCCTGTACGTCAGTCTGTCAAAGTCGTCCGAAGTTTTGAACGACTTTGCTCCTACTTCAGTCGCTTCGTTAAAGAGTTCGCAGTCATTGCCCGACCGCTCATTGATCTTCTGATGAAGGACGTGCCGTTCCCGTGGAGCCCCGCTCAACCTGCCGCCGTTGCCCACCTCACCAACATTCTCACCACGCCACCCATACTAGCCCACTTTGACCCGTCCTCTTCTACAGAGGTGCGTACCGATGCCAGTGGGCACGGTATCGGAGTCGTCCTAGCCCAACGTCAACAGGGTGAAGATCGCGTTATCACCTACGCTAGCCACCTCCTCACAGCAGCAGATCGCAGCTATTCGTTTACAGATCGTGAATGCCTGGCTTTCGTCTGGGCGGTTTCCAAATTCCGCCCGTACTTGCATGGCACACGCTTCTCTGTAATCATGGTCCACCACGCGCTCTGCTGGCTTTCCTCACTCAAAGATCCTACCAGCCGGCTTGGTCGCTGGGCTCTGCGGCTGCAAGAATATTCTGATGCAGTAGTGTACAAGTCGGGCCGAATACATCAAGATGCAGACTGTTTATCACGCCATCCAGTGGATGAACCACCCGCCGACAATGACCCCTGATGCCGATGCTTGCGTTTTCTCCGTTTCTCAGGTGCTACACCTTGCCGACGAGCAACGCCGTGATACCAACTTGCGCGCCATCATTGATGGCTTGGAATCTTCGTCTTCGGATTCGAACCTTCACCTCTTTGTTTCCGGAATGGCGTATTGTACCGCCACAATGTCGCCCCGACGGTCCTCCCCTACTCCACGTCATTCCTAAGCACCTCCGGGCAGCCGTTCTCCAAGAACTTCATGATTTACCAATGGCAGGTCACCTTGGCGTCTTTCGCAGCTACGATCGGATTCGCCAACGCCTCTTTTGGCCAGGCGTTGCGCGCTCCACCCGGAAATACGTTGTAGCGTGTGAGAAATCCCAGCGCCGAAAAAGACTATCGACGCTCCCTGCCGGGTGCCTTCAACAGATTGACATTCCATCAAAGCCATTCTTTCGCGTTTGCTTTGGCTTACTTGGCCCTTTCTCGCTATCCCTGTCTGGCAACAAGTAGTTTACTGTGGCGACGGATTACGCCACGCGATACGCCATGAACACAGCTCTTCCAACGAGCTGCGCCACAGATGTCGTCGGTTGTCTTTTACGCGATGTGATTCCGCAGCATGGCTCTCCACACCAACTGGTCACTGAGCGTGGTCGGACATTTCTTTCGAAAGTCATCGCCGACATCCTGCAGTCCTGCTCAACCAAGCACAAGCTGACAACGTCTTACCATCCACAGACTAAGGGTCTCACAGAGCGTCTGAATCATACCCTAATAGACATGCTTACAGATTATGTCTCGTCCCACCAAACTGATGGGGACGTTGCCCTACGCTATGTCGCTTTTGCATATAATTCGAGGAAGTCGCCAAATCTCATGACAAATAAATGTTTTCTCTCTCTCTCTTCGCGTCACGACGATGCCGGTTGTTCACCATTCTTTCTCTTATTCGGCCGAGAACCCACATTGCCACTGGACGCATCCCTTCTATCCGCTGGAGCAGAAACCAGTGAGTATGCACTTGACGCCATTACCAGGGCAACCCCAGCACACGAAATTGCCCGCGCTCGCCTCGTGACCTCGCAAGAGAAGCAACGGTGTTTGTATGACCACCAACAAAGAGCCGTCCGCTTTTCGCTTGGATCTCTGGTACTCCTGTGGTCCCCAACCCACCACGCTGGCCTGTCAGAAAAACTCGTGTCTCGATACACAGGCTCATATCGAGTGCTGCGTGCCGTGACTCCAGTTATGTACGAAATCGCCCGTGAATGCCAGTGCATCATCTGCCCCGAATTCCACTGATTTTGCGCATGTCGCACGCCTGAAACCATACTTCTCTCCTGTTATCACCGATGTAGGTACGAACTAAGTGTGAAAAAATACAACAAGTAATTGAAAGCTTCTGAAAACAATTTTTTTTTCAACTGACCCCTAATCAATCTAACCCTCGTAAATTCTTTCAGATTATCTCCCCGTCTAAGCGCCAAACTCAGCTCCAGCTATCAGACGACGACAACGTACTAAACGAAACTGAAAAATGTGCTACAGCCCTTAAAAAACTTCTTCACATCAGTATTTTCCCCTGCTATAAACTTCAGTTCCAACGAATTACCATTCCACTCGCAGACCCTAATGCCCGATATCCAGATCAACGCTGATGGAAAAGCTGGGCTAATACAGGCTCTAAAATTATCCTCCTCCGCTGGTTGCGATCAAATCAGCAGCAAATTACTTAAAAACAGGAGTTCCCTGTCAAGCGCAATACTTAGCTTACTTTTCCAGCAATCAATCAGTACTGGTGAAGTTCCCCACGATTGCAAAATGGCACAAGTAATTCCCGTCCATAAATCTGGTGATCGAACAAAAGCATGTAACCATCTTCCGGTTCCTCTAACCAGTATCCCGTTTAAACTACTGGAACATATCATAGCAACCAATCTAATGCGCTACCTTGAATGAATTAACTTATTCTATTCATACCAGCATGGTTAAAGAAAACTGTTATCCTGCGAAACTCAGCTCTCGGAATTCACCGATGAAATCTTACAACACATGGACGATCACCTACAAATCGACGCCATCTTCTTAGACTTTTCGAAGGCCTTCGACCGCGTCCCCCATAATCACCTACTTGCCAAATTATCTACTCTTGGAATCCCCCCATCACTGATTATTTGGATCGAACGTTTCTTAAAAGGGCGCGTATAATGCACATCCGCTAACTCTCACGACTCAGGCCTTTGTGATGTTACATCCGGTGTCCCCCAGGGAGCAGGCTTATACCCTGTTATTTTTAATCTATATTAATGACCTGCCATGTAACACAAACACTAGACTTCGACTTTTTGCTGATGACTGCGTCATCTACGACGCCATCCATAACCCTGGTGATTCCAATGACCTACAAAAAGACATAGACACTATCATATCATGGTGTGAAGAATGGTTCACGCCTCTCAACCTTAATAAGTTCCTGTGTATGTCCTTTTCACGTGAGCGCAGCATTACAAATCACGCATACCACATAAGCTCAACTACAATACCACGAACAGACTGCTATAAGTATCTAGGTGTTCATTTGACATCGTCATTATCATAGGTTACTCACATTGAAACAATATGCGCAAACGCCTCGCACACACTTAGTTTTCTGCGTCGCAATCTGAAATCTGCATCGCCCGCTATTAAATAAACTTGCATATCAGACATACGTTCGGCCGAAACTGGAGTACGCATCATCTATCAGGCACCCCTCGTAAGCATATCTTACCTACGAATTTGCAGCCATTCAGGATCGTGCTGCACGCTTTATCATGTGAAACTACTCAAGTAAAACCAGCATAACTGAACTAAAACGCACACTCGATCTTCCGAGCCTCTCCCCGCCTCAACCACAGCTGTCCAATCGCGCACATTCAGTGCTGTACGTCTTCGATGAAGGATTCTTTTTTTCCAAATGCAATAGCGCTGTGGTACACTCTAGCCTACTGCATTGTCTCTTCCACCGACCACGCAACTTTCCGTGAGAAACTAACAATCCACTGCACCTAGAATGGCTTGTTAAAAATGAATTTGCTACTTGACCCCTTCTAAGTAATAAATTCATAGTGATTCGTTCTCATGCATAGTATGTATTTAGTAGTATTTATGTAGTATGTATTTTGTTGTATTTTACAGTTTTTTTACGGCGATTTTGATGATTTTGCTCGGTTCCCTCCTGAGCGTTGTTTACTTTTCTATTCTTCGTCTAGATTTTCTTCCCCTTTTCCCTCCTTTGCGTGATGAAGAGTTCCTCGCGCTTTGTTTGCCGCCGCCTTATGTAATACCTCCGGGCATTTAAGGCTTCGATAAATAAATGAAATGAAATGTTTAGACACACCGGCACGGTGATTCGGCCGCCGGGGATAATAATGCATGCATATTGCGTGTTTCTTGTGGACGATGCACGCGAGCCTCCCGACGAAGACGACGAACGCTCTCTGGCTGTCGAGCTGTTGGGTGAGCTGGCGAGCGCTGCAGTTATACTTTGTAAATATACTCTGTAAATAGTGTCCAGTTCTTAATCTTTGGTTTGCGTAACAATGTTAATGAAGTTTTCTTTATATTTAAGGACATGAATCATGTGTTACACCAGGACTCAATAAGGTCGAGGTCGTTTTGAAGAGTGATAATATGTGTGCTATATCTAATGAAACGATATACGACGCAGTCATCTGCGAATAGACGAATAGTAGAATAGATACTAGCTGGGAGGACATTAATATAAATGAGAAAAAGTAGGGATCTAAGTACTGCCCCTTGTGGCACACCAGAGATCACGGGGGATCAGTTTGATGAGTGGGTTTAACATAGACAATTTGTTGCCGAGTGGCGAGAAAACTGCGAATCCAATTGTATACACGTGCGTTAATGTTTAGTAAAGAAAGCTTTAGGAATATAGGCGATCATACCGAACTTTGTCTAATGCTTTTTCAATGTTTATGAAGAGAGAGAGCATCGACGGGTATGTTTATGTCAAGTCTGGAACTAAGATTATTATAAAATAAAGCTAATTGGGTATCACATTAGAGTCCTGTGCGAAAGCCGTGTTAACGAGAATGAAATGAATTATTGCAGTCTAAGAAATTTACAATGTTTGAATAGATAACATGTTCCATTAGTTTGGAACAAATGGTAGTAACTGAAATAGGGTCATAACTGCTGCACAAATATAGAGGACCTTTTCTGGGTACTGGAACAATCTTTCGCACTTTCCATTCGGCCGGTACACCACTCCTGTTTATGGTGACTGCTGGAAAATATGGCATAGTATTACTCTAGTAGTTGATTTCGTGTTTTTCAGCACTTTCGCGTTCATACCGTCCAAGACTAATGAAGATATGAGTTTTAACGAGTCGATTAGTTTTGCTATGCCATTCGGACAAAATGTGGTATCAGGTAAAGCGGTATAGTCGAGATAAGGAAAAGGAGGTAAGCTGTCGGCAGGTTCAGCGGTAAACATGGAAGAAAAAAAAGTGGTTAAGCTGTTCGGCGGCCTCATGATCGGGAATTGGATGGTTTTGTTCGTCGCAGAATGCTAATGGATGAGCGTTGTTTGAGTTCATTGTGTTCCAGAATATTTTCGGATTATTTTGTAATATAGCCGGCACGGCCTGTGCAAAAAAAAGGAATGTCTTTCTCTGTTTGCAAGCCTTTAGAATCATTTTGCTATGGCATGGTATCTGCGTTTCAGCATAACTTAAGTTCTGTGACAATGATCCATGCTAGCCTTTCTAGCTGCGACTATTCCCTTCTCAGATTAGGAGTGTGTTTTTGTTCCTGTAGTTGGATTTGATATTCATCCTGGCTTGCGGGTAAATCAGCAGGATGTCCCTGATCTACTTCCTGTCCTGCCAGTGTTTTCACTTGCTTACGTTGCTGATCTTTTGCGAGCCCTCATTTTTCAATTACATTTGCCAGTTGCCCGATGCTTTCTTGCTGTGCATTGGCTTTCTGCTCGGTTTGTACGATTTCTGTCGGTGATCGCATTCCGCGAGAAGCATGGTTTCAGAACATTTAGAAGAAGATGGCAATGAGGGTGTACATATTGGTGCGGACACCAGACTGGGGGTACAACTGGCGTATCGTTCCACAGTGTGCGTGCGCAGTTTGCTGTTTTCCTCATGAAGGCGTTTATTTTCATCTCTGATGGTCTTTAGCTCAGCTAGAATTCGCTGTTGAATGCGGGGAAGTAATTGTGTGGAGTGGGCGCCAGGTGCAACTGTGGTTACAGGGCGTTGTTTTGGGCGGTTGTGTGGGAGGGAAGAGCCTAGCTGACCAGCTCACCATTTGTGATCCCGGCGCAGCAGGTCCGCGTGGTTTCCCTCTCTATATGTGTTGGCTGAGTGAGCAGGCTCGTGAGCTGAATAGGCGATGCTTCCGTTGCTGGTCTGTCCGTGAGAGCGACTGCTATCCTGAGTTGTCCCTGAGGATTGTCTTTTGTAATGTTGTTCTTGTCTTCTTAAATTGTTCAGGAAACTTCTTGGAAGCCGCAGTGTGAGACCCCTGGCACAGGGCGCACTGGGGGGTGGTAGAGTAGCCCTAAGTGGGTTTCCGTGTACTGCATTAGGGGCATACGTCGACTTCTAGGGTTGGGCATAGAGTGGTTAGGTGGCCGGCTTGGTGTTAGATGCCGCAGACGTGTGTTCGGTCGGTGGGGCATACGGGCGTGTGAGATTTCTCGGCTAAGTGCGTAGAGCCCGTTGAGGAGAACTTCTATGAGAGTTCCTGCGGGGTTGCCGTGAATGCCCCTTTGGCGGAGCTGTTGGGTGCCACCACGTATCGCGCGACGCGAATTCTCTGCCGCCTAGGTGAATTGTAGTGATGTGATGGATGATGATGATGACATGATGTACTAGGTCTATGCTTACAGTGAGGAGGAGGAGGAGGAGTAAATTTTAATGAAGAGAAAGGAGGAGAGGTCGACCTGGAGAGCGTGTCTCTAGCCTGCTACTCCTCACTGGGGAAAGGGGAAGTGGGAAATACAGGGAAAGGTAGGTGGCGGGTGATTAGGTTATGGTACAATGAGATTCTATATACACGTTGTCCAATTTGCAGATGCGCACTGAAGAAGCGATACACGTAAGAGTAATTGTCCATACAATCTCGACACAAAATCTCGACAAAAAATCTCGACACAAAAAGTTATTGCGCAAACACATTTCGCACTGACTGCACGTTTCACAGCTTCTACAGGTGATCGTCTAAACCAGTCTCACTTAAAAAGTTCAAGAGTGATTTTGTGGCACGTTGGGCACAGTCAACACTCCTCCACGCGCCCAAAAACATTTCTTCTGAAAAGGGGACGGGAGCCAAAGCAGTCGGCAGTAGATTTGAGTGTTCTTCGTTTGGCCACATATTGAGGGCACACGCAAAGTACGTGAGCTATTGTCTCGAGAGTGTGACAGACGCTACATTCAGGGTCCCGTGCTTGTCCAATCTTGTGAGGGTCCGTGCGTGCTCAGTGATGGAGAGCCGACGTGCCATCTTGATGCCTTCGGGAACCTCTGGCGTGGTCCAGGTCGCAAGTTTGACTCCCTCTCGGGGGCGGATGATGACCTTGAGGCCGTTTCGGCGGCATCAGTGGGAGTCGGGGTTGTTGGGGGACCGATGGGTGTCGGGGTTGGAGTGGTGGGTCGGTGGCATTAGCTGTTTTGTTTTCCCGACAACACTAAACAGTCAGCCAATGTCCGGCCGGTTCCTCAGAAATTGGCAGTTGTGCATGCTTGAGATGCATCTCGGTACCGTCGTTGGTTATCCTTGGTGCGCCGGACTGAGTAAAGGTCTCCGTCTAGACCATACCCTTCGTTAGGCTTAGCTGGCCGGACGATTCTGCGAAGTTTAGAGTCCAGTAATTTGTGCAGCAAGCGACTCACAGCATAGGTGTGATCTTCACACGTTCTGTTCGACGCAAGAAGTCGATTGATGCTGGCTGTGGCGGCGTTGATGACAATTATATAGGGATTTAGCGATATAAAGGCGGCAGCCCATGTGCGTTGCGACCATGCACAGCCTCTTTTTCAGGACCGAAAGGCTGTGGTATTTTCGACAGCTGCCTTTTTTTGCCGTTTTCACGAGTCGGGGCATCATGTTCATCGGTGGCTGTTTCAATCGCCCCGACACAAAAACTGTGAACAAGGAATTAAACCAGCGAACGAAGACGCATACATAGAGGCAAGTGCACAGGACGATGTTGGACTATCAAATTACTTTATTTTTTATATATACCAGCAAGGTACACATCAAGTGCATGCGCAGCTCAAGACGACACCATAATACCACACTTTGTTCCAAATGTCATTGACACATGCTATCAAAATCACATTTCTATGTATGAACACTCATTTTCAGTGAGGATGAGTAACGCTACAGTAATAGAAAGGCCACTGTGATTCCTAATCTGACAAGTGTCAATCTTCCTCGTGGTTGCGGTTTTTCACCAGCCAAGAATCGTTATCGAGTTATATAGAGGAACGAACCACATCTACTAGAGTGATGGACTAGGGGACCATCCTCATCTACGCCTACTTTTTGTTTGTTTCAACCTCTAATTGATGAACTACCAAGTGTGGCCTATATAGACCTTTCTACAAGTCATTTCTATTTTGCAAATCACTAGCGACGCACATTTAACCAATTTGCTTATCTTGTGACGAGGTTTATTGAACTCATCAAGTGTCAGCCAGAAAAAACCGCGTCCGCAGGAATCGTTCAGCTAGATTGGCGAACAGGCCGCGTGACACGCAATGGCAACAGCGCTTCTGGTGCGCCGATCCTGTTGAGGCTCCGAGACAAACTATCTCGGGGGGAGTTTTCCAGTGCTATTATTCCTTACACTGTCATTTGTCGAGCCCCCAAATGTACTTTCTTATCCGCCGAAGTGTTCAGATACCAAGAAGATAAACTTGGAGGGGCGGAAACAAAACGTTAAAGCCTTGCCGCTGTATTTTCTGCCCCCGTCAAAGCTTGCAGTTCATTTCTCGAGTGTCGTCGGCGAACTCTCACGGCTTTAAGGCAAATAAGAGGCACGTTGCCCCCAATATATGGGCAAAAATTTAAAGTGTGCGGAGTTATCTTGGCGTTTTCTTTAGTAAATTACCTATGCAAGGAGACCGGAACATTGTTTTTACGCACAACGCAGAATTTATGGTGCTGCTCTGGGAGAACTATGAAGCCAACATAAATAACATTAGACACGAAAAAAAAAGCGGGGAGGGACACACACATGCAAACGCAAAGTATGAACTCTCTCCCCCCACAGACATCACTATATAATTTACCGTTGATGACTACGCAAGAAAGAGATGTGTGCACGCAAAGGACCCACTTGGAAGTGATTTCTATAGGAGTACACGTAGACACAAATTGACACTATATCCGTGAACTGCTTTGAAGACTAACTACTCTTCTATAGCTATTGAAGCTACAGAGATACATTCACATTCTCCAGTTCACATCACTTCAACAATAGGCTAAGTCACTCAGCGTGAATGGCACACTCAGCTAAATTCGGACTATACGTGGACCGCCGCAGTGAGCAGTTACACCAGAGTTTCAAACCATTACGTTGTTCGTGCACTGTTAAGGTGTGTTTGACGAACGCAAAAGTACGCCCATCCAAATTACACATTTTTGCCCGATAGCTTAATACGGAACGAAATAAGCCAAGGCGCCTAGTCATCACTGGCCAGGAACGAGCACGCTCTGCACAGACTACGCATGGGGAACCCTATAACGTAAAACTATTTCCATTCATTCTTATTTCAAACTGCTGACGTCAAATTTGCGTAACCACCGACGCAACCAAAGCGCAGTGACCTGCAGCGTTCTCTTACGAGTCTAGTCAAACGCTCTTCTCGTTTATAGGAGGTCACTTTTATGTGCGTTAAAAACGAATAACATTGCCTAAATTCAGTGTTTTTTCTCGTCTAATTGGCTCACAAAAGGTGAGAAGTGCGCTCAAATGGAGGGGGTTATGATGGGGCCGCGACAGCGTAGTGAGAATAGATAACCGGAGGAGAAGGGTGATGCCGGCGTCTGTGATTAGTTCGTTTCCCTTTACTTAGCTTGCAGTGGCTGGTCAAAAATCGCGGCGTGCAACGAAAGGTTAAGAACGCCGCTAAAACGGACCCTCAGCATAAAAGAGTTGACAGGGCGATGTCGTATACCTGCCGAAAGAGCTCGGTAACGGTATACTGCCACGCAAATAAGTCCATGTTCTCCGGCAGGTCCGAGTAACCAGTGTCGGAGCGGTCAGCGGATGGCCACCTTCTATTCTTTTCGGTACAGGCTCTCTGCGGCTATTGAGGAAAAAATCAAGCTTTGTTCAGCATACTAATGCATCTTTAACGCGTACACGAAGCTTTGACGCGGTGAGTTTTCGTGGTTTTTTTGACGTCGCTTGAGAGAGAGGCTGAGTGCGCGCAGTCAGAAAGCGTTTGACCAACAGGAAAGGTCTAATGGTAAGAAGTCATCGAACAGAAATATTTTTTTTATTATTTAGCCTGATCGAGTCATGCATAATCAATGTGTGTGTGTGACATCAGATGGCGAGCTGTCGCGGTTTTCGTTAGGTCATGTGACAGACAGGCGAAGTGGGGGTGAGCCGAAATTTTGTGACCGATCGTGGCGGGCTGGTTGCATAATTGGAATATAAACTTTCGGATAGCTTTATGTTATAGTGACCTAGGTGTAACCTTAAGTCTCGCGTTGTTGAATGCTAGTTGAGTGTTCAAAACTAAAATTAGAGAGACCCGATGGCTACGGCACCGGTAAGGAGGGTGACCAAAGTTTCATTACTAGGCCGACACGCGCGGCTGAGCAGACGAAAGTCGGTGATAGTACGATAGATGTACTTTCCAACACGTAATTTCTAGCGAAATTCGAAATGCAAAGTTTTGCCTACATCAGACTGTTTATTAATGTGCGCTACCATATGTACACAGTAAGAGTAAGAGGAAGCGCACTGATAAACCATCCTTCTTGATTAATATCAGCTATTGGCCAATAGCAGCCGCATATAAGAATCTGCTATATAACGAAATATATAAGCCCCAAACACGTGAGGAGTAGGCGTCTGTTCAAAAGAACGTGTTTGAGAAAAAGATATTGTCACGCTCCGCCTGCGAGGTCCATGCGATGCGCACTATTGTAAGGCTGGGCTGGGAGGTTCACAGGCGCGTATGTTATCCGCGGACTGTGTTTTGCACCAAGCTTAACGGGTGGCTCAGAACCCCTTTAAAGAATCCCAAATTGTCCAAATGTAATTCCAGGCTCCCCATGTGATACGCCTCATCATCATATTGTTGTTTTGCGCACAATACCCCTGAATTTAGTCTCAGTGACTCAAACAATGCTCCGCTTTAAAAATGTAGCATTAAAAAGAACATGCCTGTCAGAACTTCATCTCAGATCTCTCTCAAAAGGGGAATATGAATTTACCCTTTCTGCCTATGAAACAGGTTGCTTTGTCATAACGATGGCCTATCTTCTTGTGGACTAAAGAAAGCAGTTCTCTTACCCATAACTGAATCGATAGGAGAGGAGCAGGCGGCTTTCAGGGCATTCTACACAAACTGCAGTTGCCGCACTGCGCATGCTACGGCATTCACGGTTTCTCGGATTTAGTTCTGCTTACCAGGCTTGCCTGTGAAACGTCAAATGGCTGTAACTTCGCTTAGCGTTTCTCACTGGGCCTATATGGGTACACGTAACTTTATTTGTTTATACTTCAAGTACCTCACACTTACACCGTAACGTCTCGTGGTTCAAAGCATTCATCACGCGTTACCGCTCTACCGTTACGTTCACCCTCGCCACCGTAAACCTGGGTTGAGCGGATTCGCAAAGCCGCGCCACGCCTGCAACTGGCGGAGATTAGCTAGCCCGTGCCAATCGGGCTGGTGCCGGGTACAGTCGTGGCAACGGTAAAGTAGTATATAACGCTAGGCTGATGAAGCAGCACTAAAATGGCAATCTTTTTTCTTATCCAGGTGAGAGCATTGCAACAAATAGCCATAAGAAAGCTCAGGATAAACTTATAAAGTGCGCGGTAACGGATGAACCAAGAAGCAAAGCATCAATTAAGAACAGCGTGCAAAAAATCGCATCGCTCAATTCAATAAAAGAGGTGGCGTTTCTGGCATTATCCCTCATACCTGTTTAGTTGACTGAAGAACTGGCGACGAATTACGAAAATGTGTGCAGACTGTGCACAACAGAGATAGAACAATCCCTAATTTGTCAAAGTCCTCCAGCCTTCGCAGCTGAAGTCTGAACGTCTATACCAAAGTTGAATACAAATGTTCTGCTCATGCACAATAATTCAGTGCAAGTAAATTGAGCGCCATTTCGTTTTAATTCTTGCTCTTAACTGAACACACGTGATTCTAACTCCCCGTGTTTATTATTTTCCCCGAAATTTTGTGTTGCTCTATATATAAATATTCAAACCACATATCATATTATTTCCTGCTTTCTTTGAAATCTAGACCGCACAGATAACGCCTGCTGTTTCAAAAATGGCTGTGTTATGCATTCAAGCACGAAAGTAACTGGAACACCAAAGCATCTTGATGACCACTTTGAAAATTATTATCTCGGAACTGATGCTGTCCACACAATTTGTTCCAAGCTGATACGCTGTGTGAACTCAGCGGCTATAACTTTTAGATAAAAATGTGCGGCGTAAGGTAATAAATAAATAGTTAATTAACGTACTTACGTTATTTATTCCATCGAAAATTTTGATTTCTCGTAGAAGAAATGGCTGCCGCATGAAGTAAGTTATATCAAGGTTTAGAAGTGGGCTACATGTCATAGGCAATATTTAAAAAAAATAGTGCGGCTGAAAAAAAAGCACTTTGCATATTTTGAAAATAAAGGTGAATTTTCATGAATACTGAAATACTCTGTATTATACGAAGCATGTAGCTGCTTTTCTCTAGCCTATTCATTGAACTATGTTTGACACGGTGTACGTGTAATGTTGAAATAGGAAGCATATTGGGATTGACAAAAGAAATATGTGTGTTATTTACAGCCTTTGTAGAGAATTACTTATTCAAGTGTTCTTGAATGTCATGCTGGTGTCACTCACGAGATTTCCAAGGGTCATAAAGCAAGTGCACAATACAGTCACTTCAATCTGACCAAAAATGTCGGTGATTTTATGCGTAATGTATGGTGAAATATGTATGCTTCTGGGGTTAACAGAAGCATTGGAAATAATGATTACCCCTTTTATGCTTGCGTGTGATACGAGAATTGTATTACTTTCTCTAGTGCCCTTGGTCAACTACAAAAGCATTCTTCTTTATATTTCACAGGGTTAGGAAGGATTCTGTGGAATGAATACGCATGCTTTGAAGCATGTGGAATAATTACGGCTTGTTCAATAAATTATGTATGAAAGTGCTGCGAGCGCAAAGAGTGCCTTTTGCAAGCGGCACAACATTTAGCCAGCTGTACTGGCGTCACAACAAACACCACCGGGATAAAGGATCGCGAATTTCAAACAAAATATTTTTGGAATTGTGTGCGCAATGTTAAATGGACGTGGATCAACTAAACCTTTTGTAGAGCAGAGTTATTTAACTAGGGCTATAAAGTGCCGAGCTGCCGTTTTCTGCTACATTTTCCTATGTCCGAAGACTAGTCTGCGCTACAAAAAGCTTGGATTTTGTAAATATGCGGGGCGTTTCGATTGTAAAGCTTTCGAAATGTTCACGCTGCTGGCCTAATTAGGAGCTGAAAAAATTATAAACGTAACCCGTGTTCTTTTTTT
Source organism: Dermacentor variabilis (assembly GCF_050947875.1). Taxonomy (NCBI): domain Eukaryota; kingdom Metazoa; phylum Arthropoda; class Arachnida; order Ixodida; family Ixodidae; genus Dermacentor; species Dermacentor variabilis. The sequence goes on along the minus strand of NC_134570.1, from coordinate 211,339,277 downwards.
CTTGTTCTTTATGTGTAATATGACGTTCGCCTTGGGTCATCGGTGAGGTAAATAATAATTTAGACAGCTTCTCATGCTAAGTGAGAGTAAAAGCCAGGTGATTGGCGATGTTGTGGCAAAGTTGACAGTGCGTAGACTAGTTTGTGCCTTGAAAGCAAATTACGTATACACACTCTCTGCAGCGTGATGAAGGTGTCCTATGAACACCTTAAAAGTTACGAATGCCACCGAGATCAAATTTTGCGAGAGTGAAGGAACACTATGATGAATATGTGCAGAGCTACGGCTTGTGGATAAAATACAGCCTTTGTAAAAAATTTATTCACTTGTTAGAATTGTAATGCGGCCGCAATAAGCTATGCTTGGTACTGGAGAGTTAATTGCAGAGCTGCAGGTAAAGTCAGGTTAGTATACGGCGTAGAAGGGTTGCGTGGAAAGTGTAATGTGTGACAATATAAGCACGTTCCTTGCGTGAGTAGAGGTGTAGCAAATAATAAGTGAACCTTGTTTTCTTTGTCCTATTTTTGAGCATCGTGCAACATATGCAGTTCGTTTCTTCGCTTTCTGCGGTGATAATGAGCGATAACGGTGATAATATCCCTTTGGTGATAATGAGGGGGCATTATCGACAATGTATAAACATAGTTTGAAGTGTTAGGAGTAATTATGGCCTTTGCAGTAATTACTTACGCAAGGAACCCAGAACTTTGGGGTCACACATGCACACCCACAAGCGAACACACTGGCTGATTTTCTTGGGAAGCAGACTGCCTGTAGTGTAATTAATGCGGTTCCCGAGATTCTTTAACAAGTGCTAGAAAACATCAAACATGCGCGAAAGATATCAAACGAACGTGTGCTTTTTAAGTGTGTGATTGAATTACAGGCTAGCGCACCTCTTCTTGCAAGTTCTCAAAATAAACTGGTTCACTGAAAATAGGTATGCGATTCGGAAACGTCTCAGAGACCGCCTATATTTCCTCATCAGTAGAACCTCTATCTGATTCCAGAGTAAACGGACTTATGCAGAGCAGCCCCCTTTGCTATCCAAGAATATGCTTAACATAGTTTGGAAGGTGGTCGTTTTGGCACTATGTTGCCCTATTTGTTACGGGTAACTCCCCCTTCGCCACTTTGCCTTGTCCATACGCGAGAGTAAACTGGTTCTTTTCTGTCAAAACTTCCTGAAGGGCAATTTCGTGCAGCCTTCGCGACAAAACCTTCAGCATCTGTAACGACAGCCTCTGCGTCTTCGGTCAAAGATGCAGCGTTTGACAGCCACGTCTGAAAATGCTAACTGTAACGATGGAAGAATGCGATAAAGATCTCCTCAACACCATTACTATCGGTACCACAACAAGGTGGCGAGGTTGTACAGTACTGTTGTGTTAGGCCGTGGTATCTTCCGGATTGGTTGACGTACACTGCTAGATAATCAGAAGTAAATAGAGGTTAGGTGCCAACGAAAGTTCGAGGCTTTAGCACAAAATTTAAGTAGTGTAATCCCTGCATGGAATGGTTAAGTATGGACAGCGAAATTAGCCAATCTCTGAATGGCCAACTAGGCGAAAATATTTGACCGCTCCTTCATCGGTTAGACTACTGTGGAACCTTATTTTTCAATGTGATTGTGTTCCAGTTTCTCCGGAGCCTTTGCGGAATATTAGACGCCTGCCACGAACGCTTTCCAAACATACCGTTCAATGTAAGTACCCTACATGATACATGACCATCGCAGTTAGTAGTTAGAAGCGCTCGCCTTTGTTTATCTTTCTCTAACTGATGTTTATTAGAACATTCACAGTACGCATCTCTCTCTCTCTCTCTCTCTCTCTCTCTATATATATATATATATATATATATATATATATATATATATATATATATATATATATATATATATATATATATATATATATACTAAATGAGAAGTAAGGGAGTTAGCCGAGGTGCCCAACATTTTAGTGATGTCATTATGTACCAGTTAGAAACTGCTACATAAGAAGCCGATCAATGAGTTAGTGGTAAGAGGGTAAATAGAGGAATTCTGGGTCAAGCTACAGAACAGGTATTCGGCCTTAACTCAGGAAGAGCATCTTCGTGTTGAAGATATGAACGACAATCTTATGGGCATCATTAAGGAATGTTCCTTAGAAGTCGGCGGTAACTCTGTTAGACAGCATGCCAGTAAGCTACCGCAGGAAACGAAAGATCTGATCAAGAAACGCCAATGTATGAAAGGCTCTAACCCTACAGCTAGAATAGAACTATCAGAACTTCCGAAGTTATTCAACAACCGTAAGACAGCTGACATAAGGAAGTGTAATATTGACAGAATTGAACACGCTCTCATGAACGGAGGAAGCCTAAACGCGGTGAAGAAGGAACTAGGAATAGGCAAGAATCGGATGTATGCATTAAGAGACAAAGCCGGCAATCTCATTACTAATATGAATGAGATCGTTCAAGTGGCTGAGGAATTTCATAGAGATTTGTACAGTACCAGCGGCATCCACGATGATAATGGAAGAGAGAATAGTCTAGAGGAATTTGAAATCCCACAACGCTGGAAGAAGTAAATAAAGCCTTGGGAGCTATGCAAAGGGGGAAGGCAGCTGGGGAGGACCAGGTAACAGCAGATTTGTCGGAGGAGGGTGGGCAGATTGTTCTAGAAAAACTGGCCACCTTGTATACACAATGCCTCATGACTTCGAGCGTACTGGAATCTTGAAAGAACCGCTAACATAATCCTAATTCATAAGAAAAGGAACGCCAAAGACTTAAAAAAATATAGACCGATCAGCTTACTGTCCGTTGCCTACAAAGTATTTAATAAGGTAATTGTAAATAGAATCAGGAACACCTTAGACTTCCGCCAAACAAAGGACCAGGCAGGATTCCGTAAAGCTACTCAACAATAGACCATATTCACACTATCAATCAGCTGACAGAGAAATGTGCGGAATATAACCAACCCTTATATATAGCTTTCATTGATTACGATAAAGTGTTTGATACAGTAGAAACCTCAGCAGTCATGAAGGCATTACGAAATAAGGGTGTAGACGAGCCGTATGTAAAAATACTGAAAAATATCTATAGCGGCTCCACAGCCACTGTAGTCCTCCATAAAGAAAGCAACAAAATCCCAATAAAGAAAGGCATCAGGCAGAGAGATACGATCTCTCCAATGCTATCCACAGCGTGATTACAGGAGGTGTTCAGAGACCTGGATTGGGAAGAATTGGGGATAAGAGTTAATGGAGAACACCTCAGTAACTTGCGATTCACTGATGATATTGCATTGCTTAGTAACTCAGTGGACCAACTGCAATGCAGGCTCATTGAGCTGCAGAGGTAAAGCAGAAGGGTGGGTCTAAAAATTAATCTGCAGAAAACTGAAGTAATGTTTAACAGTACCGGAAGAGAACAGCAGTTTACGATAGGTAGCGAGGCACTGAAAGTGGTAAGGGAATACATCTACTTAGGACAGGTAGTGACTGCGGATCCGGATCATGAGACTGATATAATCAGAAGACTAAGAATGGGCTGGGGTGCGTTTGGCAGGCATTGTCAGATCATGAACAGCAGCTTTCCATTATCCCTAAAGAGAAAATTGTATAACAGCTGTGTCTTACCAGTACTACGTACGGGGTAGCAACCTAGAGCTTTACGTAGAGGGTTCTGCTTAAATTGTGGACAACGCAACGAGCTATGGAAAAAATGATAGGTGTAACGTTAAGGGATAAGAAAAGACCAGGTTGGGTGAGGGAACAAACGCGAGTTAATGACATCTTAGTTGAAATGAACAAAAAGAATTGGGCATGGGAGGGACATGTAATGAGGAAGGAAGATAACTGATGGTCATTGAGGGTTACGGACTGGATTCCAAGGGAAGGAAAGCGTAGCAGGGGTGGCAAAAAGTTAGGTGGAGAAGTTTGCAGGGACAACATGGCCACAATTAGTACTTGGCCGGGGTATTTGGAGAAGTATGGGAGAGGCCTGCAGTGGGCTTAACCAGGCTGATGATGATGATGACAAGAAGCTGACAAACAGACATCAAGTTCAACAGAGATGAGAAATTACTTGTAGTTGATAATAGGATCCAAGAAATGATAAACTATTAGAAATGAAAGGGGATGAAAAAAGAACTTGCTGCAGGCGGAGAACTTTCATTTCCCACAATTTAGGATTACTTTAGTTCAATCAATAAGTACAAGTGATTCCCCTGCGCTGTCCTCGATTCGATTGCTTGTTCGCTTTTTTAGGTATATATATATATATATATATATATATATATATATATATATATATATATTCATATCAAGAGAAGGCAACGAACACTGACACCAAGGACAACATAGGGGAAATTACTTGTGCTTACTAAATAAAATAAAAGAAGAATAAAAGCATGGAAATGATAGTGGATGAAAAAACTTGCCACAGGTAGGGAACGATCCCACAACTTTCGCATTTCGCCTGCGATGCTCTAGCAATTGAGCTACGGCGGCTCCGTTTCCTCATCAACGTTCTTGGGTATTTATATTTTCCTAATAGTGTTAGCCAGCGCCACCACTCACAAACACTGGAGGCCTATGTGAAACATCCTTTCTGCCAGAGGCGTTACGAGAACGTGATCTTTTTTTCGTTGAAGGCAACCGGTCAATAAACCCACACATAATACCTGAAGGGATCAATGATTCCGTATTGGAGACTCTCGCTATGTAATAAACGAGAAGAAAGGGGGTTAACCAAGGTGCCCAATTTTTATTAGTCATGTTATGAGAAGCCAACAAACACTGGCACTAACGACAACATAGGGGAAATTACTTGTGCTTGATAAATGAAACAAAGGACCGATAACTTACAGGAAATGAAAGTGGATGAAAAAACAACTTGCCGCAGGTGGGGAACGATCGCACAACCTTCGAATTTTGCGTGCGATGCTCTAGCACTTGAGCTACCACACGGCCGTTTCCCCATCCAATTTCTTGGGCTTTTGTATTTTCCTAGTAGAACCCTGGGAGCGTTAGCCAGCGCCACCACTCACGAACCATGGCGGCGGATACAGAACATCCTTTCTGCCACAGGTGTGAAGAGAACGGGATCATTTTTTGGGTGAAGGCAACTGGTCAATAAACCCACACATGCTACCTGAAGGCACCATTGTAGCCGGATTGGAGACCCTCGTCATGTAATTATCGAGAAGAGAGTTAACCGATGGGCCCGATTTTTATTAGTCACATCAGGAGAAGCCAACAACCACTGACAGCAAGGACATCATTCGGGAAATTACTTGTTCTTAAGAGGAAGCTTTCGCTCGGGCCCAACTCCGACGCGGCCTATTCAAATACATGTAAAACGCAAAAACGTTTTTATGAGATAACCCCTGGACCGATTTTGATGAAATTTGTCGCATTTGAAAGAGAAAGTTAAATTCTAGTAACTGTTGGAAGCGGAATTTCGATTAAGGGCTTGAATTTTCTTAAAACGATTTTCAAATATTTGACCGTTTGAAAAAAATAGAAGCATGAAGTTTATAAATTCATAGCTCTGCATCAAGAACCGATATCGCGGTTCTGTAAACGGCATCCATTAGATAATTCAAAGCGGACGAATTCAATATGTCATTTTACATCTTACGTGAATTTGTTACGTTGGTTACAACGGTTTTGCAAAAGTTGTATTTCTCTATTATTAAAATTTTTTATAGTCATGTGTAACATATCAATTTTGTCCGCTTAAGATGTACTATTAGATGCAATTCACAGAATTGTATTATCATTTTTAGTGGTTAAGTTACAGAGTTGTAAACTTGATAGTTTGTTTTCTGAAAATTTTCGATTTTTGCCAATTTTTAACAAAAAATTGACAATCTAACTCAAAAATTCGAAACCAACAGTCACTAAATCTTAAGTTTGTCTTTTAAATGCAACAAACCTCGTCAAATTTTAGGCAGTGGTTGCCGAGAAAAACGAATTCTCCTTTTACATGTATTTAGATTGGAGCACTTGAGCTAAAGCTTCCTCTTAATAAACGAAATAAAGAAACCATAAAATAATGGAAATGAAAGTGGATGAAAAAACAGAGGCGAACCTTGTGGGATACTTCCCCACCTGCAGCAAGTTCTTTTTTCATACACTTTCATTTCAGTATGTACAGCATATACATAATTTTACAACCGCGTGACGCCTCCTATGTATCTTGCTGACGCATTCAGAAGCAAATATATATTTCCGTTCGTAAAACATATGGTGTGCTGACACACTTGGCCCACTACACTGATTATGGCTTGGCCTCTATCATTTCACGCGTGCATTTATCAATGTGAATATCATTATTGCCTAATTCTGCAGTTTGGCCCTATCTATCTATCGACACGGTAAGGGCCACAGTAGCGTGAAACTAACTTCTCCGAGAGGTCAACGTGTCCCGACGGCGACCAAAGGAGAACCAGGGCGCCCGGTGTGTAATGGAGGTCACGATGGCGGGCGTCATATAAGCGCCGCTGATCGTCCTGCGACTCCACAAATCGAAGTCGGGCAATATGGCGTGCTTCTTGTGCTTTGAGTATGGCTTCACGGGCGTACTCGGATGTGGAATTCAGGCTAGCAGGCAGAACGGTGTCGAAAGGTAGCGTAGTGTCGCGTCCAAACAAGAGGAAGAATGGAGAGAAGCCTGCGGTATCATGGCGAGACGAATTATAGGCAAAAGTAACGAAGGGCAGTGCAACGTCTCAGTCGCGATGGACAGCGGAGACATACATGGACAGCATGTCAGCAAGGGTGCGGTTAAGGCGCTCGGTTAGACCGTTCGTTTGTGGATGGCCAGCAGTAGCAAGTTTGTGTTTAGTCGCGCACGACTGTAGAATGTCATTGACAACTTTAGAAAGAAAGTAACGGCCTCGGTCTTTGACGAGCTGTCGAGAGGGGCCGTGGTGAAAGGTGACATTCTTTAGGAGGAAGTCGGCGACATCGGTTGCACAGCTTGCCAGAAAAGCCCGTGTGATTGCACATCGGGTGGCGTAGTCTGTTGATACAGCAATCCACTTGTTTCCCGAAGCAGACGCAGGAAAAGGGCCTGCGGGATTAACACCTGCACGGAAGAATGGTTCTGATGGTACGTCAAGTGGCTGAAGGCAACCAGTAGGGAGTGTGGTCGGCTTTTTGCGTCGTTGACAAAGGTCACATGCGGTGACATAACGGCAGACGTCACGGTATAGACCAGGCCGAAAGAAGCACCGACGAACGCGGTCATAAGTCCGTGACACGTCAAGGTGATCGGTACATCATGAGGTCAAGGCGGTCAAGTCCGTACATCGTCAAGGTCAAGGCGGTACATCATGAAGCTGGGCAAGAACAGTCTGACGCAGATGCCCAGGCACAACGAAGAGTCGGGCAGGACCGTCCGGGCGCATGTTAGATCGGTACAATATACAATCTTGGAGTTCGAGCATGCGAAGGGAAGGATCGGGCGTTGTTGTAGAGAGCGTTGCTTGCGAGAGATACGGGAATCGATACGCCGCACATACACCAACAACGCTGCCGGGTTAAAAACAGTCAGACGTATATTTACAAGATATTTACAAACAATAATTGTAGCAGCTGACAACAAGGTAGACAGCGCGCGAAGTCCGGAGCGTCGTCTTCTTCTGACCAGGATTAAAACATCTACTTCGTCAGCGTGCCACGATATATATATATATATATATATATATATATATATATATATATATATATATATATATATATATATATATATATATATATATATATATATATATATATACTTCTGAGTACATAAAGAGACTTCACTCTTTGTGAGCATGAATATATATATATAAAAAATTTATGGGGCTTTACGTGCGAAAACCACTTTCTGATTATGAGGCACGCCGTAGTGGAGGACTCCGGAAATTTAGACCACCTGGGGTTCTTCAACGTGCACCTAAATCTAAGTACACGGGTGTTTTCGCCCCCATCAAAATGCGGCCGCCGTGGCCGGGATTCGATCCCGCGACCTCGTGCTCAGCAGCCTAACACCATAGCCACTGAGCAACCGCAGCGGGTGTGGGCATATATATATATATATATATATATATATATATATATATATATATATATATATATATATATATATATATATATATATATATATATATATATATATATATATATATCAGTAGGAGACGCGTCTTCTGAGCAAGTCTAAACATATCAAATTGGCGTCGGGTTCATCAACAGCCCTGGCTTATCTAGGCCTAATACCACAAGAACATAATATTGATAAGTACAGAGATATATCTAGGGACTACTGCTTATATTCATGTCATAAGATAGTGAATGGATGCAAGACCTCTGTTTGAAACATTTATGTATCGTACTTCGAGTGCAATATATTTGTAGATGTGATAGGACTCTATGTTTTCTAATTCTTGTAAGCCTAAATTTTTACAGTGCCATTTTGAGTTTATTTTATTAAATTTGGGCTGTGTTACTCTTCTGACTAGTTTTTCTTGCTGTGTCCGTGCGGGGCCCGTTTAGTGCAACAGTAACTGCCTTTCCTATTTCCACGATGCATTATTGGCAACACACTGAACACGACAGCATGCAAAGAACGTTTCAACTCGTGCAGGTAAAACTGAATTTGATTTTGTGCACATAATCACTTTTATTGCTTTTAACGTTCACCTCATTTTGAGGGTGTTCGCAGGTCTTACACATGGCACGAGTGGAGGCTGCTATGCAAGCGGTGCACAGCGGCTTTGCTATTACGTGTCCTGACATGTATTTAAAGTTTCTACTGCGACCATTGTGTGACCACTGATAAATCCAAGAACGGTTTTCGTAACAAGCCATTGTTTGTTAAGATTGTACGTAACTTCCGTATAATATGGACCCGCCGTGGTTGCTCAGTGGTTATGGTTTCGGGCTGCTGAGCACTAGGTCGGGGGATCGAATCCCGGCCACGGCGGTGGCATTTCGATGGAGGCTAAATGCGATGATACCCATGTACATAAATTTAGGTGCTCGTTAAAGAACCCCAGGTGGTCCAAATTTCCTGACGCCGTCCCCTACGGCGTGCCTCATAATCAGAAAATGGTTTTGGCACGTAAAACCGCATAATTTCTCCCTTCCATAAATATTTTGCTTGCAATCTCAAAAAAATTATTTTAGTACGAATTGTAGCGCTTCGTTGCACTGTTTTCTTTACTCTTTTTTGGCTAAGGCTATCTGTGAAACGCGTGCCTGTACACCCAAACTACGGTCTTGCGCGATTACTTCTTTAACGCGACAGCGTTAAGCGCCCTGTCTCGCAGAAAATCCGACGTAGGCGCCCCGCATCGGACGTCGTCTCGGCGAACAGATTTTCGAGCAAATCATACCCAAGCCCTTAATGTAGCGCAAGAAAGTTAGTCAACTAATTGTATTTCTCCAGCTAAAATACGTAGACTAATCGTAAAGCACAACACACACACAAACTACCGACATGATAGCTCTCGGATTGCAATTTGAATATTCGAGAAAACATAATTCTGTTAAGCGAAAATTGAAAAAAAAACTTTCCCGGCGCTTCCCCTGTTCATAAACCGGAAGTGGCGCATGCCATTTGCGCGCGCTGGCAGCCGAGTGTCTTCGCGGCCATGGAGCGGCGTGCCCGTTTCCTCCAGATGGTGCTCGCTTCGCCCGCATAGTGGTTGTCAGAAATACGTGAGAAAAAGAAGGCCGCACCTAGAATATTTTGCAACCACATAAAATTATTAGGCAGGAAGTCAACAACAAAACACCAACATATCCTAGCAGAAGATGAAAACAGACTGGAAGGAGAAGCGGCAGTAAATTACATCCGACAAGTAACAGCCGAATAGTTCCAAGGCAATGACGAGCTTGTATTTGAAGAAAAAAAGAGCATGAAAAGGAGTGGAAAAGGAGCTGGTGTTGACAAATTTCAACTGGAAGAAAGCGGAAGAAAAAATTCCGACGTGCACAGCCACAGGGCCTGACTAGGTTCCCGTTAGGCTGATTGATGAACTAGGACCAAAAAGTAAGCAAGCTCTGTTGAAAAGGGTAGAAGAAAGTGTAAAAGATAGACGAATACCAGACAGTTGGCGACAAATTAGAATGAATTTAATTTATAAAGGTAAGATGGAGAAACATAGAATTCACTCGTATAGACCGTTGACCATTACATCGGTAATATGCAGGCTAGCAATGCAGGCAATCAAAGTAAAGCCTTAAGCATGGGCAGAGAATAATGGCATTTTGGGAGAGCTTCAGAATGACTTCATAATAAGTAGGCGTTGGATGATAACTTGTTTCTTCTTGCTCAGTGTATGGAAATATCAAAAGTAGAGAACAGAGCGTTGTATGTGACCTTTTTAAACATTACAAGAGCCTATGACAACGTAGACCGCAACATGTTGTGGGATATTCTGGAATGGGAAGACTGAGGTAATGATTGTCTACAGCTTCTGAAAGAGATTTACCTAGAAAATACCGTTCGCGTTGAATGGGAAGGGATGAGTAGCAAAGAGAAAGTTCATATTAACAAGGGACTAAAGCAGGGGTGCCCTTTATCCGCGCTGCTGTTTATGATCTACATGGTGTGGATGGAGAGCGCTCTAGAAGGAAGTAATGTAGGGTTTAATCTCTCATAAAAAAGGCGGGTAGAGTAGTAGAGCAGCAGCTCCCAGGTTTATTTTATGTGGACGACATTGTGTTGCTAGCTAACAAGCAAAGTGATTTGCAACGTCTGTGGACAGGAAGACAACAATTTAGGCTTGAAATGTAGTGTTAGAAAATCAGGGATTGCGGTATTTAATGAAAACAGTGAACAGACAGTGGAGATACAGGGCCAGGAAGTACCTCGGGTAACAGAATATAAATACCTTGGCCTATGGATAAACGAAGGCAATATATATATGGAAACACAGGAAAAAAAAAACAATAACAGTGAAGAGGAAGAGAAACTCCGCCATAATGAAGCACAGAACGCTATGGGGATACAATAGGTACGAGGTCCTCCTAGGTATGTGGAAAGGTGTAATGGTTCCAGGGCTTACTTTTGGATGTGCGGTTGTTTGCTTTAAATCAGGGATACAGTCAGGACTCGAGGGGAGCGAAAGATCAGTGGGTCGCCTCGCATTGGGCGCTCACGGAAAGGCTACAAAGAAGCCGTGCAGGGTGATATCGGCTGGACAAGTTTTGAAGGGAGGGAAGCTCCCAGTAAAATTGTGTATGAAGAATGGCTGAGGAATATGGAAGAAAGTAAATGGGCTGGGAGAGTGTTCAGGTATCTGTACAGGAAAAAGATACTAGGAAGCTTACCAGCAAGTATAGGGCCTGCAGGGTGGGCAACGCAGCAACAGAGAAGGTCAACCAGAAAGTCAGACAGGCTGAAATAATCTCATGGGTGGCGGCAATGGAAAAGAAACCCGCCATGAGTAACTACTTAAGAGGAAAGAATGAAATCACAGATGAAACCATTTATGATAACTCAAAGGGAAGCTGATTACTTTTCGAAGCGAGATCGGGATGCCTTAGAACACGCACCTATAAAGTGAGATATAAGAAGGAGGAAGTAGCATGTCCTTGCTGCGGTAAAGCTAGGGAAACTATGGAGGAGGTTTTATTGGAATGTGAAGACGTCTACCCTGCGGTTTATTTAGGCACCACTGTCCTCCTTGAAGCCCTTGGTTTCAGCGAGAGCAGTGATAAAGTAAACATGTCCACAATAGGCATTAGTAAGACGCGATTGGAGGATTGGTGGAAGAAAAGTATGGAAACGACAAAAGACGGAGACGTACACAAGCACAGTTGCAGTAGGGGATCAGAAAGTTTGGGTGGGGTAGTTCATAGTGTTCTTTTTTCATGTTTTATTGTTTAACCTAGGTAGGACATTAGGTAGTATAATAGCAAGAGCTTCGTGGCGCAACCCACCACCCCATTCCAAGGGGACGTTCATAACACCCATCCATCCATAGTGATATGCAACGTCTGGTTAAACCATATATGCTTTTGCCCTACATGCAGGACACTTCTTCTATGTTCTTTAAAATTGCTTTTTCTTCAACTGAAGACTAGCGCCACCTAGAGTTAATCAAGCAAGTCTCTGGCTCCATGTGTGCAAGCCTACACACTGCTTGTCCTTCATATTGGTACCTGCGGACTGCTGCATCCGGACGATTGCGTACTCTGTGCGAAAGACGCCATGGAGCGTAAGAAAAAGTGACTTAGGCCACTTTCTTTGTCATCGACTTATTGCAATACTTTTTCGACCAGCTCAAAGGAGGTGAGAAATTAACCGGATTCACTCGTGTCGTTCAAATGTCAGGAGGTCATAAGTTACAACGCGGTATATTTAGGACCCTGGGCAAAGAAGGTATCAGGGGGCGATGTGAGGGAACGGAAGCAACCACTACGTAATTTTACCGCGGGGATAAGCATCATCATCATCATCAGCCTGGTTACGTCCACTGCAGGGTAAAGACCTCTCCCATACTTCTCCAACAACCCCGGTCATGCACTAATTGTGACCATGTCGTCCCTGCAAACTTCTTAATGTCATCCACCCACCTAACTTTCTGCCACCCCCTGCTACGCTTCCCTTCCCTTGGAATCCAGTCCGTAACCTTTAATGACCATCGGTTATCTTCCCTCCTCATTACATGTCCTGTCCATGCCCCCCATTTCTTTTTCTTGATTTCAACTAAGATGTCATTAACTCGCGTTTGTTCCTTCACGCAACCTGTTCCTTTCTTATCCCTTAACGTTACACCCATCATTCTTCTATCCATAGCTCGTTGCGTCGTCCTGAATTTAAGTAGAACCCTTTTCGTAAGCCTCCAGGTTTCAGCCCCGTAGGTGAGTACTGGTAAGACACAGCTATTATACACTTTTCTCTTGAGGGACAGAAAGCACCGTGCCGTTTATTCACGCGCAGCTCAAGGGCATGGTACACCATCTGGTATATCATACATGAATTTTTCTTCAGTTTGCGTTTTTTCTTTCGCTTGACGATTAGTCTAGAACAGGCTTAGATGACACGCTTGTTTTGGATCGGCGTCCCGTTCTTCTCCCGCCATACGGAATGCTTACGTTTGTAACTACATAATAGTTATAATAATATTATTATTATTTTAATTAATACTTTCCCGAACTATTAATAATAATTGTTTGGGAAGTGAACGCTTTCCCAAAGTAGATAATTGTGTTAGGAGGTCATCTTGTTTTCTGCTATTTTTTCATAAGGGAAAGAATCTGACGGCCGCACTTCCATGCGGAGAGAGCACCACTGAAAAGTCTGAATGGTGTCCTAGATATTGCTCACTATGCAGCCGATGTGCCCTCCACACTGGCAATGTGCCCCCCCCCCCCGAAAATTTTGCAGCCACGGTAACTGACGAAAAAAGCGGCGATGAAAATGACACTGATATTCCTCATTTGCCTGGAAGCGCCCCTCGAGCAGAAATTGTGGACCTCGACAAAACATCCAGTGAAGACGATGACGATCCTCAGCCAGCCAAAAAGGTCACGAAATCCAGCGCTTAACGGAAAACGCGGGATTTGAAGTGAAGATTATCCTAGAGTAAGTGGCCGGACGACCAACAGGATGAAAGTTTTGTTACTCAGGCAGAAACATTCGATAAATTCTTTGACGGCGACGTCATCGCACCTCTCGTGCAGGAAACTAACCGCTATGCGAACCAAAAAAATCGAAGCCTAGGAGGTATAGAAGAAGAAATGAAGTGTGTTATAGGTGTACTTTTTCTTAGTGGGTACGTGCCTGTACCTGGTTGAAGAATGTTATGGCATATCTCCGATGACAGCCACAACAAACTCGCAACGTGAACGTTTTGAGGCAATCTTTTCACATCTCCATGTTGCAGACAACAGCCTGCTTCAGGATTGTAGATTTGCCAAGATGCAGCCGCTATTCAACTTTTTGAATGAAAAATTTCTTTGGCATGCACCGCCTTCGGAACAGTATCGACGAGAGCATGTGTGAATATTTTGAAAAATACGGGTGCAAGCAATTCATGAAGGGAAAACCAATCAGATTCGGATACATACTGTGGTGCCTGTACACTCCACTCGGCTATTTGTTGTCAGTTGAGCCCTACCAAGAAATATTTGGCGGCACCACCGACAGCAAGAATGACCTTCGCCTTGGGGGTTCTGTTGTAATTGACGTGGTTGGCAGGCTGAAGACTAAAACTGAACTCTGTTTTCATATATTTTATGACAACTTGTTCACGAACTTGAACGTCGCTCGAAAACTGACTGCGATCGGCGTCAAATGCCCTGGAACTGCCCGTGAAAACAGGTTTGAAAAATGTCCGCTTCTTAGACAAAACATGACATGTGAAGATCAAGGCACTTTCTATTACAGAGTGGACATTGATAACGACGTAATGGTATGCCGCTGGATGGACAACAGCGTTGTCACTATTGTCTCATACGCTCACGATGCGCAGCCAACGCAGCAGTTCAAGCGATACTCAGTAGAAAAGAAAGCAAAACTTGCGGTAAATCAGCCGTTATTGATTGCTAAGTACAATGCCAACATGGGAGGTGTAGACGGAGTGGACTAGAACATCTCTAAGTACCGGACGACCATCAGAGGAAAAAAAGTGGCACTCTCCTCTGTTTACCTGCTTTCTTGACGCAACGGTGAACAAAGCTCTGCAGTTGTACAAGCTAAAGAATGGGAACATTGAGCACCTTTCGTTTCGGAGGGCGATTGCAGTGGCCTACCTACAAAAAATACGGATGCAAGTCGTCCCGCTAAAAATGCCGGCAGTCCGCCATTAAGGCAAAAAGTCGTTTTGACCTTACTGACCTTGTTGTATCTCAATGCAAACAGACAAGGTGCGCTGACTGCCACGAGAAAACAACCACTCGGTGCGAAAAGCGCGACGTGGGGGTGCACGTGAAATGCTTTATGGTTTACCACACCCGTGCATAGCAGCCAATATGCCCAGTGCATGCGCGACGGCTTGGAAAACAGTGTTGCCCTTACCTGACAGTAAATAAACAATTTTACTTTCTGTTGAAGGTGCTAGTGCCCCTTTTGTAAAAAAAAAGTTTTGTTTTGTCAATTTTTATGAGTTTGGGCATATATAGGTTGATTTATTTGGGCAGGTACGGGAGAATTTGTGTGAAGTTTAGTGGTAAAAGTCAGGTGTTATCGTATTCAATGAAAACAGCGAACAGTGTCCATTCAGGTTCAGGAAATACCTGGGGTAAAATAATATAAACGCATTGGTATATGCATGATAAACGAAGATGATAGATATATGGAAACACAGGAAAAAAACAGTAACAGCAAAGGAGAAGAGAATTGTGGCCATAATGAAAGACAGAGCGTAAGTGGGTAAAACAGGTACGAGGTGCTCCGGGGTATGTGGAACTGTGTAATGGTTCCAGGACTTACATTTCGAAATGTGATTGTTTGCTTGCAATCAGGGCTGCAATGGCAACCCAATATGAGTGGGATGTCTCGCATTGGGCTCTCACAGGAAGACCACGAATGAAGCTGTGCAGGGTGATATGGCCTGGACAAGCTGTGAAGTGAGGGAAGCTTACACTTAAATTCATTATGATGAGCGACTGAGGAATATGGAGAAAGGAAGTGGGCTGGGAGAGTTTTCATGTATTCGTAATGGAAAAACATTGATTTACAGTGGAGCAAAATAACTACGAAGCTTACCAGCAAATATGTGACCTGTACTGGGAGCAACACGGCAACAAAGAACGTCAACCGGGAAGTCACAGAAGCTGAGATAATCGCCTGGGTGGCGGAAATGGAAAAGAAACCTCTATTTAGTAACTAGTTAAGAGCAAAAAACGAAATCGGCAAAGAAACAATCTATGATAACGCAAACTGAATCTCATAACTTTTCAAAGCGAGATCATGATTCCTTAAAACAGGCACTTATAAATTAAGATATAAGATAGATATAAGAAGGACGGTGAAGATGTGCTTGCTGCGGTAAACCTAGAGAAATGTTGGAGCATGTTTCATTATCAATTGAACATATGTACGCAGCCATTGAATTAGACATCTCTGACCTCCTTGAAGCCCTTGGGTTCAGCAAGAGGAGGGGGAGAGTCCACAGGATAGATTCGTAAACGGCGATTTGAATATTGGAGGAAGGAAAATAAGGAAACCACAAACAACGGAGGCGTGCAAGAACAAAATTCACAAAAGAGGTTCAGAAAGTTTGGTTATGGGAATTCATCCTGGGTATTTCTTTCTTTTGTTCTTCTTTAACATAGGTTGAACATATAGCAATGTAATAACAATAGCTTGGTGACTCAAGCCACCGCCCCGTGCCATAGGGAACGCTCAAAGCATCACTCCAGCATCCAGCCATCCATCCATCGCGGCTCCGGCAAGAGGCCGCGTTTCTACCGGAAATACCGCCTTCGTGCTAGTGTTCGCCGAGAGCGTATCCTGGTAAACATTACGGTTACGCACGCTCCAGTTGCCGGGAACTGTGAGAAGCAGTCAGGGCTATCGCGTTCCCCTCCTAAAGGCGAAGCTTAAGCGTCCTGAAAATTTTGGCTAGTTAGCCTTGCTCCTAAGCTACTTAAACGCTCAACCTAAACGTCGTCGTCACTGCAGATCATATTGATGTGCCCGTCCAGCAAGGATTTCTTGCTTACAGTGTCGCCAGTGATGGTCATTGTGATCTAAATGTTGTTGGGTAACCTTGGACTTTATGATAAGCGGCGTTTTTAGTTATCCCTTTGTAACATAAATTGTCATGCGAAGGAAGTCAATTTGACTAACAGTGATGCGCAGTAAGTGTAAAACTAGGATGAAAGTTGTTGACCAATGAATTCATTTAGTGCGCCTATGAAATTTTCTCATATAATATACACATCGTATATGTAGCTGAATTAGCTGACAAATTTTAGCGGGGATGATTTCAAAATCTCTGATTCTAACTGTCCCATAAAGATACTAGCATACATTGGTGGTAGAGGGATGTCACGCTTGTGTCAAAAATCTGTTAGTCCTAGCTCAAAATCATTTTAATATATTTAGGAATAAAGGTAGATTTCCATAATGAAAGATGGACTTCAGTAGGGCGTGCTTTCTAGACCTTTTCGCGCATTTTCGAGACCGCTTTTATTCCTTCAACATCAGGTATGTAGATTTGTGCACAGAGCAGATACACCTAAATCTTAGAATAATGGCCTGATCAGACAATGTTTGTGCTGCGTTAATAGGCGTTATGATTCCAAGGAAGCGCGGTGCATCCTCAATAAATGGTGGACGATTCGATGAGAAATTTGACAGGGTGACGAGTTAAGAATTTCTATGATATTATGGTAGGCGTGTTGTTGTTTGACACAACAGGCATACAGTTGAAACTAGTGTTAACGAAGTGATGACAACGTTCGAATTATTTCGATAAATAAGGAAGTACGGAAAATCGAGCAAGGAGTTTTTCGGATCTTCGAAATCCAGAATTGTAACGTAGCTATACCCAAATGTTCCGCGGAATTTTCGTTTGCCGCTAACTCACACCTGCGCGTGTAAACAGTCCACGAGGGCGGCCCAACTACCGCTGCATCTAGCGCCATCTTATGCGTAAAAGCGCTACCGACTGCTGAGGTTATTGTCTCGTGCATGGGCGCAGCATGCAGTCGCGTCAAAATAAAGCTAGGGCCGTGACTAGGGTGGCGACATGTTTTAACGCGATAGCGTTAGGGCGCACGCCAGAAGAAAAGCCCGTCTGTGTCAAACATTAGAAAGAAATTACAGCTTTTTACTCATTTATTTCGGGAAAAGCTTGCTTAAATCGGGTTTAATGCAAGCTAGTTACACTAATTTGGGTTGATGACAACATCGAACCTCGTGGGTGCTTGCCAGAGAATGAAAATTTCTTCTTAGATTGGGAACTTTGTAAAAATTGATTTTATTAGATCGAGTTTTAACAGTACCTAACATTCTTTGGTAAGCGATTTTCCTGCAGAAACGTTTTGAAACTTTGGAAAACTGTAGAAACAATTCATTCATTCATTCACAAAACTTTATTAGAGACCTGAAGCCCTTCTTTTCAGACCGAGGCGGGCCGCGTCCACGTCGGCACCGCCAGGCCGACCCTTATGGCGTCATCGTCGAGCCTCTGCACAGCCCGTAGTTGATCTTGATATGAAGAGCTTGATATCATCTTGTGCCAGTAAAGCCATTTTTCTTCGGGGTCGGCGAGAGTCGCGGGACAGCCCGCCAGCATGTGTCTGATGTCAATGATGCCATCGCTCACGTTACATTCTTTCCTAATTTCTCTTTCGGGGTGAATTTTATTTATTAAATACGGAGTGGGGCACGTCCCGGTTTTCAGTAAACTTAGCGTGACTGCCTGAGCTCTGTTCAATTTTACGTGTGGCAGTGGGAATTTCCTATGCCCCAAGTATTGATATTTAGTGATGTCGTTGTAAGTTAGTAAGTGATCTTTATGCTCCCCGGAATGGTAGTGGGCGTCGGTTCGGTTCTGACCGGCACGGCAAGCAAGTCCTCGAGCATGGTCGTTCGTCACCTCGTTGAGGTTGGCCGAGTCTCGTCCACTTGTCCCATATGTGCAGTAATCCATCGGATTTCAGTTTTGATAGTTTCGACCTTGTCGATAATTTTAGCCGCCGTCCCAGCGACATAGCCTTTGTCAAAGCTCTTAATTGCTCCTTTGGATTCGCTATAGATAAAAGTCCATTTACGGTTCCTTATGGCTAGTGCAATCACGGCTTGCTCCGCCACTGTGGAATCCTTAGTGAGGATGGTGACGGCGTCCCGTATCTGGTCCCAGCTGTCGAGCACCACGACCGTGTAGGCCTCTTTGCCTTTGACCCAGGCAGCGTCTACATGGGCCGCCTGTTTTCCCAGCTGTTCAATTTCTTTCAACAAAGCTTTCGCTCTCGCTTTTCTCCTGCTAACATTGTGCTCCGGGTGCACATTTCTCGGGAGGGGGGTGGTTCTGATCGCATCTCTAAGATTTGCGCTCAATTCTGCCTTGGATTCCTTCGGTTTCATCGATCTATTGGGGTCTGTCCCTATCGCTTTGAATATAAGCCTGCCCGCTCGCGTTTTGTCAGTCTTTCCTACTGCGCCATCTGTTGCGCTTCCGCCATCTCTTCTATCGTATTGTGCACGCCTAGGTTCATGAGCTTCACGTTCGAGGTGCTGATGGGTATACCTAGGGTAGCCTTGACTAAGTTTCTGATCCTAGTGTTGAGCTTGTTCAGCTCGGCCTGCGACCATTCAAATAGACCTGCCACGTAGGTGCAGAGACAGAGAGCGAAGGCGTGTACTAGCCTTAGAGCGTTGTCCTCACCCAGGCCTCTGTGTCTGTTGCTCATTCTCCTTAGTAACCTGAAGACTTGGTCCGTCTTGTTTAAAATGTGTTGAATGGCATTGAGGTTGGTACCTCGCGCTGCTATGTGGAAGCCTAAAACTCTAATCTTTTCCACCTGCTTGATCACGGATCCGTCGTGACAGCCTAAAATAATCTTGGTTTCCTCCCCGGGGACGTGGCCCCTGGGTCTTCGACCCCTGCACCGATGTTTTAGGGCCTAAAGCTCCGACTTTGCCGCCGAAAAGTTGAGTCCCATCTAGCCTTTCTTGCTTTGCACGGCACGTATGCTCTCCTGCAGTTTGGTCTTCGTTACCGTTGGCGCTCCATATGGTTATGTCATCGGCGTATATTGCAAAGTTCATACATTCTATACTCTCCAGTTTCCTCGCGACTCTGGTCATTGCTAGAATCAATAACATGGGCGAAAGTACGGCCCCTTACGAGGTGCCCCTGTTTCCCATGCTCATCTTCTTCAATTTTAGTTCTCCTAGCGTGAGGCTGGCTTGCCTAGAACCCAGAAAAGCCTAGACTATGCTGAATAGCCTCTCGCCTAACCCCAGCTAGGACAGGACCTCGAGGATGGCCTTGTGCTCTATGCGATCAAAAGCTTTTTCCACGTCTAGTCCCAGAATCGCTCTCGTGTGCACCGGGCTAACGTGTGTGAGCTGGTGTTTGACGAGGAGCATGGCATCCTGAGTCTATAGTCCGGGGCGGAAACCGATCACGTTATACGTGAGTATGTCATTTTGCTTGACGTATCAGTGAGTCTGTTGAGAATAACGTGTTCCATAGCTTTACCTACGCACGATGTAAGCGAGATTGGACGTAGGTTATCCAGATGGAGCGGTTTCCTCGAATTTGGTATAAGGATGATGTTGGCCATCTTCCATTCACATCACATCACTATTTTCCTTAAAGACCCCTTTCGGGGTGTTACATAAGGGGTGGGGTTTACAAGATGCAGGCGTTCACAGAATTCGAAAATGTCGATGGACAGGTTATGGCAGCGACATGGTGGGGAAGGCCGTTCCAGTCAGTTGCTGTTCGTGAAAAAAATGAGTTCATGGAGGCAGAAGTACAGGCTCGTGGACGTAAAACTTGAAGAGGGTGACCGATGCGATAGGATGTGCGCAGTGGGGGTGCGCAGATGTATGGTTCTTGTCTTAGGGGCGAATAAAAAAATTGTAATACAAAACAAGACTGGCAATGCGACGGCGAGCAGAAAGATCACATAAACCGCATTGTAATTTTAGATATAATATGCTAACGTCGTATGAGTATGAAGAGTGAATAAATCTGGTATCTCGGTTTTGTAAAGCTTCGATGGCATTTGTTAAATATGCTTGATGAGGGTTCCAGATGGGCGATGCGTATTCCAGTTTATTTCTGATAAGTGAGATGTATGCTTGTAGTCTGACGTGTTGAGGGGCTTCCCTCAGGTGACGTTTTAAGAAACCTAATGTTATCCTCCTGAGACCCCGCTATGACGATTTGTCCAATATATTGGACATTCATATATGAGACAGTACTCCTGTGACAAGGCTTTCATCCTCATAAAACCCCACTGTATAGCTCATTGGACACCTGCTTGCGCCATCTATGCAGCATTCATTAAAATACGTCGTTCAAATTCCCGCCGAAACAGTTCCACTGTGGCGGCATTAAGCGGCGCGGCGTTTTACGGCAGCTGCCGGAGAAGTAAGCACTGTTTCTCGTATTTCTACCTGCTTTTAGGGCATATCTTTGATTTTTTATTAAAGTTAATACAACAGCGTACGCGCAGAATACAAAATTTTAACTGTGCGCGCGCTTACCTTTTTTTACTCTTCCTTTGGTTTCGCGTGTCCATTACGTTGGACGCTAGGACTCAACCCGGTTATTTTGACCGCGCTTTTGCGATGGCCTTGTTATGGACAGCAGGCTAGTACTGTTGGCGTTTAGCAGCTTGTGGGCGAAATCGCGTCCCTTTTTTTCTTCAGGGGAGCGGCTTCGCGCGTCTGATGAATTAAGTTAATAAAGTGTCTTTTTTCAATCCATGGCTTGGACCGGCAAGACACCAACTTTCGCAGGTGGTCTCGTAAGGGAAAACAATATCAATATCCCTCTACCAGATATTGTTCGCATGTACAACTTCAACATGGGCGGTGTTGACAAGGCAGACCGAATGATAAGTTACTACATGATAAAAGCAGGCGTCAACAAGTGGACAATATGAGCCATCTTTCACCTCTTCGACATTGCCCTCAACAACTCCTGGGTGCAGAACACGCGGGACATACGCTCCCTAAAGAAGCAGCCGAAAGAAATACTCAAATATATGCAGTTCCACCAATCTGTTGCTGAGACTCTCATGGCTCAAGGGAAAAAGCAGGATGAAACGGAGAGTGAGAACGAAGCCGAGTGGCATCCGCCAACAAAGCAGGCTCGGCTGTCTCCTCGAGAACCCCAAGAAAAGAGCACTACCCACTACTCAATACTGGCAGATACTGCAAAGGCTGCTCGTTGCAGACTGCAGGGCTGCGACATGAAAAAAAAAGTTATTTTGCACCAAATGTCGGCTCTTCTTCTGCATCACCAAGGACAAACAGGTGTTTTGAAATTGCCCACGGGAACCCGCCGTGGTTGCTCAGTGGCTATGGTGTTGGGCTGCTGAGCACGAGGTCGCGGGATCGAATCCCGGCCACGGCGGCCGCATTTCGATGGGGGCGAAATGCGAAAACACCCGTGTGCTTAGATTTAGGTGCACGTTAAAGAACCCCAGGTGGTCAAAATTTGCGGAGTCCTCCACTACGGCGTGCCTCATAATCAGAAAGTGGTTTTGGTACGTAAAACCCCAAATATTATTATTATTATTAAATTGCCCACGGGAAGTGAACACAAGAGCAAAATTCTTTTTAAGCAGAGGAATGCTCTTCTTTTGTACTTCATTGACTACTTTGCCTTTTGAATTATTAAAATATTTTTGCACACGAGTTTCGCATAATATCTGCGGTACGTCATTACGTGCGCGCTGGGTGAAGAAAGACCGGGTAGCATCCCAGTGTCCAATATATTGGACATCGCGCTGAGCTGGAATTATTACGGCTATTGAAAAAACATTTAACACTTTTCACGTTCATAACCATACTGATTTATTCTGAAAGTATGGGAAAAATCTGTGCACTAAAATGCATCCCGGGTCTCAGGAGGTATATTAGCTGATAACGTTACGTTAGTTACGTGCAGTCGCCAAGATAAGTCATCAGAAATGGTGATACCTAAGTATTTGTAAGACTGGACGATGTCATCAGGGGAGTTAGAAACGGAATATTGAAAAACAAATAGGTTGAGAGGGCGGTGAAAAGACATGTACTTACATTTGTTAGGGTTGAGTGTCATCATCCACAGCGAACACCAGTTTAGCACGAGGTTTAGGTCTGCCAGAAGGGATTTTTGGTCAGAAGGGTTAGTTACCGAACGATAAATAATGGAATCATCAGCGAACAAGCGGATATGGCAAGATACGCGCTGGGGTAAGTCGTTAATGTAAATGAGGAATAACAAGGGACCGAGGAAGGAACCGTGCGGGACGCCAGAGGTGACTGGGAGCGGGTTGGAGGATTGGTTATTAATGAAGACAGATTGAGAGCGATGCGTGAGGAATTCGTTAATCCACGCGATGATGTTTGGATGTAGGTTTAACTGGGAAAGTTTAAGAAGCAATAGTTGGTGAGGTAGTTTATCAAACGCCTTAGCGACGTCTAAGAAGATGGCGTCAGTTTGTATAATAATATCAAGGTTGGCGTGAATGTCATGAAGAAAAGTGGCTAGTTGAGTCTCGCACAAAAAACCCTTATGAAAACCATGCTGTGACGGATGAAAGAAGTTATTGGAATCTAAAAATTGCATGATTTAGGAGTAAATGATGTGTTCCATGATTTTGCAGGGAATACTTGTTAGAGAAATGGGCCGATAATTAAGAGGTGAATCGGTATTACCTGCTTTGTGCACGGGAACGACCTTCCCCACTTTCCAGTCGTCTGGAATGGTTCCTTCGGAGAGTGATTGTGAAAACAATAAACAGAAAATACTGGAACAGGCTGGGTTAGCGTTTTTCAAAATTTTTCGATTGATCTCATCTCTGCCGGCGGCATATGAATTTTTTATTTTATCTATTATGCAAGAAATTCCACTACTGCTGAAAGTTATGGCGTCCATGGCTGTAGTAATAATAAGTGATAATGTAAAACATGATGCTTCGGATTTGTCGGTAAAAACAGATGAAAATGCTGTGTTAAAGATGTCTGCACAGTCGGAATCAGCCACGATTTCACCAGCATTGTTAGTGAGGGTGATAGCGCGCGCTTCCTTTGGGTTTATCACCTTCCAGAATTTCTTGGGGTTATCAACTATCATTTTTGGTAGTACTACTTCGTAAAATGAGCGCTTAGCACTTCCAATGTCGGCCAAGTATGCGTTCTTAGCTTCAGAATATTTTTCCCTATGCGTGGGGGTTTGCGTGGCGTTTCGCTGTACGCAATGCGCGTTTTTTCTTGTTTTCGAGCCTTTTCAGTGTCTTTGTGAACCAGGGTTTGTGATTACTCTATCGTAAACTTCATGACGGAATGTACTTGTTTGATAGTTCGATAACCTTATGTTTGAAAAGGGTCCAGTTCTCATTTACACTTCTGGAAAGATAGGACGTTTCAAAGACCGACAGAAAGTTCGTTATTTCAGAGTTGATTGCTTCGTAGTTTCCCTAATCGTAGAGCCTAATAGTTTTCTGGGAATATTGTTTTAATGCAGGTGAGAAGTTAAAGTTGACATGGATTACTTTATGGTCGCTGATTTCTCGGACGCCTGTAATGAAATTAAGACTGTCTGGATGAGTGGTCATTATGAGATCCAGAGTGTTCGCTGCTTCCCCTGCGACGCGTGTCGGTTAGGATACAACTTGCGTCAAGTTAAAATGAAGGCAAACGTCAATGAAGTCATTCGGCTCTTCTTGACTAACTATGGGCTGAGGTTGGTTACTCCAGTCGATATTGGAACAATTGAAGTCCCCAAATAGTAGGCTGTGTGCTTTAGGGTGCTTTGATACTAGGTTATTTAGAACATTGTGAAGCCTGCGGGGAAAGTCGGTACTTTTGCGAGGTGGCCTATAGCACACACCAATTAATAACGTCAGAGGTGAGGCGCGGCACATAATCCGCAGCATTTCTAAGTCTGACGCGACATTAATGGCAGAACAAGACAATTGTTCGCTGACTGCAATTAGGACTCCTCCCCCACGAGAATACTTGGGATCAGCGCGAAAGAGATTAAAGTTGGGCAGGTCAAACAGAATTTCTGAGTCAGTGATATCGTTTTTCAGCAACGTTTCGGTTATTATAAGTATATTGCTGCCTGACGAAGTTACAAGGTTCGATACGATATCGCGTTTCGGCAGGAAGCTGCGAATGTTAGTAAAGATTACTGATAGTGAAACGTTGGCACATGTCGTAGGTGGGGGATAGCGCGATGACCGGCAAGGATGAGTTGATTGTTGAGATATTTCTTTCACAGATTCTGAAAGTTCATCAAAAACGTGACGTTTGGGGGCAATATGCAAAGTTTTTAATCTCAGGGAATAAGGCACGGACTTCGCCCTGGCAAAAGCGACAAGGTGTTTCCGGCAGTTTTGAACGAGGCGCGAAAAGTCTGCACCTACGCTGTAGTCTGTACCTTTGAATTTTGAAGCTTTAGAAAGAATTGATTCTTTAGTCTTAAAGGATGTAAACTTAACGATAATCGGGCGTTTCCCGTCTTTAGAGTATCGTCCGAGGCGATGGGTGCGTTCAATATAGTTAGGGCTCAACTGGGTGTCCAGGTGGTCAGAGCAGTGGCGAATGATCAAGTCTTCTGTAAGCGAATACTTTTCAGTGGTGTTGGTATAATAATAATAATATTTGGGGTTTTACGTGCCAAAGCCACTTTCTGATTATGAGGCACGCCGTAGTGGAGGACTCCGGAAATTTTGACCACCTGGGGTTCTTTAACGTGCACCTAAATCTAAGCACACGGGTGTTTTCGCATTTCGCCCCCATCGAAATGCGGCCGCCGTGGCCGGGATTCGATCCCGCGACCTTGTGCTCAGCGGCCCAACATCATAGCGGGGTTTGTATCGGGTAAGCCATAGAAAAGTAGTTTATTGCGCCGAGAGCGATTCTCTGCGTCATCTAGACGAGCTTCCAGCACACCAACTGAACTAGACGTTGCAGCCGAAGTGGCCTGAATCCCCTCCATATCACTGCTGAGTGTAGATAGACTTTCGCAGTGAGTTTCTAAGGGGCTGAGACGCGTAGTGAGATTAGTCATTTTCTGGTACATTGATAGTAGTTGGCCCTTAAGCTCTTGCACTTCCTTAACCATTTCTGTCTGGCCAGTAGACATCTTTTTTAATTCGCCAAGGATTACGTCTAGCTTGTCGGGCCGGGGTTGCTCTCAATGTCACCGCACATCAGTAATAGGGAGCGAACAACATGAAAGCACTCGATACAGGTAGCAAGGCAACACTGGGGGCTCGGAAGCTGTACCAAAAAGTAGTAGCTGTTTTTTTTTGTGAATAGACTTCGATGGTTACCAACCTGCATGGCGAAGACAAGTGGACTATGCAACCGTGTTGTGGCACAGCCACCGAGCCCACAGGGTGCGGTGAGTGGTCGCTGCTCCTTTATAGTTGGTACGGTGAGTGTTGTTGCTGACGATGGGGCCTCCCAGTCTGCGCTGAGTGTCAAGTTGACCTGAGTCGTAGGTTGGGAGTTGCTGCGCACAATGTCCTTCCGTCAGCCGCGTCGCGCAACGGTGCACGCTCAATGGCGGTCGCCCAGGTAGCGCAAAAGACACCAGGGAGCATGACGCAGATGATCGAGGGCGAGTGCACCTGCATGGCGAAGAGAAGTGGACTATGCAACCGTGTTGGGGCACAGCCACCTAGCGCACAGGGTGCGGTGAGTGGTCGCTGCTCCTTTATAGTTGGTACGGTGAGTGTTGTTGCTGACGATGGGGCCTCCCACTCTGCGCTGAGTGTCAAGTTGACCTGAGTCGTAGGTTGGGAGTTGCTGCGCACAATGTCCTTCCGTCAGCTGCGTCGCGCAACGGTGCACCCTCAATGGCGGTCGCCCAGGTAGCGCAAAAGACACCAGGGAGCATGACGCAGATGATCGAGGGCGAGTGCACCTGCATGGCGAAGAGAAGTGGACTATGCAACCGTGTTGTGGCACAGCCACCGAGCCCACAGGGTGCGGTGAGTGGTCGCTGCTCCTTTATAGTTGGTACGGTGAGTGTTGTTGCTGACGATGGGGCCTACCAGTCTGCGCTGAGTGTCAAGTTGACCTGAGTCGTAGGTTGGGAGTTGCTGCGCACAATGTCCTTCCGTCAGCCGCGTCGCGCAACGGTGCACGCTCAATGGCGGTCGCCCAGGTAGCGCAAAAGACACCAGGGAGCATGACGCAGATGATCGAGGGCGAGTGCACCTGCATGGCGAAGAGAAGTGGACTATGCAACCGTGTTGTGGCACAGCTACCTAGCCCACAGGGTGCGGTGGATGGTCGCTGCTCCTTTATAGTTGGCACGGTGAGTGTTGTTGCTGACGATGGGGCCTCCCACTCTGCGCTGAGTGTCCAGTTGACCTGCGTCGTAGGTTGGGAGTTGCTGCGCACAATGTCCTTCCGTCAGCCGCGCCGCGCAACGGTGCACGCTCAATGGCGGTCGCCCAGGCTGCGCAAAAGACACCAGGGAGCATGACGCAGATGATCGAGGGCGAGTGCACCTGCATGGCGAAGAGAAGTGGACTATGCAACCGTGTTGTGGCACAGCCACCTAGCCCACAGGGTGCGGTGGATGGTCGCTGCTCCTTTATAGTTGGCATGGTGAGTGTTGTTGCTGACGATGGGGCCTCCCACTCTGCGCTGAGTGTCAAGTTGACCTGAGTCGTAGGTTTGCAGTTGCTGCGCACAATGTCCTTCCGTCAGCCGCGCCGCGCAACGGCGCACGCTAAATCGCGGTCGCCCAGGTAGCGCAAAAGACAGCAGGGAGCATGACGCAGATGATCGAGGGCAAGTGCATCTGCATGGCGAAGACAAGTGGAATGTGCAACCATGCTGTGGCACAGCCACCGAGCCGGATAGTCTCGCTTTCTCCACAACTCGGAGAAATGATCCGTCAAGAAAGTGATCGACTCGTCGTCTAGATTCATTAAGAGTTTATTGGTAATACTGTCGGGTCCGGCTGCCGATCTACTAGAGAGACCATGGTGGGCGGCCTCACCTTCGGTGAAATCACGGTCCATTTTCTCGCACGGTCCTCCCATGTACTCACACGTTCCTCGGTATCGGCCGGTTGTTTGAGCGGGAGATATTTGTACGCGAGCTGTCTCATGACTACCTCCTGAGTCGTGTACTGGCTGACTTGATGTACCAGTTTTGTAATTGCCGTTCTCTTGTTTGACTTAGTGTCGCTCTCGTTCAATAGATGTTTGAGGATGTTCCAAGTGCCTCCATGTTTGATTCTGCTGTCTGCCAAGTGGCAAACTTCGTCCCACCGCTGTTTCACGAGCGTTCTCGAATGCTCCTCGATCTGTCTGTTTAGCAACGCTATCTTTTTCCTGAGCTTTTGTTCAGTCTTTGCGTTCTCCATCTTTACAGGATGGATTGTTTGGCCTCGATAAGATGCGCGAGCCTACTGTCTATGCTGTCTATGTTTTCTTCGGTCTTAATTTCTTTTGTGGGCTCCCAGAGGTCCTCTTCGAGCTGGTTGATCAAGGCCTGGAAGGACTCTCTGCCCGCTTCTATCGGTTCCGATTCCAGTATCTTCGCTCTAACTTCCCTAAAAAGGTCCCAGTCTGTGCACCGAAAGGTTCTAGTCTCTTGTTTCGGTATACCTATACCTATGTGTATGATATAGTGGTCGCTGCCTAGATCGGTGCCCGAGTTTTCCCAACTAGTTTGTTTCGAGTTGTTGACAAAAGTTCGGTCGGGTGTATAGTCCCTGCACGTGGACGTGCCACAGCGGGTGGGGAAAGTCGGATCGCTGATCAGGCACAGTCCCAGGTCCGTGTCAAGGTCTAATAATCCCTCACCTTTCTTTGTACTCCAAGCGTATTTCCACGTTTGGTAGGGGACATTAAAGTCCGCTGCAATGATGAGCGGGGAGCTCTTTGCGACTGCGAGTGCCTTGTTGAAAAGTGCCCTAAAGCTTTGTTTCTCGTAGGTAGGACTCCTATAAATGTTTAGGCAGAAGATACTCCTCGGCCTGCCCTTGTGCCTTTTGAGTATGACTTCTGCTAAGATATTCTCGATTTTACTCAATCCGAGATGGATATCGTGTTCGATAAAGGGTAGCTTTTGTCAACGAGGGTCGCCAATCCCCTCCCGCAATCTTTTTCTCTACATACCGATTTGTACACGGTTAGCTTTACTTCGTCCGCTAAAGTTTTCTGCAGCATAATTATATTTGGTTTGACCCCCATCGATCTAATTAATTGGCGCAGCGATGCCTTTCTGTTGGGGAATCCGCGACAATTCCACTGCCACACACTAAAACTGTGGGCGCTATCCATGATAATTGGATGAGTTAATTTTGCTGTTACCCGCGATCGATCACTTTGGAGCGCCCCCCGATGTTCCGGAGAGCGATTTTACGCTTTCTGATTCTGACGGCAAGAATTTGCCGTCGTCGCATCTCGTTTAGAGTTTCTTGAATCTCTGTTCAGCCGTTAACCTCCATTTCCATAGTCTATCCACTTTAAAGTTATTCCTTTCCATTAGCTCTCTAATTTCTTTGATTACCTCTTTCAGCTCGCTGAGGACTCAGAAATCCGAGTCAGTTTCGGGGCTCAATGCTCTTTTTTTTCGGGGCGGGGGAGTTATTTCCCCCGCTTGATTCGTTGCTTTGAACTACTTGTCTGACTACTGCTACGCTGGCAGAGCTCGGCTGCGCCTTCTAT
This sequence comes from Dermacentor variabilis, assembly GCF_050947875.1. Lineage (NCBI taxonomy): Eukaryota > Metazoa > Arthropoda > Arachnida > Ixodida > Ixodidae > Dermacentor > Dermacentor variabilis. The sequence goes on along the minus strand of NC_134570.1, from coordinate 211,309,950 downwards.
TTCAATTCTACTACCTGTTTGGTCAGCTGTTCCTTAGTTACGCAAAGAGTTTACCTCCCTAATCAACTGTGCTATTCTGGCATCACTGCTTTCAGTCACCGCCGGCGTAGTGGCGCCGCCGGCGATTCTCACCGTACCTTTGACTTTATCCGCCCAGGCTTGGCACCAGGTGTTCGCTCCTCCCGACTTGGAGCGGCTTCTCTCCCTCACGGCCGATCACGACCAGGCGCGTTCCCTTAGCACCTGCGCTTCTCCCGACTTGGAGCGGCTTCTCTCCCTCGTGGCCGATCGTGACCGGGTGCGTTTCGTTCGGCGAGCTCGTACTACATAGTGTGTTTGAAATCCCTGCTTGCACGCCTTGTCTCCGGTGGGATGGTCTCCTCCACAGAACTTGCACTTGGGCGTGCAAACGTGGCCCGCTCGTGATTTGAGGGCTCCCCACCCTCTACACTGAACAGAGTCCGGCGTAGGGCACACATCCGAGCGGTGTCCTACCCTACCACAAGTAAAACACACATTAAATTGTTTCCTGTCGAGATATTATCTCAACAAGGTCGGCCCGTAGCGCACAATGTTTGGCACTCTCAGTCCATCGAAGAGGACGATGACTGAGCCCGACGTCTTGACGCACTTGGCGGCCAAAGCGAGCGGGTTGCGCTCATGCACGATGTTCCTTGTGATAGTGGACTGGGAGTCCCTGATGTCGACTCGACGAATCACCCCTTTGCACGTGGCGTGCGGAGCCGTCTTGTACGCATTGACTTCATACTCCGTTTCCACGATTTTGAAGTACTTGATTCTCACGTACCTTGCCGCATGGTCTGTTTTAGGCGTGCTCACCACCACGATATTTTGTGTGAAGTCGGGGCACCAGATGTCTTCAATTGCTTGCTCTGCCGTTAGGCCTGAAGCCTCGATCACTACAGTTCCAATAGCGATGGTACTTACTTTGCTCAAATTTAGTCCTCCTATTGGCCTGATTATAATCTTCCGATGCACCGCGGGCAGTTGGGGCATCCTTGAGGCCTTGACTATACGATTCCTGTTCGAGCCGGCGTTGGTGACGCGTCTCTTGCTGCCGCCGGTAGCGACGTCTCCGCCAGACGCTTGCGAGGTACTTGGCGTCGCGTTGGCCGCGTTGCTACTCTTCTTTCCAGCACGGTATCGTCGTCCGGTAGTCACTTTCCAACCGAAATCTTCCTCGTTGTTGTCCTCTTCTTCCCTACGGAAGTCTGCCATGTCCGCTTGGCACGTAAGCCGGCAAGGCCTAATGAGCCCTGCTCTTCGCTAGGGTTAGCTCCACACGTATTGGGATGAACTGAGAAAGTCCAATAAAATTGTCAAAAATTGGCTCCCACCTTGAAACTTCGTATCAGCCGAGTCTGGGCAAGTTCACAAATCTGATGATGTGCTTGAAATCGTCGTACCACGAAAAATTGGCCAGCAGAACATCGAAAAAACGGAGCCGATATAAGAGACGTGTCTGCTCCGTGCTCTTCTTCTTCCCCTTCCGTAGAACAATCAGCTCGTTTAATTTTAGGTCTCATGAAACGGTGCTGGGAATGATTGAGCAACTCAATGATTAGCAAGTCTAATATCGTACGCTCTATTTTATTACTATAATCTTAGCTTGGATCAGAATCTAGTATGTGGTAAAGCTTGTCGGTAATGGGTTATTGTAGAGCCTAATGAATATATTACAGCGAAGCTGTATACATCTACCGTACAAGGAAATTTTCGTGTCGTTGTAAGCAAAAAAGCCTCATACGTGGGCCAATCCTGGAGCTAGTGAAATACCAGCCCACACGCGCAGGAGGTGAAGCAGGCGTTAAACGCTCCTCATACATTTTCTTCCCAACCACGCATCACTTACCCGGACTTCAGTAGAGCAGACGATACGAGTATTATTGACTACTTATCTAACGAATTTACCGCGTTTGAAGAACTTTCAATACGTTCCACTGGAAACATCGAAACATTGTGGCATGATTTTAAAAACATGATGTTTGATTGTATTTCTAAGTACGTACCTTCTAAAGTTAAAGAAACGAGGAAGCACAATCCCTGGATCTCACGTGACATCATTCATGCCCAACGTAAAGTAGAGCGTCTCAAAAAAAAATGAAAATAGCACCTAAACTTTCATCTCGAAGTAATCTTACTCTAGCTATCCAAGACATGAAATATAAAATAAGGACAGCGAAGTCAAACTTTTATACAAACACACTTCAAAGATTCCTAAGAAATTCACTGAGCAAATTCTGGAACTACCTTAAACCTAAGGCATCAAGTGATTCCCCAAGTATCACCCGAAACTAGCAAACAAAGCGCTAATTCAATAAATAAGTATTTTTCTTCTATCTTCACATCTGACGATGGGAAAGTGCCCCGAATTGACATAACCGTTAACAGCCCACTAAGCCCCCTCACCGTCACGGAGGCCGGAGTGCTGAACCTTCTCCTAAACCTGGACACAAAAAAAGGGCCAGGCCCGGATAAAATACCCAACGCTTTCTTGAAACGATACGCAGAATGGATGACGAAGTACCTTTGTATAATACTTAACAAATCATTATCATCATATGTTCTTCCACAGGATTGGAAATCTGCGAAAGTTTTTCTAATACATAAGTCAGGCTGCAAGGACGACCCGTCCAACTTTCGACCGATTTCGCTTACGAGTACCGTGTGCAAACTTCTAGAACACATCATACTAAAAAATATTGACACGTGTACTTATCTTTATCGGGCAACCACGTTTCGCCGCCTAACAAATGTAATCGCACAGCGTGGGACGCGCCTGCATGTATCCGAAGTTTCTGGAAAGTTATCGATGCTTCTATCCGCTGTCTGTTGTCGCCGAACCTTATGTTATCTGATTTCATCACCTGACGCGAATGGCGTAGATATTTGTGGAAGGCACGCGGGTCCGAACGATTAATCTGGAACATTCGACGACTGCTGTATAAAAGCGGACGCGCTTGACCCGCTGATCAGATTTTCGACGATCGCCGACCATGTTCGCCGCTATCATTGTGTTATAAGTGTAGCCTGTTTTTGTGGGCACAGGTTCGCCCAATAAAAGTTAGTTTTGTCTTTCGCAGTATTACCACTGTGTTCTTCAACGTCAGCACCACGTAACATCTGGTGAAGGTGCTTGTGCGTTCATGTACCGAACGCCCCCGCAAAGCCGCGATCCAAGCCCGAAGCCCGAGGACAAAACCAACGTCGCCCAAGACCAGCGTGCTAGCCGCCGACTGCAAGGACTGCCCCCAGAGCACGGACTTCTACCTGAGACGAGCAGAAAGATTGCCACCAAGTCCACCCCAATGGCAGCCGCAGCATCCCGCGTCGTGCTGCAGCAGCCCAGGGAGCCCCCCACGTTCCGCGGTTCAACATTCGAGGACCCGGAAACCTGGCTCGAGACGTACGAGAGGGTCGCAGCATTTAACAGCTGGAACAGCGACGACAAACTGCGACATGTCTTCTTCGCATTGGAAGACGCTGCCAGGACGTGGTTCGAGACCAGAGAAGCCACCTTAACGACCTGGGACCTTTTCCGAAGCGGCTTCCTGCAGACATTCACAAGCGTCGTACGCCGAGAACGAGCCCAAGCACTACTAGAAACCCGAGTGCAGCTGCCTAAGGAGACCATCGCAATTTTTAGAGAATAAATAAGCCGCCTATTCTGCCACGCCGACCCGGAAATGTCCGAGGAAAAGAAAGTCCAGCTACTAATGCGTGGTGTAAAGGAGGAACTTTTCGCCGGTATGGTACGATACCCACCGAAGACCGTCGACGAGTTTTTTCGCGAAACCACTAGCATCGAGAAGACGCTCGAGATGCGAAACCGGCAATTTGACCGCCGCACCAACTCTACAAGCTATACCGGAGTTCAATCACTGGTCTCCGATGACCTGCTCGAGGCTATCAGGGCAGTCGTACGAGAGGAGCTTCAGAAGATCTTCCCGTCGTCGCAGCCTCAAGTGGCCTCGATCGCTGACATCGTCAAAGATGAGATTCAGCGGTCGCTAGGAATTCCGGAGGAGCAGCCTCAATTACCGCAACCCCAGCCCGAAGTCATGACCTACGCCGCCGTCGTACGCCGTCAAGGTCCTGCTCCGCGACCGCGCCAGGGCCGTGTGACTCCGCAATTCGGTCGACCACCACCGCCGCCGCCGCCAGCACGCCCACCCGTCGCCCAGCTCTCGAGGAAGACCGACGTTTGGCGCGCTCCTGACCACCGCCCGCTCTGCTACCACTGCGGGGAAGAGGGTCACGTCTACCGACGATGTCCATAGCGGGAAATGGGACTGCGAGGTTTCGCCGTCAATGCTCCACGCCCGCAGCAAGGTGAACGCCCTCGCGATATCGCTGACTACCTCGCGGCTACTCAGTGCTCTCGACGACCGTCGCAGCGCCGACCATACACTGGCCCAGCCCGGTGCCGGTCAGCGAGCCCATATCCGGAAAACTAAAAGCAGCAACCGATGCAGGTGCGGTTGCTGTCCGTTGAACTGACGAAGATCCTCCGCCGGGGACGAAGACGCCGAAGAAACTACCTCGAAGACATAACGACACGCCGCCGTCCCGACGAAGTCTGGAAGAAAAGAATGTGACGACGAAAGACGACCTGACGACGTCACATACCAGCCACAGGTCAACGCGACGCAGTCGTGATCCGACGCAAAGACCGAACTGTAATGCAAGACAAAGAACCACCGACCACGACGTGCTTCTCGACGGCCATGCAGTCACCGCCTTAGTCGACACAGGGGCTGATTACTCCGTCATGAGTGGACACATCGCCGCCCAGTTGAAGAAAGTTAAGACTACGTGGGAATGCCCTCAAATTCTGACCACTGGAGGACACCTCATAACGCCGACTGGAATATGCACGGCAAGAATTACCATTCACGACCTGACATACCCTGTCACCTTCGTTATCCTCCAACAGTGTTCAAGAGATGTCATTGTCGGCATGGACTTCCTCAACCAACACGGCGCAGTCAGCGCCGTGTTGTAACTCTGTCAGTAACTCTGTCGGAAGACCATGCGATACCATCGGAGAGCCCTCGTAGTCACCGCGCCTTGAGTGTGCTCGAAGATCAAGTGAGCATCCCGCCTCCCTCCAGCATTGTTATTTCGGCCGACACCGAAACACCCGCTGACGTAGAAGGCGTCATCGAAGGCGACCAACGTCTACTGCTAGACTGAGAAATTTGCGTCGCATGAGGGATCGCTCGATTGCACGGAGGAAACACGAAAGTGTTGCTGACAAACTTCAGCCAGGAGTTCAAGCACATCAACAAGGGCACGACGATAGCGTATATCGAGGAAATTCTGAAAACCAGTAATGCGTTTGTCCTCTCCGATTCCGCCGCATCTACCCCGACGACGATGGTTCCCGAACCAGATTACGACATTAATCCAAGTCTCCCCGTGATTAATCAGCAGCCGCTCAGAAGTCTGCTGCGACGATACAAAGGCTGCTTTTTGACGTCATCGAGGAACCGACAAACACCAGTCGCCAGGCATCGCATAATCACCGACGAGTACGTTCGACCACTCCGCCAGAGCCCTTACCGAGTTTCGCCGCGAGAACGCGCAGCTATAAGAGAATAAATCGACGAAATGCTGCGCGATGACATCATCCAGCCGTCGAAAAGCCCGTGGGCATCCCCTGTTGTCCTGGTGAAGAAAAAGGACGGAACCCTACCGTTCTGCGTCGATTATCGTCGTCTGAACAAGATCACGAAGAAGGATGTATACCCCCTCCCGCGGATTGACGACGCATTGGATCGGCTCTGCAACGCTAACTACTTCTCGTCAATGGACCTCAAGTCTGGCTATTGGCAAATAGAAGTCGATGAAAGAGATCGCAAAAAGACGGCCTTCACCACCCCAGACGGCCTCTACGAGTTCAAGGTTATGCCATTCGGACTATGCTCGGCGCCTGCAACGTTCCAGCGCGTGATGGACACGGTTTTAGCAGGATTGAAGTGGCAGACCTGTCTCGTTTACTTGGATGACGTCGTCGTCTTCGCCGGAAATTTCGACGATCACCTGAGGCGGCTTGCGACAGTACTAGAGGCCATCGAGTCATCAGTGCTCACTCTGAAGCCGGTAAAGTGCCGCTTTGCTTACGATTAGCTTCTGTTCCTAGGCCACGTAATCAGCTAATCGGGTGTCCGCCCAGACCCGCAAAAGACAGCTGCCATCGCACAGTTCCCGCAACCCATCGACAAGAAGGCAGTGCGTAGATTCCTTGGGATGGGTGCCTACTACAGGCGCTTTGTCAAGGACTTTTCACGCATCGCTGAGCCGTTGACACATCTAACTAAATGTGATGTTGAGTTCAAGTTGGAAACGCCGCAGTCCGACGCATTTGAAGAGCTCAAACGACGCATACAGTCGCCGCCGGTACTTCCGTACTTCGACGAGTACGCCGATACAGAAATCCATACTGACGCCAGTAGCCTAGGCCTCGGTGCCTTTCTAGTCCAGAGGAAAAACGGAGTCGAACAGGTGATATCTTATGCTAGCCGGTCGCTGTCAAAAGCGGAAGGCAACTATTCTACGACCGAAAAAGGATGCCTCGCCATCGTTTGGGCTACCACTAAATTTTGTCCTTATCTTTATGGCAGGCCATTCAAAGTCGTCAGCGACCATCACGCGTTGTGTTGGCTAGCGAATATAAAGGATCCTTCAGGACGACTGGCGCGGTGGAGCCTCAGACTACAAGAACACGACATCACTGTAATCTACAAGTCCGGAAGAAAACACTCCAATGCCGATTGCCTATCACGCGCCCCCTTTGACCCGCCGCCGCAAGATGACGAGAATGACGACGCATTCTTTGGAATTATAAGCGCGGAAGACTTCGCTGAACAGCAACTGGCAGACTCGGAGCTAAAAGGCCTCGTCGAATATTTGCGAGGGTACACCGACGTTGCCTCTAGGGCATTTAAGCGCGGATTATCTTCCTTCACGCTTGAAAGCAATCTACTCGTGCAGAACTTCTCACCAGTCCGCGCCAACTACTTTCTTGTTGTTCCGTCGGCGCTGCGTCCAGAAGTACTGCGCGCCGTAGATGATGATCCGACCGCTGGACACCTCGGATTTTCTCGGACGCTATCGAGGATACAAGATAAGTATTATTGGCCGCGCCTGACCGCCGACGTCGCCCGTTATGTCAGAACATGCCGAGACTGTCAGGGACGCAAGAGACCGACGACAAGGCCAGTCGCACTACTACAGCCAATCGAGCCTCCTTGCCGACCATTCCAGCAGATCGGGATGAACTTGCTGGGACCCTTTCCGACGTCAACAACCGGAAATAAGTGGATCGTCGTAGCGACGAACTACATCACCCGCTTCGCTGAAACTAAAGCACTGCCGAAAGGTACCGCAGCCTAAGTGGCGAAATTTTTCGTCGAGAACATCCTGCTGCGACATGGTGCTCCAGAAGTGCTCATCACCGACAGAGGAACGGCCTTTACAGCAGAGCTCATGCAAGCCATTCTGCAATGCAGCGAGACAAGTCACAGGAGGACAACTGCCTACCATCAGCAGACGAATGGTCTTACGGAGCGCCTGAATAAAACCCTCGCCGACATGCTAGCAATGTACGTCGACGTAGAACACAAGACCTGGGATGCGGTCCTGCCGTACTTAACATTCGCTTACAATACGGCGGTGCAAGAAACAACACAGATCACGCCATTCAAGCTAGTGTACGGCAGGAACCCGACGACAACGCTCGACGCCATGCTGCCGCACGTCTCTGACGAGGAGAATTTTGACGTCGCTACCTATCTCCAGCGCGCCGAAGAAGCCCTACAGCTCGCTCGCCTGCGGATCAAGAACCAGCAGAGGACCGAGAGCCGACACTACAACCTCCGACGACGCTTCGTCGAGTACCAGACCGGCGACCGTGTTTGGGTATGGACCCCTATACGCCGACGAGGACTGAGCGAGAAGCTTTTGCGTCGCTAGTTCGGACCATACAAGATCATCCGACGTATTGGCGCGCTGGACTATGAGGTCGTGCCAGACGGCATTTCGCTATCACAGCGGCGCCGCTCACGACCTGAAATAGTCCACGTTGTGCGACTCAAGCCGCACTACCAGCGTTAATGAAGCATTGTTTTGTTACTTATGTTTACAAGTGTCCTTTTGTGTTTCGCTCACTTATATTTGTAGCATCGGGACGATGCTATTTAAGAGGGGGGTATTGACACGTGTAGTTATCTTTATCGGATGTAATCGCACAGCGTGGGACGCGCCTGCATGTATCCGAAGTTTCTGGAAAGTTATCGATGCTTCTATCCGCTGTCTGTTGTCGCCCAGCCTTATGTTATCTGATTTCATCACCTGACGCGAATGGCGTAGATATTTGTGGAAGGCACGCGGGTCCGAACGATTAGTCTGGAACATTCGACGACTGCTGTATAAAAGCGGACGCGCTTGACCCGCTGATCAGATTTTCGACGATCGCCGACCGTGTTCGCCGCTGTCGTTGTGTTATAAGTGTAGCCTGTTTTTGTGGGCACACGTTCGCGCAATAAAAGTTAGTTTTGTTTTTCGCAGTATTACCACTGTGTTCTTCAACATCACCACCACGTGACAATATAACCGTTTTCTTAGAAAAGGAGAGTATAATATCAACATCGCTTTCGCAGAGGCCTTTCTAAAATCACTCAACTACTGGAACTAACCCACGACATATTTAATATCGACAAACAAAGACAAACATACCCTACTCGATGTCTCGAAGGTATTTGATTGGGTATCACACAAAAAGCTCATAAGGAAACTTGAGAATACATGAGGTACAGGCTTCATAATTTAGGGGATTTGCGACTATTTTACTAACCGTACCTAGTTTGTGGAAGTGAACGGACAGATTTCCCAGACAGCCCGGGTAACATCGGGATTCCCCCAAGGAAGCGTTCTGGCTCCTCTTTTATTTCTAATTTTTCTTAAGAGGAAGCTTTAGCTCGGGCCCAACTCCGACGCGGCCTATTCAAATACATGTAAAACGCAAAAACGTTTTTATGAGATAACTCCTGGACCGATTTTGATGAACTTTGTTGTATTTGAAAGAGAAAGTTAAATTCTAGTGACTGTTGGAAGCGGAATTTCGATTTAGGGCTTGAATTGTCCTAAAACGATTTTTAAATATTTGACTGTTTGAAAAAAATAGAAGCACGAAGTTTACAAATTGATAGCTATGCATCAAGAACTGATATCGCGGTTCTGTAAACGGCATCCACTAGATCATTCAAAGCGGACAAATTCAATATGTAATTTTATATCTTACATGAATTTGTTACGTTGGTTACAACGGTTTTACAAAAGTTGTATTTCCCTATGATTAAATTTTTTTATATTAATGTGTAACATATCAATTTTGTCCGCTATGGATGTACTTTTAGATGCAATTCACAGAATTGTATTATAATCTTTAGTGATTGAGTTACAGATTTGTAAACTTGCTAGTTTCGTTTTTTGAAAATTTTTGATTTTCGCCAATTTTTAATAAAAGATTGACGACCTAACTCGAAAATTCGAAACCAACAGTCACTAGATCTTAAGTTTTTCTTTTAAATGCAACAAACCTCGTCAAATTTGGTGCAGTGGTTTCCGAGAAAAACGAATTCTCCTTCTACATGTATTTAGATAGGAGCACTTGAGCTAAAGCTTCCTCTTAATGACCTACCCACAAAAATCACAGGAAACATTAGGCTATTAGCAGAAGATGCATAATTTATCGAAATATTGACTCACGTGATGACCACATAACATTAAACAACGATTTGAAAGCTGTGTCTAACTGGTGTGCCCACTGGCAAATGACCATCAATACTAAGAAATCTGCTGTTCTTTCAATCACCAGAAAAAAAGTAACTCGAGCTTTATGTATACCGTTAGCGACGTGCCACTAATACGAGTTCATGAACACAAGTACCTCGGATTAACGTTAACACATGACTTCAGATGGAACTCCCATATAAATAACATTACAGCAACTGCAATGAAACGCCTTTTCTTTCTTGGAAGACACCTCCGACTAGCACCACCCGATACAAAACTTCTAGCTTACAAAACTTTCGTCAGGTCAGTCCTTGAGTACGCAAATGTTATCTGGTTCCCACACACTAAACAACTACTTAAAAACTAGAAGGCGTACAAAGGAAAGCTCTACGGTATGTATACAATAAACTGAAATTAACAGACTCGCCCACCGAACTACTTAACAAAGCCGGAATCCTAACAGTACGAAACCGAGCTGTACTAGTCCGTTCTGAACTTATGTACCAGCTCTTACACAACAAGCTTAATATTGATACCTCTATATACATCTCCAGGAATGAAACATGGCCAACGCGGCATAAAAACACACAAACACTCAATGAGCATTCTTTTCATACCGATTGCTTTAAGAATTCATTCTTTCCTTTAGCGATAAGAGAGTGGAATAAACTGAATGAATCCATTAGTAACAGCCCCTCATTAGATACATTTGCTAATTCGGTGGAAGAACATCTCCTTGCCTTACAGCTCTGACTTACATACTCAGGTTTGTTACCGATCTGCATAGCCTAACACTTTAAACGATGCGGGTTCTTTTTGTATGATGTATCATACGCACGACTGCATCATGTTTGTCATGTTTATTAGGTATTTTATATCACATATGTTCCCATGTGTTTTTTTTCTTTTTCTTGTTGGGTTTCTTGTTTTCTCAGCTTCTTCTTTGTTATAGCATGTTGTACCCAAATATTGCATTTGTGATGAACTGCTTAATTCTTTTGTTTAGCGAAACCAAAGCCTTTGCAATAACACACTTATGATTATATAATGTATTTATATTCTTTGTTCATAAATGCTACCATATGTACTTGCCCTTCCTGTTGTAATCCCATGAAGGATTGACAGTATGTGAAATGAATGAATGAATAAGTAAATAAATAAATACGTAGGCCCATCCCGAAAATAGTGCAATACCAGCCAGACCCGCGGTGGTGGTGAAGCATGCGCTAAGCAATCCCCATACGTGGGCCCATCCCGACGATACTGCAATAACGGCCCGACCCGCGGTGAACGTGTAGCAGGCGTTAAGCACTGCCCATACGTGGGCTGACCCCGAAGATATTGTAATGCCGGGCCGACCCGTGGCGGAAGTAAGGCAGGCGTTAAGCACTCCCAATACGTGGGCCGATCCCGAAGATAGTGCAATGCCGGGCCGGCCGACGGTGGAGGTGCAATTCGCCTTTAAGGGTCCCACATAAGCAGCTTCGCTGGTCATCCTTCGTCACATAGTGGTAGGGTGCTGATATTTTTTGAACGCGACAGCACAGGACCATTGTCACAGAGGAAGACGAGGAGGAAAAACGTTTATTTAGCTCTAGAAAAAGTTGATGAATTTCGCGGATACAGATTGTGTCTTCCATCTTCTTAGCAATGGCCGTCTACGCCTAGCCCAGGGCTCCGCTGGATGCCGCTGCCAGCTGGGCCCGTCAGATCAGCCCTAGTTGGACGTCCTGACGGTCGCTGGAGAGCATTCCTTCCCATTGCTCCCCACTCGGGCTTGGTATTATTGGTACCGCATTTGTTTTCTAGCAGGCCCACGTTATATGGTAGAGCGTGGGTGTTTCCTGGCGCCATGGGCATTTGTCAGTGTACTGTGTGGGTTGTATTTTACTGAGTGTGTTTAAGTTCGGATATGCACCCGTCTGTAGCAGCCTCCAAGCTACGTAGTCCTCTCTAGTGAGGCAGCTATGGGGCGGGGGGTACCACTTCCTGCTGCCCTTATAGTCGCTTAGGATGGCCGAGTATTCTCTGGGGACTGGCTCGGTTTCCTCGAGGTCATTGGCGGAAGGTGCTCGGTATGCAGAGTATCCTCGAGCTACCCTGTAGACCTCACGGTTGCCTTCCCCGTCCGTGTGACCCGGCGTCCACACTATCGTGTCTAATTGGTTGTTCTTTTTTTGCGTCTTGTGTTTGATGATCTTCAGAGCGGAGTATGCGGTGCGCTCTGTGACGTATTCTGCCTAACATGTAGTTTCTGCATGCTGTTTGGGAGTCGGTTAGTATTGTGAAGGACCGCCTAGTCCGATAGCCCTCCGCTGCCGCTAGAGCGACGGCCGCTTTTTCAGCGTCGACCACCATGCAGTCCCGTAGAGTTGCACTGACGATTTCTCGCATGTCGGAGTTTATTACCGCCGCTACTGTGTTGGGGTTGGTCTGTCTCGCCCTTCTGGTGTATGTGGCTGCGTCCACGTATACCATTGTTGCCTCGGAAGCTAGTGACTTTTGGATGTATTCGGCTTCCGCCTTCCTCCGTTCTTCGTGTAGGTTGGGGTCCATGTTCTTGGGAATGGGAGCCACCTTGATCGTGTTTCGTATTTTGTCCGGGATAGTCGCGGTTCTTTGGGTTTCTTGCATCTGTTCGCTGCATCCCAACTTCTGCAGAAGCTTCCTGCTAGACGCACTCTATTGTAGTCTGCGCAGCTGAGCAACATGTTGTGCCTCTCTAAGTTCTTCGAAAGTGTTATGAACTCCTAGGGCCAAGAGCTTCTCCGTGGATCTGCATTGTGGTAGGTGGAGTGTGGTTTTGTATGCCTTGCGTATGATCGCGTCTATCTGCTGAACCTCGCTCTTGATTGGGTTGTAGTACGGGAGACTGTAGGTAACCCGGCTGATCACCAGACTCCTGACCAGCTTTAGCGTGTCTTCCTCTCGCATGCCTGAGCGTCTGTAAGAGATGCCCGTTATCATGCGAGCGACATGTAGAGTTGGTCTTGACTAGAGCGAGGATGGGTGAGCAGCATTGATTCGACTGTATCCATATGCCCAAAATTCTTATTAGCGTTTTCTCCGGTATTAGTTTTCCCTCGAGGTAGAAGCCAAGCTTGAGCTCGTCCGTAGTCGGGAGCGTGCGATTCTGTTTCCCTCTCCAGACTCTGAACACCTCAGATTTCTCTGTGGAGCAGGCTAGCCCTCTTGTCCTCACGTAGTTCGCTACGCAGGTCGTAGCCTCTCGTAGTCTTTCTTCTTTTTCTTTGAGTGATGCCGTGTTGGTCCAAATGGTTATGTCGTCGGCGTACATGGCATGGTGTATGCGCTCGACCTCTTTGAGTTGTTTCGCTAGGCCGATCATTGCTATGTTAAACAGCGTTGGTGAAACGACCGATCTCTGGGGGGTTCCTTTTTGGGGGTATGGAACTTCTAGGAGCGGAGTTCTCCTAGCCCTATCGGAGCTGTTCTGTTGGAGAGGAAAGCTTTGACGTAGCCGAAAACCCTCCTGCCACAGTTTAGGTCGTCCAGGCCCGCTAGGATGGCTTCGTGACTCACGTTGTCAAAGGCTCCTTTAATACCCAATGCCATTATCACGTTCTCTCCGTTCCTGGGAACATTGCTTAAGACTTCTCCCTTGATCTGTAATAGTAAGTTTTAAGTCGACAGCTTCGCCCTGAATCCGACCATACTGTGGGGGTATAATTTGTGATTCTCTATGTATCGTTGTAGCCTCATCGTGTCCACTCTCTCGTACAACTTGCCAAGGCAAGATGCGAGGGAGATGGGCCTTAGGTTTTCGATTTGTAGCTTTTTGCCCGGTTTTGGTATCATAATTACCTCTGCATATTTCCAATCGTCGGGGATGGTCTCCGCTGTCCAGTGCTTATTGTGGAAGTCGGTTAGTTCTGCGACTAGCACGTCACTCAGATTGGGGTTGAATGCGTTAATTTAGTCCGCACCCGCTGCCGTGTTTCCAGTTGTGCTTCTGATTGCTGCATAGACCTCTTCACGAGTTATGGGTCTGCCTAAGCTTGGGTTTTCTTTTCCCCGGTAATCCCCTGTATATGCTGAATAGGTTCGTGTCCCCGAAGCATTTGACACGCACTTTGTCCAAGAGTTGTTTGTCGGTTCCCTCGAATTGGTGGATTAGCCCGAACCACATAGAACGAGAGAAAGCTGAGCTAGTTGGTAAGGATTGATTATGCAAAAAAGGTGAGGCGCGCAGACAGGACACAAGAGAAGTGGACAACACCAACGCCGGCGTTCATGTTGTCCACTTCTCTTCTCTTGTGTTCTATCTGCACGCCTCACTTTTTTTTGCTTAAAGAACGCCAAGCACGCAGGCCCTCCGCGTCGCGCTGAGGCGTTACTGAAGTTGTTGAATTTCTTAAAGTAAAATGCGTCAGAAAATGAGGATTGTCCGTCTTACACGCAACCTACAGCCATAATAGCGTCAGGTTATAACTTGAATATACGAGATAATAATTTGAATATACGAGAAAACATACCGCTGGTACGTGGCGAGAGAGAGAGAAAGAGAGAGACAGAATAATTTTATTTTTTTCAGGGACAGGGTCAAGGGAAGGGGAAGAGGTGGGATATTCTCTTCTGTCTTCTTCTCACTTTAGGCAACAGCCAGGAGGCCTTAAGCTCCAGCAGCGTTTCAGCCATCCGGACGGGTCGGACATTCACTTCCGGATCTCAGTTGGGCAGCGCGGTCTCCCACTGCTCCACAGACCTGATTTCTAAAGACGACTGTTGGTCGTGACCACGTTCGAGGGGACACGAGCAAATCATGTGTTGAAGGTCTGCCCTGTCTTTGGAGATTTTGCGTTCGGCTGTATGCCGCCCTGCGCAACAGCGGCTTTAGGCTACATGGTTAGGGAAGATGTTGGTCTGGAGTAAACGCCATGCCACCGATTGCCACTTTAGTTAAAGTTCTGTGTGCTGCAGGATACTTGGCCCTAACATGGCTATAGTTATCGAAGATGTCCTGATAGGACACCAGCCTGTCCCACCCCGACCGGCGAAACGAGTAAGCGTCAGTGGTGGAAAGCTCGGCGTCGACTTGGTTGGTAAGGCCTCGAGCCGCGTCGTGCGGGTTCTGGTTCCCCGGGAGGCCGGAGTGGGCCAGCGCCCAGACGATTTGGACTCCCGTCACTCGGTTGCAACGAAAACCGGTCGGCAGGGTTTTGAGTGCTTCAGACGACACAAGCCCCCTTGCGAAATTTAGGATGGCCGGCTTGGAGCCACTCACACTGAATTTGTATTTGGAGCATGCCGTCATTGCCAGGGCAATGGCCGCCTTCGCAACTTCTGGCGACGTCGTGAGGGTCGTGCCGGACGCGATAGAATCGTGGTGCGTGTAAACTCAAACACAAAGCCCTCTTTCCTTATTCACTGGGGTACGAACCATTCATGAGTCGCTGCTTGTAGCCTCTGCCTTACGGGGGTATGAGCCATTGCTCTGCCCTGCACTGCCTCCAGGATCGTCCCCACGATTATTATATGTAGGGCCCGGCGGCGCAGAATATCCGGTGTCGGTTGTAGGTGTCAACGGCGCCCTGTAACGGTATCGCGTTCTACACTTAAAGGCGAAGCTTAAGCGTTCGCCATATTTTATATTTCCAGCCTTCTACTCAACCTTACTTATCCGCCGATTTATAACGTAATTTCTACCCTTGAGTTGTTTCGCATTTTCGTACTGCTTAAATACACAGAGCGTGACGAAGCCTGTGTATGTATCTGTGTTATTGCTAAGTCGGTGCAGGGTCATACCCAGTACCCTCCTCTAAACCACATCATCCTCGTTAAAGCTGAACAAACACTACCGCTTGGAGTGCCGTGTCCCTCTCCTTGTGTCGCATTGTGCAGCGCACCCGCGCCACGCAGTATGTGACACACGCGGCGAACAACGCAAAGAGCTAGTTTTGCGTGGCACGGAAGAAATAAACGTGCCGTCGTGGGTTATTGCATCGGGCAACTGTGCTGCAGCCCACGTTTTCTTTCATACGATCGGGCACGTAATTCAATGTTAAACCAAAGCATTTTTTGCCTATTCCTTTGACTTGTCCGCGTCTGCCACCGCCGTTATGGTCGTCATCGTCGTGCCGAAAGCATGGATCATTGTGAAAGTAATGTCGCTGTCACGGCACCGTCGTCGTACCATCGTCATCGCTGCTCGCGGTTTGCTACTGTTTTGCAGAAACACCAAGCATACTGCGAATTAAGCTGACCCAGTGTTTCATTCATAGTTCGGATTAAGGTAGCCCATTGTGGCAAGTGACGAGTGTTAGCCGGACGCCATTTGTAACACCGACAAGCTGTCGTTGCGATGCCTTCGTCGTCGTTTCGTCGCTTTCCTACCAGTGCGGTCAATCATTCATCGACAGGTCAGGTCATAGCTATTCTTCCGTTTTCACTCTACCACTCTTAGTGAGTTGAGAGATCGCCGCCATCCCACCGGTATCTTCGTCCCGTCGTCGTCATAGCGTCATCGCCTTTCAGTCAACATCTTTGAATCGCCGTCCTCCACCTATGCCATTGCCTTCATACCACTCTTGTCATTCTTTGGTATTTTCGCTGTGGATGTCACGCCGTCGTCGTCGTACCATTGTTAACGCTGTTGGCGGCTGGTTACAGTTTTGCGTTATTTGCTGGTACATCCATTGCGCAAACGAATGCCAGATATAGTACAGAAAGCCTCAACAGCGATGCTCTGTGACCGCCTGCGCATGGTCATATAATGCCGAACAATGGAAGAAAACTAGATCAATGTTTATAACTTGAGTCAAGGGAAAATGTAAGCGCAGTGAAGGTGTCCCAAACGCCAGTATTTACCTCTCAGACACCGTTTTGCTATATGTAGATTTTGGAAAGATGCATTGGATCTGCTGCAATTTTTATATCGATCGCATTGTTTTGCGCAGGACACCATTCCTTGCATTCACGATGCCGCATGGAGCCAGTGGGTACGTTCTTCGCCCTAACAATAATGTATCTTTTGCCCAGAAATGATTTCTTGTCAGTAGCGCGCAGGCAAACAATTTTATTTAAGGCTGCAGTAATTGTATACCTCTTTGTGGCATCGGCGCTTGGTTGGCGTGTTTTCATAGGTGTCAACAATACCTCAGGGCGTTGTTTTTTTAACCTAGTACTTGAGAATTCCTCCCTTTAGTTGCTTTACAAGTACATAATAGTACAAGTACTGGTTTTAATGCGCGTACAAAAGATAAACGATACTGTGCAATTTCAGTAACAGAACGCTGTCCAGGATTATTT
Source organism: Dermacentor variabilis (assembly GCF_050947875.1). Lineage (NCBI taxonomy): Eukaryota > Metazoa > Arthropoda > Arachnida > Ixodida > Ixodidae > Dermacentor > Dermacentor variabilis. The sequence goes on along the minus strand of NC_134570.1, from coordinate 211,292,862 downwards.
CTTCTTCTATGTATTTCTTTATTATTCAGTTATTTACCCTGTATACATAGAGTCTCAAGCCGGCACGAAGGCCTAATATAGTGTATGTGCGCCTGTGTTTGGCCGGGATGGGGGGAGCGCGTTCAAAGAGTAAACGTACAAATTAAACAATTATTATTATAATAATATAGCAACATGATTATGCACAGCAAAACACATATAGAAGAAGTTAATTAACGAAATATAATCACACTTTTAGAAAAAGCATGAAGCCGCGAACAAAAGAATCCCAAGTATTGACACGATGTTCCTAAATGCCCTATTAGAATCATATTGCCAAAGGAAGTTGTAAGTGAAGATAGAGGTTAGTTGGTGCAAGAATGGATTGCACCTGAAATCAGCGCGATAAATGCTCGGAAACACAATGAACGGCTGTCGTGTGAGATCCACAAGACAAAAACTTACGTTGACGAAACACTTGAAACTACGTTATCATCGTTATGATTGTGCGATTTCGAAGGCAGGGCAAGCAAAGGGAGTCTGATATTTTCTACTCTCAAACGGGGGAAAATTTTTCTTTCCTGAATACCTTCGCTTTATTGTGCATTAATTTAGGTTGATCGATCAAACAGGTCTTGAAGTAAATTCCCAATAATGTCGGTACATTCTACGTTCAAATAAACAGTTGTAGCGTAGGATCATAGATTAGTGGAGAGCTTAGCCAAATAGAAGTTGTGTGCAACGATTACTTATGTGTAACGAATACCTCACATGCCTTAGTGGTTATAGTAATCTTGGGCTCGTACCAGGATATATCAGAGGACAAATGAATTCTGGGATACTTGAATGTGTATTTTCTTTAAATGGGGATTTTCTGAATTTCGTAGTCCTTGCATTCGAGATCAAGTGGTCTTGTTTTGGAAACGTAAAATTACATTTACTGATGGCAACACCGAATTATTAAGAACAGTTGAGGTCTAACTGTAGCCATCCTCAGTGGTGCTAATATTTGCGGAGCTCAGATTTATATGCGAATAATATGATGGTGGATGTATTTCCTCTTTCGGTAATTGAAATTCAAAATAAAGTAGGGCCCAGGGCAAATTCTATCGGCACGCTCCGTTTTGCATATAAAAGGGAGAATGAATTCATAAAGACTGATTGTATGTCGTTTCTTTAAAATAGCTATCCAGTTTCTTATACTTCTGTTCCTCTTTGTTTTCCTCTAATGTATTATTAGCCGGATATGTGGTATTTTTCCGAAAGCATTCGCAAACTTCATGAATGTAACATGGAATTCTATGGTGTAGGCAACGGAGTCAAGGAGATCATTTATTATTTCCAATACTTGAGTTGCACATGAACAACGCCGGAAAATTATGTTGATTGCAAAAGAAGAATTTCTGGTCTGATACGAATTTCACAACGGTACATGATATGAGCTGCTCCAATGTTTTGTAAGACATGCTTGTTACTGAAATTGGCTTGTATTTTGATACTGGGGAAGCATCGCTACAGCAAAGGTTTTACGATGGTGTAGCATCGTCTGAATTGAGTATTAAAACTGCGTGGGAAGTCTTCTGGTCGTCTGTCACGCAGCCGCTATCAACCAGTTGTTCTAAAAAGAGGGATTGTACCCCGAGGGTACGAGCCCTGATTGGGAAAGCAAAGTTTACGATTGCGCTTGGGCTCTGGCCCTTTTTACTCGACGTTTCAGCGACATGCACGTTTCCTCCGCAGTCCAGAAATTTCTCATGAGGTCCAATAAAATCCCCTTTATGTATGCATATTTTCCCTTTCATTTTCTGTGTTTCAATTATTAATATTGATTTTTTCCTATAATATAGCCTTCATTTTAACATGCGATTTTTTCTTCAGCACCTTTCACTCAATAGCAGTCCTGAAGATTTATTTGTCGCTGTAGTTTAGAAATTCCCGCACTTCTTCTGGCCAACAGAATGACAAATACAATGACTCCTTGAATAGTGTTGACATTATACGTGGGCGCAAAACATTGACTCTGCGCCGCTAACTATGGAGCTTCTGCTGGATAGACGGAACAATGACTTGGCAGCTAGCAAGCATGTGTTGCATGCGGGAGATTCTTATATTGGAAGCGTCCTGAAAAAAAGTCGCTGTTTCGCCCGAAATGCGAAACACCGATCGTGATGGAAAATTAGGAGATAGCTATAGGAAATAAGGATAGCAGTTTTATCGGCCTTATGGACTTTTAATAATTCGCTTACTAACTACGTTAACAATCATAGAATGTGCAAACACGACTGAAAGAGGACGTAGGAAGAAACGGACACGCAGAAACAGCGCTCTCTCTGTGTAACTGTTTCTTTCTACGTCCTCGTTTAGCCGCGCTGACACATTCATAAAATAAAACCAAGTAGCCGGCCAATTTGTTTTAACTAAATTAAGAAGCACGGCGTCACGCGCGCACAGGTAAACATGGCGTCATCTCGCACGATGAGTGCAGAAACTCGCTGTCAAAATGCTGGAGTGAGCGATCATGGTAGCAGCAGTGAGAAAGTTTACCTTTGTGCAACCCGCGCTTCCGCGTTAACGAAAGTCAAAAGCACATCGCATACCAAGCGCACCGGTACCGCGCGCTCTCTTCAATCATCGCAGATCGTATTGACGATGAGGCCCGTGCGAGCGAGCGGGCCCCTTCGACGATCGCTTTCAGGGTAAGGCGACCGCACGAACTCACTGCAAGCCACCGAAGAACCACTTCCCTTTCCTCCCTCCATTGCTTCACCCAGGATAGGCCCTGACGTCACTCTTGGCGAAGCAAAAGTGAAGCCGGAAGTTGGCGCTGCTCATGGCGATGCTCCGCTTTTCGGGCCACCCTCCTCTCTTGTTTACATCTCTCGCGAAACCACGCCGCGCTGCGCGTGGCTCCGCGCGCGGGGCGTGCGCGCTCGCTCCGCAGCAATACTAAACCATCGTGATGTCTCATTGCGTTGCCGTTGCCGAAGCCATGTTAAAAGACGTTCATAATGAACTTCGCAAATTGGGCCGTGAGGTCGAATCGGCTGCTTTTAGCGGCTTTTATGAAAATAACCATGCCTTAATTATAAGGCCAGCCAACTGAACTGTTCTCATTAACCGCAGGTATCGGCCGATACCCAGTTCTTGCGTGTATTTTTTTTTAAAAAAAGGTCCCCTTTATCGCTGCCTTCTACTTGCTTTTCTCTGCTTGGGCTTCCAGGGGCTCTCATACGGTCTTGCGAGCTAGACGTCTGGCGATGCGAAAAAACATGTACGCATTCTCACTGCACTGCAAGAACGCACTGTAGACACGTACGACACACCAACCCATTTGCGATCCATTTCGAGTTTATGAGCACAAACACATTCTCGCTTGAGGAATCGTCGTGCTTTATTGAACAAAATTCAGGTGGCCGCGCGTCACTTCGACAGCGCGCCGGCGAGGAGGCAGAATGTCATTTCTGACTTCGCGTTTAGGTTCATTGACTGCGGCTTGAGGTGCCTTCTTCCCACGGTAAGTGAAGCGTCACGGAACAAAAGTTTTGCAATAGCCGGCGCACGGTGCAGAACAGCATGCGCATGGAACAGGCCTACCTGCGACCATGGAACAGCCGTTTGCTGTGTTCGCAGGTACGGTCTGTGGAGCCTTCCTCACTCTTGCGGCGCATCTGCTGACCTTCCCTGCGCTTCGCGCGCGCACAGACAAGGTACGCCTGCGGTAGGGAGGATTATTTCCTTAATAAGTCAAAGCAGCCGGTTCTTTCCCATCTTCACGGATGAAGAGTCGACTGGCCGGCGCACGGTGCCGAACAATACGCGCGTGGACCCGGCCTACGTGGGAGCATGGAATAGCTAGCCGTTCGATGTGTTCGCAGGTGTAAGTTCTGTGGAGCCTTGCATATTCTTGCAGCGTATCCGCTAACCTTCACTTCCCTGCGCTTCTCGCGCGCACAGATGAGATACGCTTGTAGTAGGGAGGATTCATTCCTTAATAAGTCAAAGCAGCCTTCCTGGATGAAGAGTAGACTGGCCATGACTGCTTTTTCTGCGAACGATGCGCGAAAGGCACCGCTTTTTCAGTTTTCGTTCCGCGTACGAGTTGTGCGGACGCTTGCCTAGGTATCCGCTCATCCAATGCCTAGTTGTTGTGTGCCAGGATGCAAGTCGCGCAAGCCGAAAAGTGGACCGTCCATATCTATTCACCTGTAAGTAATTTTCCTTACGTGTTTGGGGTTTTATCAGAGGAAAAACTAGAATTTATGATACACGCATTCAGGTAGCGATAATAATTCTATAGTTATAGTATAACAGCAAAATATTTTATTCGCACAGTATAAGTTATCATCTAATACATATACGCATGATTCTTCATTAGCAGGTTTCCCGGTGACACGGTTCGTCAGAATAAGTGGATAGAGGCAATTTGGCAATCCTCCAGTGCTGATTGAGAGCCTAAGAAGGAAGCCCGTATTTGTTCCACTCACTTTCGGGATGAACATATAGATCGCACGTCACTGAGTAGAGTCCGTCTGCGGGAACATGCAGTGCCGACGCTCTTGGTGAGAGCTGATGCTTCTTATGTGGCATGGCTCTTGCAATACATACATACATGCATATAAGGGGGGGGGGGGGGCTTTCTTTAAAATGGCAAACAATGCTGATACCTGTACGCGACCAAAATTTTAGTAGAGGATGAAATTTTAGAAAGCAAATTTACAAACAATCAACCGACTTACCGAAAAAGCCAAATAAATTTTCAGCAGTATACAGTACTCACTATTCAGGTTTTCAAACTTTAACGCGAGTTAAGAAACTATATGTTTCTCATAAATTTTAATTATGCATATCGTACCTGCTTCTCTGGTAACACCCAGTACATGAGTTGAAGAGATGGAAAAAATTAACTGCATGCATTTGAAACTCTCTACTGCAAGTAGGATTTCAGAAGTAATTTTAGCAAACCGTGCCAAATACTTTTGTGAGAGCAAACAAAGGATATGTTGTTAGCAGAACCAAAGTGGCAAAGCACATATTCAGTTACTGCCATTTGACATCCCTTCCTTGTCATGTGTAATATTAATACTACGAAGTTTGCAACCTCCCAGCTGCATCATCCAGTTTAGCAAGGTGACAGTGCATCTGATGCAACAAGCCATGTTGCACACTCGCACTCTGCCTCCTCTCAACTCATGCAAGGATGTGATGAAGGCTTGATGGTGCTTGCACAGGTGAAGATTTAAATTCAATAATAATAAATAGTCAGCAGTTGCTATTGAAAACAAAATTGTATCAGGCCATTTTGTGCATACCAGTTTCAAGTAAGACTGCACAACGCATAATAGGGATGAATGCAGTTATTTCACGCTCATCCCTGTAAATTCCGCGTCTCGCTTAGTCCACGTCATGCTGCGCAGTTTTACTTGAAGTGGTTATTTACTCACTGATATCTTGCCCTCAGGTTGCCACAAGTTTTGATGAACGCACAGCTCAGGCCAGCCTACCTACCACTGGTTTGTCTGGCTTAGGTGCTGGTCTCTACAGTCAGACTACATTTGAAGAGGTGCACATTATTTTCTTCTGTGTTGCACTTTTCCGACACCTTTGTAGTACTTCAAGTAGGCATTTTACGACATACAGCTGATTACAATAAACACACTTGTTTTCAGGCCGCCAAGAATTTGGAGTATGAAAGTGCAATCCAGATCAGCCTGTCTGAGCCCGGTCCATGCGGCCTAAGTACAAGTCTTCCTATTGAGCCACAACTTGCGCAGGTGAGCTTCTATTCTATGCGCAATTCACCCAAAACTTTTATTGTGTTATAAGCATACACCGGTAGCAATTGAAGTTTAAACGGAAATGGCTAACATGTGCTCTTGCTACCAGGCTGCAATGGATACTGGAGACAACAGTGAAGTACAGGAGAGCCTCTATGTCACCGACCCATCCAGCCTAGCTGCTGTTCTTCAATTGGAGGTGACACCAGCGCAGGTAAACACGTCTTTTCTGTAAAAAAAGGCTATGCTAACACTTTCCATTCCATGCTAACACTTTCCATTTAGTACTGTGCTTGCATTATTCTGATGTTAAGGGATGCATGAACTAGCCTAGCTTAGAGTATTCTAGTCACAAGACACTGGTTTAGTGACTGTAAAGTTCTGTCCTCCTCCCGTTTGATCACAATGAATACAGAAATGAAAGTAGCAGAAATATGTAACAGGTTTGTGGGCCCAACTAATTTTTGATAAAGCTATTACCTAATAAACCTATATGATTGATATTACTCTGGAGAAACTGATTCAAGCTAGCAAGGGCATACATGCAAGGTTACAGATCTGCTTTGAATACATGACTGCTTAGTGCTGACTGTTTGGTACTCATGCTTGGAGGGCGTTAGCCTGTCACATGCAGTCACGCACTCGTGATAGTGTGGTATGGGCTAATATGGAGGACCTACAATATACACCTCATCATTTGCTGACACTTCCCTTTTTTCCAAAAGATAAACTTAGCATGCAGCTTTCATATTGGTTGCACTATGCTTCTACAGGTTAACAACAGTAAAAAATTGTGTAGTGTAATGTTTTTAAGGAACTTCAGTCCACATCTCATGATCAATCACGTTGCTACCTTGAGGTGCATTGCTCACGTAACAACTAGTGCTGTGCATTCACTGTAACAGGGTCATTAGTGTTATCAGTCATCATCTCACGTGGTAGTCAAATCGCATTAAGGGTACAGTAGTGTCTGTCATGACTGGCTATGCAAGTCCCAGTAAATATAAATACTTGTGCTCATTGCAAATTATTTAACCATTAATTAATGAGGTGCTATCAACTGCTTCTGCCGAAATTGCAAAGGTCATCGAATGTGTAAGCTGCTCTAACAACGCCAAAAAAAGGAAGCTGCCAAAGGTAAGCGAAATCTACGGATGGAAACTATCTTACAAAAGCAATGTATGTGCATCTAAGTAGATCAATGTGAGCAGTTCTAGTAAACGGGCGTCCTTAGTTTGACATTATCAGTTTTTTAAAAACCACCTGTTGCGAAACAGCACAATTATACTCATCGATCTGGATGGCTTAGAAGAGGTGACCATTAATTACATAAGACATTAAAAACCATAACTGAATAATTAACAAAATTCTGCTAATAACCTCTCGAGCTAATAAGTTTAGCCTACATATTGCAATATACAAACTGAAGCCAGTGATTTCACAAGGCACATCCACTTGGAACGAATTTTGAAACTTGCACACCTTTTGAAATAAGCACCGTCAAACTTGTGACGAAAATGCACTGTTCATCTGCTTAGTTTTCTTAACAATGTCTCTTTACAAACTGAGGCACAAAAAAACTGCTGGAACACCAAAGCAGTTCGTCATGAAACTTGAGAATGCATATCCCAAAACTGGCGTCTTCATAATTCACTTGGAGCAGATGACTTCCGAAGGGGCCTGCTAAAAGTGATAAATTGCAACGTGTGCTGCACAGTAATTAGATAAACATTATAATTATTTAAATATACCCTAATTCCTTCTACAGTTATAGTCTGTCTGTGAGCAATCTAGCCCAAGATGAAGAAATGTGCTCCATGTCATGGGTGATATAACAAAATTATGTTCATAAAAAATAAGCATTTGTTGAGTTCAGTGTAATGCAACAACAGCAGACAGGGATATGTATGTAAGGGCATAATTTGATTCCAGACAATGCATACTAACTACACATGCTGTATTTATCTGGATGATGTATAAATTAATAAATGCATGTAATATTAAGTGTTTTAATATCTGGGCTTTGAGCTGACGAAACTGGTTGTCTAGTCATGGTAAGATGTTCTTTAAGGAAGCCATGATATGATGGCAGAAGGTTGTCATGCATGTGGAAGTTTGACGCATTTTTTAGCATGAATGTGGATTTCTAGAAAGAACAGGAGGGTTGCAATGTGGGCTTGTTGGTAATGCATAATCAAGGGGTGTACGGTAGCACGAATAAAAAACGGGACAAAAGAAGACACAGGGACACACGCAGCGCTGTGTGTCCCTGTGTGTCTTCGTTTGTCCAGACTTTTAATCGCGCGGCAGTACACCACTTGAAGAAAGAACAGAGAGAGAGAGAGAAGTTTAATGATATGAAATGCTGAGAGGTCGGCCTGAGGTATATTCTTCTAGCCAGCTACTCGGCATTAGGGGAAGGGAAGAGGGAAAGAAAGAGGGAAGAAAGAGGTGCATGATGGGTGACGATGACGATAGAAGGTAGATGTAGAAGGTATGGCAAGCAATTTGGCATGCTCAAAGTCTGCAATCCAGGCCAGTAATTTTTAAAAAGTTCAGTAATGCCTCGATAGCCTTCAAAGTCGATTGAGCATCTGGCCAAGGGCCTAAAATAACATCCTCCGACAACGGTGCGCTGTCGAGACGCTTAAGGTCGTTGTCCAACCTTTCACGCTCTTCCACGTATTTAGGGCAGTCAAAAAGCACATGACCTATAGTCTCAGTCACATTGCACACCTCACAGTGTGGAGACTCGGCGCGTCGCATGAGGTGGACGTATCCGCGCGTAAACGCTACCCCCAGCCTTAGTCTGTGCAGAAGACTGGCACAGCTTCGTTGAATTTTCGGTGGTAGCCTAAAATTCATGGTAGGGTCCAATCTCTGGAGTCCTCTGTGGCGATTATCCGGATTGTCCCAGTGCTTTGCTGTCAATTTTCGGATAAAACTGGAGAGGAGATAGTTGGCGTCCACTCTTGAAAAAGGAATTGAAAGCAGTGACTCTAGTTCTTCGAGTGCTTTCTTCGCTTCGGCGTCGGCCAGTTCGTTGCCCTGTATACCACAGTGACTGGGAATCCACTGAAATGTGATGTTGTGGCCGTTTTCTTGCGCTAAAGTGTAGAGCTCGGCAGTTTGAAGAGCCAACACTCTGTAAGCGCTTTCTTTCAACACCACTCTAAGTAGTTGAAGACCCGATTTTGCTTCATTGAAGACTGTCCATATTTGAAGAGGCTGACGCGAAATATACTGAATTTATACTGAAACTGAAATATATTTATACTGAAATATACTCTGATTGCCACTAGGTCCGTAGATGTAGTCGTCTTGTTATACAGACGAAACCGTCGAATGACTTGATGCGCAGGCAGGACGAAAGCCGCACGAGACGCATACGACGAGACCGATCCGTCTGTATACACGCTCACCGAGGAGCCATATTCTTTCGACATATATTCAAGTGTTAAATGTCTGAGGCCGACGGTAGGTATTCGCGATTTTTTAGAAATTGAATGCAGGAAAATATAGCCGGAAATCTGTCCTTGGGCTTAGCTATATCATTGTTAACAGCACATTAAGTTTGCACAGGTGTCACAGCTTACTAGCTGATAAATTGGTTAGTTGATAAATTACGCTTTCCTTGTGACACTTTTTCGTTTTTCATTGTAGGTCGACAGCCCTGAGAAAGCTTTCTTGCGAGCTCGCGCAGCAACACTTGCTTCAGAGCAGCAACAGTCAAGAAAAGCGATCAACAGACTGCAGAAATCAAGGCGGCGTCTTAAAAAACGGAATGCCAAACTAAAAGTTCTGAAAACACTAACCACACAGAACATTTTGCTCAGAGAACAGGTTTCTGTGCTCGACAGTCTTGGTGCTGCAAATCAACAGCTTTTGCAACGACAGGTAGCAAAGCAGACAGGACAACAGAAAGCAAAGGAGTACTCGCCTGAGTTGAGAACATTTGCTCTCACTCTCAACTTTTATACACCACGGGCATACGGTTATGTGAAGAAGGTATTCGACACATGCTTACCGCATCCTCGTACTTTAAGGAAATGGTACGAAAGCATTGATGGGAAAGCAGGGTTTTCTAAAGAGGCTGCGACTGCTCTAAATCGGAAGTGTTCAGAGAACAACACAGGAGGCCATCAAACGGTGTGCAGCCTCATAGTTGATGAGATGTCAATTAGTCAATTAGATGTCCAATGCAAGGGGGCCACTTGGAAGGCTACGTGGACATGGACACAAGAGCCGAAGGTGACTGCTTGCCACAAGCAAAAGCTGCCTTTGTTATAATGAATGTCTGTGTTAATGGGCACTGGAAGGTTCCTCTGGGTTACTTCCTTGTAGATGGACTTGTAGGTGAACAGCGAGCAACACTTGTTAAGCAAAGGTTGCTGTCTGCACATGAGGCAGGGGCCATGGTTGTCTCAATAACTTGTGATGGTGCACCAGCAAACATAGCAACGCTTCAAGAGCTTGGCTGTAATTTTACAAATATTGACAATCTGCAAACAACCTTCCAGCCCAATGCGTTGGCGGGCTAGTTGGTGCGAATCCATGAATACTGTGTTAAGCGCAAAAAGACAGACACAAGAAAGACGACAGGACAAGGCGCTACACAAATATCAGGGCCCACAGTAGAAGAAAGATAGTTCAGCACAATGCGTTGGCGGGCTAGTTGGTGCGAATCCATGAATACTGTGTTAAGCGCAAAAAGACAGACACAAGAAAGACGACAGGACAAGGCGCTACACAAATATCAGGGCCCACAGTAGAAGAAAGATAGTTCAGCACAATGCGTTGGCGGGCTAGTTGGTGCGAATCCATGAATACTGTGTTAAGCGCAAAAAGACAGACACAAGAAAGACGACAGGACAAGGCGCTACACAAATATCAGGGCCCACAGTAGAAGAAAGATAGTTCAGCACAATGCGTTGGCGGGCTAGTTGGTGCGAATCCATGAATACTGTGTTAAGCGCAAAAAGACAGACACAAGAAAGACGACAGGACAAGGCGCTACACAAATATCAGGGCCCACAGTAGAAGAAAGATAGTTCAGCACAATGCGTTGGCGGGCTAGTTGGTGCGAATCCATGAATACTGTGTTAAGCGCAAAAAGACAGACACAAGAAAGACGACAGGACAAGGCGCTACACAAATATCAGGGCCCACAGTAGAAGAAAGATAGTTCAGCACAATGCGTTGGCGGGCTAGTTGGTGCGAATCCATGAATACTGTGTTAAGCGCAAAAAGACAGACACAAGAAAGACGACAGGACAAGGCGCTACACAAATATCAGGGCCCACAGTAGAAGAAAGATAGTTCAGCACAATGCGTTGGCGGGCTAGTTGGTGCGAATCCATGAATACTGTGTTAAGCGCAAAAAGACAGACACAAGAAAGACGACAGGACAAGGCGCTACACAAATATCAGGGCCCACAGTAGAAGAAAGATAGTTCAGCACAATGCGTTGGCGGGCTAGTTGGTGCGAATCCATGAATACTGTGTTAAGCGCAAAAAGACAGACACAAGAAAGACGACAGGACAAGGCGCTACACAAATATCAGGGCCCACAGTAGAAGAAAGATAGTTCAGCACAATGCGTTGGCGGGCTAGTTGGTGCGAATCCATGAATACTGTGTTAAGCGCAAAAAGACAGACACAAGAAAGACGACAGGACAAGGCGCTACACAAATATCAGGGCCCACAGTAGAAGAAAGATAGTTCAGCACAATGCGTTGGCGGGCTAGTTGGTGCGAATCCATGAATACTGTGTTAAGCGCAAAAAGACAGACACAAGAAAGACGACAGGACAAGGCGCTACACAAATATCAGGGCCCACAGTAGAAGAAAGATAGTTCAGCACAATGCGTTGGCGGGCTAGTTGGTGCGAATCCATGAATACTGTGTTAAGCGCAAAAAGACAGACACAAGAAAGACGACAGGACAAGGCGCTACACAAATATCAGGGCCCACAGTAGAAGAAAGATAGTTCAGCACAATGCGTTGGCGGGCTAGTTGGTGCGAATCCATGAATACTGTGTTAAGCGCAAAAAGACAGACACAAGAAAGACGACAGGACAAGGCGCTACACAAATATCAGGGCCCACAGTAGAAGAAAGATAGTTCAGCACAATGCGTTGGCGGGCTAGTTGGTGCGAATCCATGAATACTGTGTTAAGCGCAAAAAGACAGACACAAGAAAGACGACAGGACAAGGCGCTACACAAATATCAGGGCCCACAGTAGAAGAAAGATAGTTCAGCACAATGCGTTGGCGGGCTAGTTGGTGCGAATCCATGAATACTGTGTTAAGCGCAAAAAGACAGACACAAGAAAGACGACAGGACAAGGCGCTACACAAATATCAGGGCCCACAGTAGAAGAAAGATAGTTCAGCACAATGCGTTGGCGGGCTAGTTGGTGCGAATCCATGAATACTGTGTTAAGCGCAAAAAGACAGACACAAGAAAGACGACAGGACAAGGCGCTACACAAATATCAGGGCCCACAGTAGAAGAAAGATAGTTCAGCACAATGCGTTGGCGGGCTAGTTGGTGCGAATCCATGAATACTGTGTTAAGCGCAAAAAGACAGACACAAGAAAGACGACAGGACAAGGCGCTACACAAATATCAGGGCCCACAGTAGAAGAAAGATAGTTCAGCACAATGCGTTGGCGGGCTAGTTGGTGCGAATCCATGAATACTGTGTTAAGCGCAAAAAGACAGACACAAGAAAGACGACAGGACAAGGCGCTACACAAATATCAGGGCCCACAGTAGAAGAAAGATAGTTCAGCACAATGCGTTGGCGGGCTAGTTGGTGCGAATCCATGAATACTGTGTTAAGCGCAAAAAGACAGACACAAGAAAGACGACAGGACAAGGCGCTACACAAATATCAGGGCCCACAGTAGAAGAAAGATAGTTCAGCACAATGCGTTGGCGGGCTAGTTGGTGCGAATCCATGAATACTGTGTTAAGCGCAAAAAGACAGACACAAGAAAGACGACAGGACAAGGCGCTACACAAATATCAGGGCCCACAGTAGAAGAAAGATAGTTCAGCACAATGCGTTGGCGGGCTAGTTGGTGCGAATCCATGAATACTGTGTTAAGCGCAAAAAGACAGACACAAGAAAGACGACAGGACAAGGCGCTACACAAATATCAGGGCCCACAGTAGAAGAAAGATATTTGTGTAGCGCCTTGTCCTGTCGTCTTTCTTGTGTCTGTCTTTTTGCGCTTAACACAGTATTCATGGATTCGCACCAACTAGCCCGCCAACGCATTGTGCTGAACTATCTTTCTTCTACTGTGGGCCCTGATATTTGTGTAGCGCCTTGTCCTGTCGTCCTTCTTGTGTCTGTCTTTTTGCGCTTAACACAGTATTCATGGATTCGCACCAACTAGCCCGCCAACGCATTGTGCTGAACTATCTTTCTTCTACTGTGGGCCCTGATATTTGTGTAGCGCCTTGTCCTGTCGTCTTTCTTGTGTCTGTCTTTTTGCGCTTAACACAGTATTCATGGATTCGCACCAACTAGCCCGCCAACGCATTGTGCTGAACTATCTTTCTTCTACTGTGGGCCCTGATATTTGTGTAGCGCCTTGTCCTGTCGTCTTTCTTGTGTCTGTCTTTTTGCGCTTAACACAGTATTCATGGATTCGCACCAACTAGCCCGCCAACGCATTGTGCTGAACTATCTTTCTTCTACTGTGGGCCCTGATATTTGTGTAGCGCCTTGTCCTGTCGTCTTTCTTGTGTCTGTCTTTTTGCGCTTAACACAGTATTCATGGATTCGCACCAACTAGCCCGCCAACGCATTGTGCTGAACTATCTTTCTTCTACTGTGGGCCCTGATATTTGTGTAGCGCCTTGTCCTGTCGTCTTTCTTGTGTCTGTCTTTTTGCGCTTAACACAGTATTCATGGATTCGCACCAACTAGCCCGCCAACGCATTGTGCTGAACTATCTTTCTTCTACTGTGGGCCCTGATATTTGTGTAGCGCCTTGTCCTGTCGTCTTTCTTGTGTCTGTCTTTTTGCGCTTAACACAGTATTCATGGATTCGCACCAACTAGCCCGCCAACGCATTGTGCTGAACTATCTTTCTTCTACTGTGGGCCCTGATATTTGTGTAGCGCCTTGTCCTGTCGTCTTTCTTGTGTCTGTCTTTTTGCGCTTAACACAGTATTCATGGATTCGCACCAACTAGCCCGCCAACGCATTGTGCTGAACTATCTTTCTTCTACTGTGGGCCCTGATATTTGTGTAGCGCCTTGTCCTGTCGTCTTTCTTGTGTCTGTCTTTTTGCGCTTAACACAGTATTCATGGATTCGCACCAACTAGCCCGCCAACGCATTGTGCTGAACTATCTTTCTTCTACTGTGGGCCCTGATATTTGTGTAGCGCCTTGTCCTGTCGTCTTTCTTGTGTCTGTCTTTTTGCGCTTAACACAGTATTCATGGATTCGCACCAACTAGCCCGCCAACGCATTGTGCTGAACTATCTTTCTTCTACTGTGGGCCCTGATATTTGTGTAGCGCCTTGTCCTGTCGTCTTTCTTGTGTCTGTCTTTTTGCGCTTAACACAGTATTCATGGATTCGCACCAACTAGCCCGCCAACGCATTGTGCTGAACTATCTTTCTTCTACTGTGGGCCCTGATATTTGTGTAGCGCCTTGTCCTGTCGTCTTTCTTGTGTCTGTCTTTTTGCGCTTAACACAGTATTCATGGATTCGCACCAACTAGCCCGCCAACGCATTGTGCTGAACTATCTTTCTTCTACTGTGGGCCCTGATATTTGTGTAGCGCCTTGTCCTGTCGTCTTTCTTGTGTCTGTCTTTTTGCGCTTAACACAGTATTCATGGATTCGCACCAACTAGCCCGCCAACGCATTGTGCTGAACTATCTTTCTTCTACTGTGGGCCCTGATATTTGTGTAGCGCCTTGTCCTGTCGTCTTTCTTGTGTCTGTCTTTTTGCGCTTAACACAGTATTCATGGATTCGCACCAACTAGCCCGCCAACGCATTGTGCTGAACTATCTTTCTTCTACTGTGGGCCCTGATATTTGTGTAGCGCCTTGTCCTGTCGTCTTTCTTGTGTCTGTCTTTTTGCGCTTAACACAGTATTCATGGATTCGCACCAACTAGCCCGCCAACGCATTGTGCTGAACTATCTTTCTTCTACTGTGGGCCCTGATATTTGTGTAGCGCCTTGTCCTGTCGTCTTTCTTGTGTCTGTCTTTTTGCGCTTAACACAGTATTCATGGATTCGCACCAACTAGCCCGCCAACGCATTGTGCTGAACTATCTTTCTTCTACTGTGGGCCCTGATATTTGTGTAGCGCCTTGTCCTGTCGTCTTTCTTGTGTCTGTCTTTTTGCGCTTAACACAGTATTCATGGATTCGCACCAACTAGCCCGCCAACGCATTGTGCTGAACTATCTTTCTTCTACTGTGGGCCCTGATATTTGTGTAGCGCCTTGTCCTGTCGTCTTTCTTGTGTCTGTCTTTTTGCGCTTAACACAGTATTCATGGATTCGCACCAACTAGCCCGCCAACGCATTGTGCTGAACTATCTTTCTTCTACTGTGGGCCCTGATATTTGTGTAGCGCCTTGTCCTGTCGTCTTTCTTGTGTCTGTCTTTTTGCGCTTAACACAGTATTCATGGATTCGCACCAACTAGCCCGCCAACGCATTGTGCTGAACTATCTTTCTTCTACTGTGGGCCCTGATATTTGTGTAGCGCCTTGTCCTGTCGTCTTTCTTGTGTCTGTCTTTTTGCGCTTAACACAGTATTCATGGATTCGCACCAACTAGCCCGCCAACGCATTGTGCTGAACTATCTTTCTTCTACTGTGGGCCCTGATATTTGTGTAGCGCCTTGTCCTGTCGTCTTTCTTGTGTCTGTCTTTTTGCGCTTAACACAGTATTCATGAACCTTCCAGCCCTCAGCAACCAAAGAACCAGTTGCAGCCTTTTTAGATCCCTGCCGTATGCTGAAGTTGGTGAGGAATGCTCTAGCTCATCACAAATACTTTATCAGCCAAGATGGAAGGGTCGTATCCTGGGCATATGTGGAGAAGCTGCACAATCTACAAGAAAAAGAGGGTGTCCATTTGGCAAACAAGTTGCCAAAGGCTCATATTGAGTGGCAAAGGCAACCGATGAAGGTTCGTCTGGCAGCCCAAGTGATGAGCCTGCCCGTGGCGATGGCACTTGCTGAATGCAGGATCATGCACGTGGAAGGGTTTGCTAGTACAGAACCAACAGAGAAATTTTTAGTCATTGTCAGCAACCTCTTTGATGTGTTGAATTCCCGCAGTGTGAATAAAAAGAGTGGAAGAAGCCACTATGCGAAGAAAATTAAAATAATGTAAAAGATACATTTAATACTGCAGTACAGTACCTTTCCGCTTTGAAACAGCCTGTAAATAGAAGAAACTTGATAGAAAGCGCGGAAGAATGGTTCTTGGGATTTATTAAATGCATGAAGAGCGAGATAGCCTTGTTGTTGAAAAGAAAGTACTACAGGACTTTCCAGTGCACAAGATTTTCCAGGACCATTTGGAATTACTTTTTGGTTTCATTAGAGCACATAGCGGTCACAATGACAACCCCACATCACAGCAGTTTCAGGCAGCATTCAAGAAAGTGATAGACCAAAATGAACTTTCTGATGTTTTGGGAAATTGTCAAGCCCTGGACACTATTACAATATTGTCACGCAGTTCAGCCATAAGACGTTCACCAACCAATGTGCTGAACGCAAGCACGCAGAGGAAGCAGCTTTTGACTGAAGAGTCGGTGGTTGAGCAGAGACAAATAGCCAGTGAACATGATTACTCTGCATCACTTGAAAAGATCAGTGATTTTGGGAGTCGTGTTGTGGTCTACGTCGCTGGCTACGTGGCATACAAGCTGGGCCAAAAGCTGATGTGTGAGCTGTGTACAGCGGCATTGTTTAGTGCACCTGGAACAGCAAACACTGCATTTATACAAAGAAAGAGCAGAGGAAGGCTTCACTACCCATCAAAGAGTGTCATTTCAATTTGCCAAAAATCAGAATCTCTTCTTCGATGGGCTGTGCGTGTGAAAAAATTGTCATCAAAAACACTATTGCAGGACTTAGCACACCAAGTGCTTGAATCACTGCAGCAAAGAGAGCTGTTTGCAGAGCTACGCTCGCACATGTGTGATAATTCTCCACTGGAGAATGATTATGTCCATCTTTTAAGAAGTGTAGCAGAATTTTATTTAAATGTACGCCTCTATCATGTCGGAAAAGAGCCAACTCAGAGTTTCCACAGCAGTCAAGTGCGTCAAATGTTCACAAACCTGACTCAATTTAAAGGACAACAAAATTTTGTTGCAACATTTCATTTACTAAGAAAAGTAATGACGTCATTTCCATTTTTCCAGTCAGAGTAATGCCAAATATGTTTTTGTGTTGAATGTGTACTGAAACCTTCAATGTGTTTTTTTTCTTATTTTCCTGCTTATCTTTTCATCAAGTTTTGACTTTGCTGATGTTGCAATGCGCATGCACCGGTGGTGTTATTTAGTGCTTCATTAGCCCTGCATTCACTGTTCTTCATACATACAGGTTGAAATGTTCTTGTTGATTGCAAGATTGTTCCTATATCGCACTTCCGACTATTGTTTTTGTTCACAAGTGTCTAAAAACATTCCCCTATGCAATGTGAAAGCACTGAGGGTGTAAAAAATGAAATAATCGATTAGCTACTGAAGTTTAAACTAATACTGAGAAATGACTTCAGCGTTTTGATGAAGGATACTGTTTTTGTAAACAGCAATGTGTGTTTACTTTGTGTTGCCACAAATTCATGTGCTGCTATACAGTCGAGTATTCTGACATGTTCTCTGCGTGCCTCTCTTTTCGATCTGCTATTTGTTAATAACACCGTCCATAGCATGGCCATGGATATATGGCTGTTTGCTGATGTTTCAATCCTGTACCAGGAAATCATTTTGCCTTAAAATGGGCTCCATTAAACAGATTTTTATTCCATTCTAAAAATAAAGAACTCTGACTGACCAATACCCAAAAGAACCTTTTACTCATTGCATCAGTCATCATCTCCTATCCGTGGTATCTAGTTATAAGTGCCTGTGAGATACTTCTGATTGCCTTAGGAAGAATAATTCACATTTGAAAAACCATAGCGGAAGAAAGCAAGGAAGAAACTGGCGCACTTAAGAAGAGCTTCCGCAAGTCTGCAAAAAATAATATATCGGGCTATTGCTAGAATATGCTGCTGTTGTGTGGGACCTATACAATTTCATACGCACTTATCTTGTGGTTAGAGTTGCTTCTTTGAATGTTTCATTTCTCCCACAATATAAGAAATAAACAAAACACACATTTGTTATATTAGGCACCGTCTAACATGGTCACATAATTTTAGGTGACTTTGTCACGTGACAGCGTCATGTTAAAACATTTTTTATCCAGAGGCTCAATGTCTGCTAGTTAAAACGGTGGGAAACTAAAAGAAATCGAAGCATTGGAGAAATCAACACTTCTTAATTGATGTACAACAATAAGACACGAAAATAAAAATGGATGAAAAGAACGGATTGTGTTGCCAACCTAAGTTGTTTTAATGCACAACATTTTTACTGCATGGTTTAAATGTTCTATTGAACTGAATATATGAATACAATTGCCACGCCTTTCTCTTTGATTCATACCTATACACAGCAGTATGTTATGCGTATATTCCTTAGAAGATTAGTCCCATTTATATGGCGCAGAACTCCTTACATTCAACTTGTTGATTCATTGGTTGGCATTTGCTATGTTGTATTTAAATCTTTAACCCCGCTCATGAAAGCCTTGAAAATGAACAAAGCTTTTCTGAACTTAAGACACAGGGTGTGCAAACTTTTACAGTTGCCAGTCACAAGTGCCTATAGAAAAGGTGACCGAATTAAACTAATGTTTTTTCTCTACGCTCAAATCGTATTAGACAAAGACGCAATTTGGAGAACTTGCTTAATAAACTCATTAAGTAAACTGGCTCACGTGGTTCATGCATTTCTTGCACTTTGTTCACTTTCAAATTTCACTTGTCTTGTCTTCAATGCCTTCCAAATAGTTTTGTACAGTACTGGTTTTATTTACTTTAAACAAAAATTAGTAGACCCGTGTGCTTCCCTGTATGGTGCGCCGTTACATGAATGCAGCGCTTTAACGGCTACTGTGCACATCGACGTGCCAATGTAGGTCATGAAACACTACATGTTGGTATGAAGCAGGCGTGCAGCTTGTGAAAATGTCGATGTCGAGGGCAGCAAAATGCACATATTCTGGGTAAATCTCTATCAGCACGTGTGTAATAATTGTGGTACACCTGTGCAGGTGCGCATGACCCTCGAACGTCCTCTTCCTAAAATAGTCGGTGCTGTCGCGAGTAATGCGAGAAACAAGCAACAGTTGAGCAACACGTGTTTTAATATGTACAAAAGCAAGTTGTTACTGAACACGAAGTTCTGAAACTGGGATTCTGCATTCTTTAATAACGCACCTTCTACGTGCCGCAAATGCAACATGCGCTGTCAAAAGCAGGAATCACTGACCTGCAAGGCGTTCACTGTACAGATTCTGAAACGCATCGGTTTCGGCCTGCGATGGCACGTTAGCATGATTCCGCTGATGTGGAGGCAAAATTTCCCGCGGATATTCCTTCGTCCTTTGCCATTGCCGTGGCGCGGTACATTGTGTACATCCTTACATATGCGCGTTCATTTCACGAGCTTTAGTTCCTCCTGTCCCACATGGCCACAGCAACATCCTTCAGAGCACGGTCCACGTAACACAGCGCAACAAGACACGGTGACTAACGCAAACCCGCCCACACAGTGCTTTGCCACGGCACGAAACCTACAGAGCAACACGTGTGAGCGCTCAGAACCATAACAACGCCGCCATTGTGGCCCGAAAGGCGTGGCCATACAGCAAAAGAAATAAAGGAGCAGCAAAAAAAATGAGAACCTACTACGTCATTTACGCCACACTTTTCTCTTAGCGGGCGGAGGGGGTAGGGCCTCTCCTTAGTTTCCTCCCTCCGTGGCTTCGCCCCCTGGCCACGACAGGGGAGGGCGCGATTCCGGCCGCTTTCTAAAGCCCACACCACACGTACGCTTGCGGACGAGCTCGCGTCTTCGTGCCAAACACCTGCCACGCCTCGCGAGGAACGGAGATTTGCACCCACAAAGACGCGCGAGAGCGCGCGAGAGCTGGGCTCACTCATAGCCACCTTGGTATACGACGCATCGCAGTGTGTTACTGACAGTGCTTAAAAAAGCTTCGATGTCTATAAGCGTACTTATATTCTATATAGGTGTTTGATCAGGACAAAAGGAAAGAAGAAGCAATTTCTTGCAGGATATAAATCTGCTTCACTGATAGTTGAATGTACCGCACCGTAGCTTGATTGATTGATTAACTGATTTTTAGTGGTTTATCACACATACATGTGATGAGAGGCGAAGGCAAATGCCATTCAAGGATGGCTTGAGGTAGTCTTTAGTCCCCATACTGGCAATGACAACAGCATAGGCACACGCATTTTATTCACATATTTGTACGCTTTCACAAAACCATCATATTAAACACAACATTGTCGTACACTTTGACAAAACCGTAAAATTAAGCACTACACTAGCTACTGTCCCACGTAGGGCATCCTGCGTTACATATGTCACTTCACCTCAGCGTCGAATGCCAGCACAACATTTCATAACAGCGTACACTTATTAATAGTCGCATTAAAAATATAGTTAAACACAAATCATAACCAGTTCTAGAGGTCAATATATGGCTAGAAAGAACGTGTAAAAGTCAGATAATTGTACTTCGCGAATATCGATTTGTTTTTCATTAAGCTAATTTGGCAGACGTGGAGCTTTGTTTTGAAGCATTTGCCGACCGTAGCCAGTGAGACAATACGGAACATTCGATTTTTCTGTTGTTCTTGCGTTATATGACGCTTCCTTTAGATAGAGAATTACTAAACCCATGAAGAGAGAATTATGACAGTCATAGTTAAGGCGATATCAACGCAACAATTTATACTCATGTGTGCCTTGTGCTGTAAATATTCTAACTTACTTCAAGAGCTCCGAAATAGAATGCCGGAGTGGCTCATTATCAACTATTCGCAAATTTCCTTTTTGCATTACTAATAGCCGCGAGAAGTTGGATTGTGTAGTAGTCCCTCAGACGAAATGACAATATTTAGATATGAAGCGAAGAGGGCATTGTAGATCAACTGCTGCGTAGCCAGGCATGCCGACGCGAGGCAGCTCAAGCCCGTGATAACAGCGAGGAGCTGTTCCTCGAGATCGCGTCTCATTTCGACGCGTACGAGCCGTGCCGCGCATGCGTGGATGCAGCTCGCACAATGGAATGAGCTCTCTGCAGATCCTTTTCAAGATGCGGCGCGCGCCACCGCGCGCGGCCGTGCAACGTAGGCACTTGTTGGAGCAGTCGAAGCTGTCCCCTCCCCCCCCCCCACCATCTCCGTCCCGTGCCGCCTCTCCGCTTTCCTCCTTATGTGGCACACGAGATTGGGCCACGTTCGTCAGTTCCCCTTGAGCTCGATCTCAAAAAGCGCAGTTGCTAGTGGAGCGCAACACCAACCCTTACTTCCCTCCCTGCGATCCCCCCTCCGCTTTCGCCAAACGGAAAAGGGTGCGACTGTTTTCACAATAAATGCGTGCAGGGGCGGAGCCTCGCCTCGATGACGTGTCACCATTTTCTTTTTATTGCGAAGCAATACTACTTTAGGTCGCACTTCAGCCCGTTCCGTAGCGAGGCGGTGGTAGGCACCATTGACCTTTGGCGTGACCTCGCTGCGTGACGTCACACCACGCGACCTAGAGTGACGTCACACCAGCTGTGTAAAAACGGGGCCCCATCTCATGCCGTCGCGAGGCGAGGCGGTAGCCACCAACGGCGGCCTAACTCCTGCTCCTCTCACCAGGGGCGCTACGATCAGAGTGACGTCACACCAGCTGTATAAAACAGCTCCGCTCCTCTCGCCACGGCAGTCATACAGCCAGATCTTACGATGGTGCCTACGAACAAGGCAGCGCGGCAGAATGCAAAGAGGAAGCATCAGCGAGCTACGGAGACGGAAGAAGAACGACTTTCTAAGCGGCGTGCGCAGTATGCAGCTCGGCGACAACGTGCCATCGCCAGTCTTGGTTAAGAGAGTTGCGAAGACTGCGTCGCTTTGGCGGACAACTTGGGTTAGGGGGAAGTATTCCAGGTGATGCCACGGTAGAACATCTGTGTTATACACGGCTCCACACGACTTTGGCCGCTTGTACACCTCGGAAGCTCTAACGGGCGGCAGCTGCCTCTTGTCTCCACATAGAATGATATCGAAGTCCCCAAAGGGTTCCAACATCCTGTCCGGCCTTATTTCACGAAGCCGCCGGTCCACTTGTCAAAGCAGGTCCGAAGATAACATGCTGACCTCGTCGATAATGATACATCTCACTCCTCTGAACAGGGATAATTGTCTGAACAGGGATAGTGTACACTCCTCTGTGTGCACTATTGCTTCGCAATCACCAGGCTTAACCAAGCTAAGCCACGGTCATTTTTTCCCCCTCTGTTTGGCGGCGCGGTCGGTGTGCGGCGTTTCAGTGGAGTGAAATGTCGGCGCGCGTACCATCGGCGCGCGTCTTGTTTCGCTGGTGAATGCGCGGAATGCAACGATGAGCGAGCCTCTCTCCCTTGGCTACCTGAAGTCAGACGATAAGCTTTTTGAGAGGTCCTTGGCTGCCGTCAACGAGAGGTATGCTGTGCGGACATCTGGAGACCTGAACAAGCCGACTAAATGTAAGGATGTATCGACTGCTTCTTAATGTTTCGCTCTGCGTGTACATTTAACATTGTAAAACGCAGAAGTAATTTTAACCAGGGACTCAACCTGGCAGAACGACTTGTTTTCAGTTGCGGTTCGTGCGCAACACTAGACAATTGATTCATCTTGATTCGCCTTTTTGAAAATGTGATTATATATTGTTCTGGTTACCGGTTCAGAGTTCCCCTAGCACCGATTTATTTCGGTTTGAGTGGAGTATTGTTCTGGTTACTACGACATGACCTGATCTTCAGAAATTCTAATAAATGTAAAATTAACAACTGTTATTTTTCGGTTTTCAGTCATGATTACAACGGCGCACGCAAGGTAACCACGAATACAAAAAATGAAAGGTCTGCCCCTGTGCTCTTTACATATTTGATTTGAATTCAAGACAGAGCAGCGCTTGGGCGTTTGTTTTGTATGCATCTGCGCTTTTTTTAATACTGAGAAAGCAATCGTGCGCAACACGGTACACGAATTTCGGTGGGGTTGTACTATGTGGCTAGAACGGCCACCATAACTGTACTCCATGTCGTGACACGGCTGTCTGTGCCATCCGTAGTCCTGCTACAAGGCATGGGCCTGATATTGAACTCTGTATACGAGAAGCTGAATCGTCAGCGTCGAGCTTTTTTGTCGTGTTATATTAAAATCCCAAGGCCCAACCAAACTGTAACATGTTGGTTTTTTGGCGCTCAAGTTGTTACTTAAGACCACACAAGAAAGTCTGGGTAATTATAATAATAATTATTATCATTATGGCTGAGGAGAGCCAGAATTTCTAGCCAGAGGCATGCAGATCTTAAGGTTTATTTGCTGCCCATAAACAAACACTAAAGCCGGATTCGATATTGCCTCTGCCATGCATAAAACTAGGCGCCTCATTAAATCGTCTTTATTGTTTATTTTCAGCCAATGTCGTCTTCTCCACAATCCATTGCGGATGTCAAATCTCTCTGGGGAATGTGCAATTTCGAGTTGTGAAGGAAACAGTCACTCTACAAGTTCGGAATGGAATACTACAACAAGACTCAGGGAGAAAAAGACGAGGTATGTTACATGGATGCGCTTGCAAACAGTTCATTCGCATGCAGATATCCAGCAGCCTTCCAACTCAAAGATTGTGTGCAAGCAGTGTAAAGAGGATACTTCGCAACAGCTGTTGTTAACTTATTTTCCCTTATACAATGCCCCTTTCAGGGCCCTCAGGTTGTTCCTAGTAAATGAATAGATTTAGGAAAAGACCATTATGGCTGTGTACCAGGCACATAGCCGCTGGTTGGAGTGGCTCAGTCCCCCAAGAAATCTTCAGTTTTGCTGGGACGTCCTTTACCACCTCTCCCACCTGTGGCGTTTCCGCCCCCCCCCCTCATTCAGTAATTGCAAGCCAAACAAAATCCTGGCTACATGCCTGGTGTGAACTATGGAAGCATGTCACTGTTGTTGTTTGTACTTACCAAAGCCGCATGATGTTACAGTTGACCTGTGTGTCTTTTAACATGCATGTAAGAACACCAGAAATAAATTTACTTTATTTAATTTACAGGATTCAAGCACCACTGACCACTGACTGGCCGAAGGAGGTGTACGAGAAAAAGTGAATGAACCTACAAGGCGCAAAAAAGAGGGTTCATGAGACTTTTCCCCTTTCCGTAGAACGGCTATGTAGTACGCACCATACTAACGACTGATGTGCCATACATCAGGTCGCGTGTTTTCGTTACATGATGGGCAAAAACTAGGCAGCTCAACATTGACTGTTTCGAGTTCCACGATACTAAAGTACATGCTGAGACTAATTGAAAAATACTAGCTGATAAATGCTAAGTTTAGACGATTGCCTATTTTCTTGTGCATTCCTGTTCCTTATGCAACCCCTTTTTATATCCCCATTTCCATAGGGTGCCACTGAAAAATGTTTTAAGTCTGGATAATGAAACAGCTCCCTAAAGTCACTGGTATCAGTATGTATACTTAAAACATTTCGCTGAAAGAGTAGTTCTCATAATTGCCCTCGAAAATGGCCAGTTTGCCCAGCCTCTAATTCCAGTCACAACTGTTGAAGTACACTTGGCGAAATTGCTCTACTCTGTAGGTAACCATACTTCACATTTTCAAGATAAACTCTTGGTGCACGTTAGGCATTCTCTCAAATGTGCTTTATTCACAGTCAATGCATATTACATGCACACTACTGAACATTTCTTGAAGTAACCACCAGACAAAAATGTAATAACATGTTTTCATATACAATAGCTGCTATATTAAAATGTTAAAAGTATAAAAGCAAGCACTTTCATGAAAGTACAGAAGGGATGCAACTTTACAAACAGTTTTATACACATATATTGAAAGCACAAGCCTAAAAACATAGCTTTATAGAATCAATGAGTTGAATCACTGACACGATACATTAAGACAGTATTTATACGCATACACAGCCGTTGCCAATGTTGCAATTACATTACTATAATGGAGTCTAGTATAAAACATAGCATATTAACCTTAAAAGCTCCAAACATTCTAAAACATATTTACACATTTTTAAAACACTCTGCTTAAGCTCAAGTTATGCATGGCAAAAATTGAGTTTTGTAAAGCTCGCAATTCCTTAAAAAATGAAAAAAAAACACCCAGTGGCAATCTCTAACGTTTTCCTCTGACCCTTTCCTTGCAGCCCGAACCAAAGCTCCTGTGAAGAATCAACGAATCAATGGCAGAGTGACAGCACACTATAGGCGCCTTCTCTTTGGAAGAGGCTTCAGAGACGAGCATCCTTTTGTCGGTGAGCCCCGAATGTGAAGGCCAGAACTCTGTGGCACTGATTCAGCCAACTTACGGAAGGTGACTAGCAACAAGCCCCTAGCCTCCAACAGTGTTTGAACGTCGTGGCAGCAGTAAAGGAGGGAACTGCACTTTTCAAGTTCCTCGGTTATACATTTGCGCAACTCCGAGACTGAGGGGACTGCTGTCCCAGGAACCATAGCAACCACAGGCTGTAAAGACACTTGACAAAAGCTTGGCTCATTGGCAAAGGGAATGTCCGGCTCTGATACTGCTGTACCAAGAGCCTGTGAAGACACTTCAGAAGGGCTGGGCTCATTGACAAGGGGAATCTCAGAACCTGTTTCTGATTCTAGACAGCTTCCAAGTGTAATTTGCGGTCGACTGAGGTAACTCTGTGGAAGAGAGGAAAAGCGCCAGCTTTCGCTGTACTTAAAAACAACACAAAAGTGTTTGCATGGGTACTTGTGCTTTCTAAAGTCGGGGCAGGTACACGATGGCTTGGTGAAGTCGACTGTGTACACATCATCATCACTTCTTTCAGAATGAAACGAGAACATGCCTTCAGTGGGCAGCTCTTTCATGTCTGTGTGACTGTATTCCTCTGCGTTAACGAGCCGTCTCAGCATATGTTTATCAAACCCGTGAGGCCGGTTGTGCAGGTATGCAGGAATATTTTCGCTGTACTGTCTGTACACTGATGACTGCCTCCTTGCTGCCTCATGGAATTTCACTTCTTTGTCGGGAAGGTAGCCATGGACGACAGCTGTGATTAGGGATGTTAACGACCGTTTCCCACTGGCACTTTTCCCATACTGTGCCTTCAACACCCTGTTTTGGGCCTCAATGCCATTATTTGTGGTCAAGACATCAAACTCCAGCCTGTAAGACATGACCCACAGCTCCTTTACAGACAGCCACACTGCGTCAAAGTAACTGCGGAATTTTTCGTTTTTCCAATACTCTGAGGCGACAAGGACTTCAAATGCCTTGTCAAACTCATCCTGATTTGAAGCACTGGCTTAGCGTTTCATGAGTCTCAGGGCATCATCCGGATTGGGTATACTGTTTTCCTTTCTGCGCAACCACCTTTGCCATGCTTGTAGTCTATGGAAGTCACAGATGGAGATTTGACTCTGGGAACACTTGCTTGATGGCACTTATTTCTGCCTTGCTGTAATCTACCATCCAGTACTGTGGGGACCAGTTATCACACCACTGCTTGAAAACATCTAAAGCATCAGCGATACAGTGGGTCGTTTCAAACTGTACGATTAACACACCAGCTGGTGTGTATCCCGAAGTGTTTTCACAACAAGCAAGAAAAGTGGTAAGCCATAATCACTAGCCTTGTGTGTTGCTTCCAGGCAAACTACTGAGCCTCCATACTTTTTAAGCATGTTTCTCATGAACTTTGTCTGGAAGCAGAACAGCAAATGTCTTCACACTCGCTGGCAATGCTCTCTTCCACGTTGTTCGAGTCGTTGCTACCCACGCAGCTGCGTGCTGCATATGGGCGATAGAAAATGGAGGATTCGGGTTGCTCACCCCTGATCTTTTCAATAAGGATGCTAGCATTTTCTTGATCGACTGTACTGAAGCGGTCTTTCTTAAGAACAGCTTGGATCTGGTTGCTGATATCACGATGTGTTAGGAAAAAGGCCCTGCAGCTGCTATCAGGCTTTTCCTTGTTTGCAAAAAGTACGCAGTGCACGTAATAGTGCAGACACTTTTTCACATCTGATACAGATGTAATTCCTTCCCTTGCCAACATTTGAATTCGCTCAGCATTGTTCATGTCCATGTTTTGGCTAAAAGCTTCCATGTCCTCGAAACCATGGTTACGATGGGAACCCCAGTTGGCAATTTTAATGTATATCCGCGTCTCTTTGGCCACAATCTGCTGCTCTGCGTCAAGCACCTCCTGCAGCTGCTTGTCCTTGTCTGCTTTTAGCCGACCCTCTTTTGTCTGGCCGCATGGCTGGGGAAGGTCCACCTAGAAAGTAGGCATTGTTACGTATACTGAGCATACTTTATGGTTTAAAACAGCGCGACAAGATGAGAAGAAAGTGAAGACGAGACAGAAGACAGCGCTGAACTAACAACTGGAAATTTATCTCCACTTGCCCAATATATATACACGTGGGAAATACCAAAATAAGCACAGTGCGAAAGATAAAAGGAGTACAACACATACAGCCTCGGCTTGGATGCCGAGACAGTATGTGTTGTAGTCTTCTTATCTTTCGCACTGTTTTTTTTTTGCCATTTCCCACGTGTACTCGTATATATACTAGAAATAGTGGAAATAAACTTTCTGTTGTCAGTTCAGTGCTGTCTTCTGTCTCATCTTCACTTTGTCCTCATATTGGCACGCTGTTTTAAACCATAATGATCACTGCTGCTTGAGCTAGTTAACCAACTAGCTCAAACAAACCTTTCATTGAGCATACGTCAACCAAGTCTAACATGCCCCATCTTATGCCACGACAAATTTGCCTGCACTGCGCACCAAGGGCAACAGGAAAAGCCGATATTAGGGGGTTTTACCGGACCGTTCTTTAGCCCCAATAACGATACCATAACGATGCACAACGCGTGTTCAAGGCTGTCAGAGGGGAGAGAAGGCATTCTTATCGGATCCCTCTACTAAAGCTCCCTACTATCACGAGAAGTAGAAGCAATGATGGTGGACATCAGCTACAAATTTCTCACGAGCCACTGCAAGGACAATGTAATAATGTTTTAAAACTGCTTGTTTCATGTCTGCTTGCAGACATAAATGCCATGATAAAGGTGCCCAGAAAATAACCTGCAAAGATTTTTTACTTGTGGTTGCACATTACGTACCTGGAAATCTGGGTACAATTCAATCCACTTCAAATTCATTGTTGCTGCACACCCTTTCTTCATTGTGCCTTGGAGGTTAATTCGCTTCTTCTCGTACACCTCTTTCGGCCAGTCAGTGGTGCTTGAACCCTGTAAATGAAATCAAGAATATTTATTTCTGGTGTAAAGCTAAAGTAACCTAACCTAAAGTAACATAAAGTAAATCCTCTTTACACTGCCTGTACACAATATTTAAATTTGGAACGCTGCTGGATATCTGCATGAGACTGAAATGTTCGAAAGTGCACCATCATGTAACATACCTGGTCTTTGTTTTTCTCTCGAGTCTTTTTGTAGTATTCCGTTCCAAATATGCAGACTTTGACGGTTTCTTTGACAACCACAAACGGTACATTGTCTAGAGAGATTCTGCACCCGGAGTAGATCATGAAGAAGACGACATTGGCTGAAAATAAACAATAAAGACGATTTAATGAAAGTGCCTAGATTTATGCATGGCACAGGGCAATATCAAATCTAGCTTTAGTTTGTGTAATGTAACGGCAGCAAAGAAACTAAGATGCACAGCCTCTAGGAAGAAAATCTGGCTCTCCTCAACGAGAATAATAAATATCACTATTATTATTAATTACCCATCCTTTTTGTATGGTTTTAAAAAGTGAGAACTTAAAAGCAGCACGAACATGCTACAGTTTGGTTGGGCCTTGGGATTTTAATATAATACGACAAAAAGCTCGACGCTGCAGCTTCAGCTCATATACAGAGTTCAACATCAGGCCTATGCCTTACTCTAGACGTCCAATTCACACTTCCAGCAGGACCACGGATGGCACACACGGCCGTGTCACGACATGGAGTACAGCCCCACCGCAAATAGTGTCTCGTGTTGCGTGCGATTGCTTTTTCAATGTTCAAAAAAAAAGCGCAGATGGATACAAAACAAACGCCCAAGCGCAGCTCCGTCTTGAATTCAAATCAAATATGTAAAGAGAACAGGGGCAGATCTTTGATTTTTTGTATTCGTGGTTACTTTGCGTGCGCGCTTGTAATCATGACTGAAAACCGAAAAATAACAGTTGTTAATTTTACGTTTATCAGAATTTCTGAAAATCGGGTCATGTCGCGGTAACCAGAACAATACTCCACTCAAACCGAATTAAATAGGTGCTAGGGGAACTCTGAACCGGTAACCAGAACAATATATAACCCCATCTTCAAAAAGGTGAATCAAGATGAATAAATTGTCTAGTGTTGCGCACTAACCGCAATTGAAAACAAGTCGTTCTGCCAGGTTGAGTCCCTGGTGCAAATTACTACTTCGCTTTACAATGATAAATCTATGCGCAGAGCAAAACATTAAGAAGCAGTCGATACTACTTGCATTTAGACGGCTTGTTCAGGTCTCTTGATGTCCGCAGAGCATACCTCTCGTTGACGGCAGCCAAGGACCTCTCAAAAAACTTAAGCTCATCGTCTGACTTCAGGTAGCCATGGGAGTAGCCGTCTTCATGATGATGTAACCCTTGTAGGTACTTATCGATCACCTTCTGTCGGTCAGGCTCGCTCATCGTCGCATTCCGTGTGAAACAAAACAATGCACGCCGCAAATGTGATACGCGCGCCAACTTCTCGCTCACGTGGTGTGAGCTGATCCGAACTGTAGCGCCGCACACCGACCGCGCCGCCAAGCAGAGGAAAAAAAAAGAAAAGGGTGATACGTCATCGAGGCGAGGCTCCGCCCCTGCACGGATTTGTTGTGAAAACAGTCGCACCCAACGGAAAAGGGCGCGTTTGTTGCCTTCTTTGTCTTTCGCGCGCGCACGATTTAGCCGCGATGGTTAGTTTCCCTCACGTGCTTTTCCTCACACACACTGCATACGACACGCGGCGACGGTGTTATCGCCCTTCTACTTTATGGGAAACATCACGGCGATGGCGACGACGATAACAAGAAAGCGCCTAGAGTGTCCATATAATTGCTATCACACTAAATATCTTTGTCAAATGGTGTCTTTTATACGAACAAATATATAGTTTTGATGTAACGATTCAGACGGATGTCAAAGTCTACAGCCACAAAATGAAGCACCACAATTTTAGAGGCTTCAAACAGGTCTTGCTATAATAAGTAGACAGGACAGAAGGAAAAACTTTAGTTCCGTGTTTGTGTCTCAGTAAAGAACCGGGTTTACCATTAGGTAAATCTGAAATGTTCGTCGTTACAGCAGCTAAAATATATATGTCACAATTTTTTACATATGCGAAAAACATGCAGAATTTTAACGATACTTACGACAAATTGATGATTTTGCCTGATATTATAGTGGTTGTTGTGGGCGGGAAAATACGGATAGACAGTGGTGCCAGGATATGGCTATGAAAACTTCTTTGCTTCTTATACTTGGGAATTATTCATTGAAATGACTTGTACATACTGGGCCATGGCAGGAATTGGTTTGGGAATAACAAAAGAACAAACTGTCCCGACTATTTTAAGTGTTCAGTTGGTGCTAGATATTCATACGCAGCGTAACTTAGGACATTTGCAGGCGAAGCTCTACAACATTCAATGATTCGGGTAAAAATTATACATAAATCCTCTTGTACGAGAAGTAGATGGCATGGTAGCGAGATCATGCTAATGTCTAGCTTTTAAAAGTGCTGAAAAAGTTGTATAGTCCAATGAATTGGCATTAGAATACTTAATTCGCAAATAACGCTGATTACAATTCCTAATTACGGCCCCACTAAAGGAATCGAAGAATTACTAAAAAATAATTGGTTACTTCTACAATATTCCTTTCCCGACATTATTTTCCGGCCCGCTCAGTGCATCCTCTGCTGCCATCCATACGCTGCTTATCCTTTCGAACATTAGATGATATGCAAAATTATGCAAGCAGCCTTTCCAACGCAGCCGACTTGCTCTAAACAAGATGAACGTGTTCTAGTTAGTGTTACCAACCCCCGGAAGGGGGTGCTAGTTTCGCTTCAAGGTAGATGCGCGCTCCAAGCGGTTGCCGGACTTCCTAGCCTATGTTTTTAATTTTTATTTTGGTGAATTTAAATCGGGTGAAGCGCGGGAAATGGTTGTCTTCGTGCATCCATCGGGCTTACACCCACTAACCCTTGCCACTCGCTCAGAGATAACGAAAGCCCGATCGCGGTTGGTCATGAGCTTCGGTCGTTGTCTCAAGTATGAAAATGGAAAGATAAGACAGAGAAGCTTCATCACAAATGCAACGAACGTAATACGCAGGAAGTCAGGTCTTCCAAGCATAGAGAAAGAAATTCAACAAGAGGGGACACTCTTCAAAAACTGGCAACAGGAAACACGTCACGCCTAGTTTCAACAACAACCGTCAGTTGACGCGAACATCAGAAAAAAAAGAATGTGAAATAAACTTCCAGACAACGTTTTATTTTTTTTATTCCTTCCCACTAAAAGTGAAAAAGTTTTGCGTGTAAATGAACTTATACTTTGCAACTTTTTGTTTCGTTGCCTAGCAACAAGCTAGCGGCACGCCAGACGCGCGTGCATACGTCATGCGCCAGACAAGCCGCAGGAGTGAGCGAGGCCGGCCGTACGTACGAAGCTCGCGTGCTCGCCGACCCGTCTGTTATGGATATATAGCCCATGTTTTTGGGCTCCCGGCCTTCTCTATGCTTTTCTTGCGTATCGTCTGCATTTCGACACGGCACCACTGCACTACTGGACTACGGCAAGGTGAGAAATTGTGTTTGACAGTGTGCGGCGCATTTTAAGCACATTTAGGCTTAGTTCGAGTGGCGCAGTTAGCGAAAAACAGCTCCGCCGTCCTGGCGCAGTTAATTTGAGTTAATGCCTCTTCCTGGGAGATGTTTGCGGCGCTTCCTATGAGCGCCAACATTACTGTAACTTATTTCGGTAGTTTTGGAGCACGCTTGCCGCACCCGGCTTATTGACGCAGTAAGCGAAAACCGGCTCGGCCGTGTGACGCATTTGCGCGTGTACAGTCTGTTTCACACTTAGGGGAAAACTCGGAGCGCGTGGCATCGGCGATGCGGCGAGCGCTGGAGTCGTGCGGGGGAAGCAGCTCGCGCAGGCGCAGGCGCTCTAGGGGCGGGGTCGTGATCTGCGTCGTCTGCTACGGCGGCGCGTGCTGGCCGCATTGTCGGGAAGAGTGCTACGGTCAGAGGCAGTGGGCGTATTCCATTGTTACTGCGGTAACTGAGCCGATATTCCTTATTAAGCGTTGTGCAACGCCAAACTCTGAGCTTTCATTGGCCACATTCGAGTTCTACGAATTTCTTTTGACGACATGCTTTCGTTCTTTCGAAAGGCCGGGGTACTTAGTGCGTGCACGTATATTTCTTCGCTGTGTGTGTTACCGTAACACGCAACGACAAGAAAGGGACACCGAACTGTGCGCGCAACGTGCTCGGTCTTTATTTGGCGCGAAAGGAAAACAGAACACTTAATATAATGACTATGCGAGTCGAACACGATGAAACAAACGGGTAAGAATGAAAGAATGCTTTGGGTTAAGGTATTGAGCTCAAAGCGTTTCTTCTGGACAATAGTTCATTACACAAGACAGGTTCTGTCAGCCGACGAGGAAATGCACGTGGCACGCTCCGAACATCCCTTAGTACCTCGTCATGTCCCCAGCGGCAGCGATGACAGCGCTTATTCTGGAGGGCAGTGATGTGTAATGTGACTCCGTAAGTGATGTGTCCATTCGGAGCACGTCCCACTCGCTCACGATGATGGACCAGAGCCTGTCCTCGGACAACCCATGCAGAGGATGGCGCGCCAGCGATAATTTCAATAAGCCCCAGACATTTTCAATGATGTTGAGGTCTGGGGATTGTGGCGGCCACTCCAGGACTGTGACGCCGCGCTCATGCAGCAGTTCTTGGACAACACGAGCAGTGTGGATCGGCGACCTATCGTGTTGGAATATATAGTCGCCTTCCGGGAACGGGCCGTCAAGAACGTGGGGAATGAGTACATCGTCTATGATTGCCCCGTACCTTTCAGCGGTGAACTTGCCTTCTAAGCGTATCAGTGGGCCAAGACCATCTTTGGTAATGCAAGCCCACACGCTCACACTTGTGCGCCCGCTCGCAGCGACCCGTTGCAGGTACCGCGGCATATAGCTGGGACAAGAAAAGAAAGCACCTATTGGTTACGGGTATTTTAGATTGGATAATGAACTTGTCTAATAATCTGGACCAACCACACAGAAGTTCATGTTTACAGCATGCATTGCGAGCACTGGCTCGAATCACAAGCGCATGCACTTCCTGCGATGGTGAAACTTCAATCCTTACCGCAATAAGTTGTTCACTCGAGGTGCAGAGGCCTACTTTATTAAGTAAATATATTAGCCTATTATAGTTGCACTTTTTACTTAATTGGAGAAATATCTTAACACTGAATTATTCGTCTTCCAAAAGCAAATAAAATTAGGCTGGATCCGCATGCGAGGTAAACGAACTTAAATATTATGAACTACTGTCTTACTTGTAAGGTTGAGTAACAATTGCTTCCAGAAAATAACTTACCGTGTCTTGGCAGGGCGCCAAATTCGGCCTCGCTGGTCGCCAGCGGTCGTAAACGTGGATTCATCACTGAATACAACGTTTTTCCATTGTGACACAGTCCACCCTTCAAGTTCTTGCGCAAAATGGAGCCGCTTTACTCTATTTGTGGCTCTAAGTAATGGCTTTTGCGCGGCTGATCTGCTCCTCAGGCCGGCTTCATTGAGCCGCCGCCTGACGGTAGACCGCGAAGCCTTCAGCCGCAAACTTTGTCGTAGCTCTTGAAGCGAAGCGTGGGGGGCTTCAACAGCAGCCGCAACAATGGACAAATCCTCCTCGTCCGTTGTGGCCCTTGGGGGACGTCCGCGAGGGGCATCCTTGATGCGCCCTTCTTTCTTGTAGGCCTGCAATATCCTATTGACAGCTTTAAGAGACCGTCCTGTCATCTCTGATATCTTTTTTTGAGTATAGTTCCTAGAACACAGTTCAATAATCTTCAGTCTTTCTTTCTCTGGTACACGGGCCATGAGAACAAGGCTAACGATTTAGCACCGTTCTGGTCAGATGAAAAAGCTGGAATGAATTAAGACGGACAAGCGCCAGCTTTATTCAGATCAGTCTTGTATCATGTAAACCTTCCTGTGTCTGTAGAGACCCGCACCGTTCTTCGATCACCAATGAGCGAAGGAAGGAGATGACGCTGCATTTCCTTTTCAAGGTCATTTACTTTCTTTATCTTCAGAAGCTTAAAGAGCGCCGAATCACCACAAAGTCGACCATCGTCGTCGAGTCGGACGTGCTGCGAATGAACGCATGACTTGCCGATTCAATTTGCAACTCACTGCCCTTCAGAATGAGCGCTGTCATCGCTGCCGCTGGAGACATGACGAGATACTAAGTGATGTTGTGAGCGTGCCGTGTGCATTTCCTCATCGGCTGACAGAACCTGTCTTGTGTAATGAACTATTGTCGAGAAGAAACGCTTTGAGCTCAATACCTTAACCTAAAGCATTATTTCATTCTTACCTGTTTGTTTCATCGTGTTCGACTCGCATAGTCATTATATTGAGTGTTCTGTTTTCCTTTCGCGCGAAATAAAGACCGAGCACGTTGCGCGCACAGTTCGGTGTCCCTTTCTTGTCGTTGCGTGTTACGGTAACACACACAGCGAAGAAATATACGTGCACGCACTAAGTACCCCGGCCTTTCGAAAGAACGAAAGAAGCATGTCGTCAAAAGAAGTTCGTAGAACTCGAATGTGGCCAATGAAAGCTCAGAGTTTGGCGCTGCACAACGCTTAATAAGGAATATCGGCTCAGTTACCGCAGTAACAATGGAATACGCACACTGCCTCTGACCGTAGCACTCTTCCCGACAATGCGGCCAGCACGCGCCGCCGTAGCAGACGACGCAGATCACGACTCCGCCCCTAGAGCGTTTGCGCGTGCGCGAGCTGCTTCCCCCGCGTGACTCCAGCGCTCGCCGCATCGCCGATGCCACGCGCTCCGAGTTTTCCCCTAAGTGTGAAACAGACTGTACATGCGTGTACTACGTCGTAGCGCCTAAGACAGACAAGTTTTCGCGCATTCTGTGGCCCCCAACATTATTGTAGCTAACGTCGTTGTATTTGGGGTAATTTAGAAGCACGGTTGCCGCGCCCAGCTTATTGACTCAGCGAAAAGCAGCTCGGCTGTGTGCCGCAGTTTCGCGTGTACTGAATCTTACTGGTAGAAGTTCGTTACGCATTCTCTAACCCGAAAAAGTATTGCAATTTATTTGGTAACTCTTTAGGATATCTTGAGGCTTGCTCGCCGCGCCTGGGGTTGTGAAGGTGTTAGCAAAAAAGCAAGCCGGCCATAGTGAGTTGGTTTTGCGTGTACTGAATTTTAGTGGGACAAGTTTGTGACGCATTTTATAGCCCTGCAACAACATATACCTTATTTCGGTACTCACGCTTCTCGAAAACGCGACGAGCGATTGCCGAGAGTGATAACACGGGAGTGTTGCATGCGCCGGCAGGACGCGTAAAAGATAACGAGGAGGAGCTGAAGAACATGACATTTATGTATTCTGAGCGACTGAAAACAGGCTTTGCACCCACGAGTCTGACTTCAGTGCGATTAGAAGGCATTCTGCGAGCGTGTAACATGGTCTGGCTGAGCCTGTGTTGTAGCCACCTTTGTGTACTTGGCGTACCATCGTGTCGACTGAGGCCAAGTTGCTTTGGAAACGCGCAGTCACCCGTGTATTTGTGCACTTGAAGTGCAGGAAATAATGCCCGGGAAAGGAGGGCTGCTTGAAAATTTTGTAGCATTGTTTGGGAGGAGTCTTTGCTGCGAAATATACGTAAAAGTGAATTTATCTGTAATGCCGCTCATTCACCACTTACGCACGTTTCGCCTCTACACGAAATACTCCTGTTAGGTCAATATACCAATATGATACATGCTTGTAATTTACTTTCTTTCAGCTGATGGCATCCGGTGGAGCATCGTACGGCAACGACTGCTGCTTACCTGGTGCCACAACTTTGGATGAATGCAGAAGCCCGGAACGAGCATTTATATAGAGCAAAATAAACATTTCATCATTTCAGAAGGAGTCTTTCGTTTTCTTTATGAAATTGCACCTGACAGATTGGGTGCAGTCTTGTAAAGGTAAATCGCAATCATTTCTACTTAATAATGAAACGATTCCACGACAAGGCCACGCGAGGCTCAGCAGAAGCGAAAAGAAAGAAAAAATGAATGCCGCGCCGAGCAGCGGAGCCGGCGCGGCGTGTACCAAGTGGTGTTCAAAACGCGCGCGCCCAAAACCGAAACCGGAAGGAGTCAACAACATCCGCTTGGTGTGCTACAGTCAATTCGGCCGCTGGGCTCTATGGGAGTGTCCGCTCTTGTTGAAATTTCTTTCTCTATGTTCCAAGCATCAGACGAAGATGGCTAAACCGGGCCGTCACATGTGTTGCACAGTTCTGTGGTCTTATAACACCGGTAATTCCGGTGCTGCAAAATTTTTCACGTGGCTTAACGACAGCTCGTAAGCACAAGTGTTGCACTTTAATTTCTGGGCGCTTTAGATATATGCTTTCTCATTCGTTATGTAGTTCAAATATTGAGAGCAATTATGGGCTGCTTCCTGTTCATGCAGATGCATGTAGCCAGTTCAAAATTCTGCGGGTCCTTAGTTCTCATACTGTCAATGAAATACATGGATTGTACTGTACATTGTTTCTTTAAGCAAAAAACATGTGTCGTTGTCATAAAATCTGTGGTAGTCAAGTTGCGCGTTACCAGCCCGTGACGGTTAATTTTCGCCTTGGTTTAGATCTTCTGGAATCTATGTTCGCTGATAATGTAGGAATTTCAGTTGTGAATGAAAATTGCTTCAGCAGTTGGACGCTTTGGCACTGAGTGGAAGTGAGTCTTTTTCCAGCAGTTAATATGTGAATAAAAACAAAAATGGTCAACTTTTACTTACGTTGAGTTTTGGCTGTCTGAGGAATCGGCGAGGTTTAGTTGATACCGAGACTTGTACATGTTTATCTTTCTCGGGTGACCACGTTTCCCCGCTTAACAAATGTTATAATGCAGCACAGGACGTGCCCGCATATATAGAAAGTTTCTGGAATATTATCGATGATTCCATCCGCTGTCTGTCACCGAACCTTGTCTAATCTGATTGCATGTATGCGCGACGCGTATAGTGTCGAACTTTGTGGAAGACACGCGGGCCCCAGCGATTAGTCTGGAGCATTCGACGATTGATGTATAAAAGCCAATGCGCTTGACCCGTTGATCAGATTTTCGGCAATGGCCGGGTGTGTTCGCCGCTCTCGTTGTGCTTTAAGTGTAGCCTGTTTTGTGGGCACAGGTTCGCGCAATAAAAGCAAGTTTCGTTTTTCACAGTATTACCACTGCGTTCTTTAAAGTCACTCACATGTGACATGTGGTGGAGGTAGCTTTGCGTTCATGTACCGGCCGTCCCCA
The DNA here is from genome assembly GCF_050947875.1 of Dermacentor variabilis. Taxonomy (NCBI): domain Eukaryota; kingdom Metazoa; phylum Arthropoda; class Arachnida; order Ixodida; family Ixodidae; genus Dermacentor; species Dermacentor variabilis. Next base: position 211,255,052 of record NC_134570.1, on the reverse strand, counting down.
CAAAGCCGTGACCCAAGCCCGCACGCGGAAGACAGCACCAACGTCGGCAAGAACCAGCGAGGTAGCCCCAGGCAGCAAGGACTGCCCCCGGAGCACGGATTTTTGCCTGAGACGACCAGGAAGATCACCACCAAGTCCACCCTAGTGGCAGCCCCAGCATCCCCCATCGCGCTGCAGCAGCCAAGGAAACCTCCGAGGTTCCGCGGTTCAACGTTCGAGGACACGGAAAGCTGGATTGAGACGTATGAGAGAGTCGCTACATTGAACAGCTGGAACAGCGACGACAAACTGCGACATGTCATCTTTGCATTGGAAGGCAATGCAAGGACCTGGTTCGAGAACCGAGAAGCGACCATAACTACCTGGGCCCTGTTCAGAAGCGGCTTCCTGCAGATATTCACAAGCATCGTACGCAGAGAACGGGCCCGAGCGCTATTAGAAACCCGAGCGCAGCTACCTAATGAGACAACCGCGATCCTCAGGGAGGAAATGAGCCGTCTATTCCGCCACGCCGACCCTGAAATGCCCGAGGAGAAGAAAGTCAGCTTACTCATGCCTGGTGTGGAGGAGGAACTTTTTGCCGGAATGGTACGAAGCCCACCGAGGACCGTCGACGAGTTCGTGCGCGAGGCCACCAGCATCGACAAGACACTCGACATGCGAAACCAGCAATTCGACCGCCGCACGAACTCGACAAACTACGCCGCATTTCAGTCACTGGCCACCGACGACCTGCGGGAGACTATTCCAGTGGTTGTGCGGGAGGACCTACAGAAGCTGTTCCCCTCGTCACAGCCTCAAGTGGCTACGATTGTCGATGCCGTACGTGAGGAGCTCCAAAAACAACTCGGAGTACCCTTGAATCGGCGCATTCTCAGCCGCAGGCGGTGACATACGCCGCTGTAGCCCGCCGTCACGTTCCCCCTCCGCGCCCACGGCAGGGCCCAGTGACGATACGGTTCCGTTGTCCACGCCCCCCCTTCCCGCCGCCAGCACACGCCAACCCGGCACCCCACGCGGCATTCCAAGCAAGACGGACGTTTGGCGCGCTCCCCACCAACGTCCGCTTTGCTATCACTGCGGTGAAGCCGGGCACATCTACTGCCGATGCCCATACCGGGAGATACCGCGTGGTCAATCGCGATATCGCGAACGACCACGCGATATCGCCGACTACCTCGCCGCCACTTAATGGAGCCCTCGATGACCGTCCCGTTCACCGTCACCAGGCTACCTTTCGCCGCACCGCCGACCATACACCGGCCCTGCCTGGGGCCTCTCTGCAAGCCCATATCCTGAAAACTAAAAGCAGTAACCGATGGAGGTGCGGTTGCTGTTCGTCGAACTACCGAAGATCCTCCGCCGCCGACGACGACGAGGAAGAGACCATCTCGACGACACAATAACGACACGCCGCCGTCCCGACGAAGTCAGGAAGCCAAGACTACGCCGACGAAAGACGACCTGACGACGCCACATACCAGCCACAGGTCAACGCGACGCAGCCAGGATCCGACGCCAAGACGTAAGTGCAACACAAGACAAAAAACCACCGACTTCGACGTGCTTGTCGACGGCCACGCAGATATCGCCTTAGTAGACACAGAGACCCATCACTCCGTAAGGAGTAGGCATATCGCCGCCCAGTTGAAGAAATTTAAAACTGCATGGGAATGCTCTCAAATTAGAATCGCTGGAGGACACCTTATTACGCCGACTGGAATCTGCACGGCAAGAATTACCGTTCATGACCGGAGCTGCCCTGTCACCTTCGAAATCCTCCAACGGTGTTCACGAGACGTCATTCTCAGCATGGAATTCATGAACCACCACGGCGCCATCATAAACCTGAAGTCAAAATCGATAACGCTGTCAGAAGATCGAGCGATACCGCCCGAGAGCTCTCGTAGCCACCACGCCTTGAGGGTGCTCGGAAATCAAGTGAGCATCCCGCCGCGCTCCAGCATTATTAGTTCCGTCGGCACCGAAACACGCGCTGACATAGAAGGCGTCATCAAGGGCGACCAAGATCTACTTCACGACCGTGAAATTTGCGTCGCAAGAGGGATCGCTAGACTGGACGAAGGGAAAGCGGAAGTTATGCTAACCAACTTCAGCCAAGAGTTCAAGCACATCAACAAGGGCACGACAATCGCGTACATCGAGGACACTGTGGAAACCAGCAATGCCTTTGTCCTCTAGGATTCTGCAGCACCTACACCAATGAGCATAGCCCCCGATCCACACATTGACGTAAATAAGTCTTCCTACGAGTAAGCAAGGATAGATCAGAAGTCTTCTCCGGCGATACAAAGACTGCTTTTCGACGTCATCTAGGATTCGACAAACACCAGTTCTCAAGCATCGCATAATAACCGAAGATTGCGCTCGACCCCTCCGCCAGATCTCTTATCGAGTTTCGACGCGAGAACGTGAACCAATTAGGCAACAAGTCGACGAAATGCTAAGCGACGACATCATCCAGCAGTCGAAAAGCCCGTGGGCATCTCCTGTAGTCCTGGTGAAGAAAAGGACGGAACCCTACGCTTCTGCGTCGATTACCGTCGACTAAAGAAGATAATGAAGAAGGACGTATACCTCCTTCCACGGGTACACGACGCATTCGATCGGCTCTGCAACGCTAAATACTTCTCGTTGATGGACCTCAAGTCTGGCTACTGGCAAATAGAAGTGAACGAGAGGGATCGCGAAAAGACCGCCTTCAGCACGCCAGACGGCCTCTACGAGTTCAAGGTCATGCCATTCGGACTGAGCTCCGCGTCTGCAACATTTCAGCGCGTCATGGACACGGTGTTAGCAGGATTGAAGTGGCAGAATTGTCTTGCTTACCTGGATGACGTCGTTGTCTTCGCCGGAAGTTTCGACGATCACCTTAGGCGGCTTGCGACAGTACTAGAGGCCATCAAGTCATCAGGGTTCACTCTGAAGCCAGAAAAGTGCCGCTTCGCTTACGATGAACTTCTGTTCCCAGGCCACGTCATCAGCAAGTCTGGAGTCCGCCCCGACCCGCAGAAGAAAGCTGCCATCGCAAAGTTCCCGCAGACCATCGACAAGAAGGCAGTGCGTAGACTCCTTGGCATGTGTGCCTACTACAGGCGCTTTGTCAAGGACTTTTCACGCATCGCTCAGCCGCTGACACAGCTAAATGTGGCGTCGAGTTCAAGTGGGAAACGCCGCAGACCGACGCATTTCAAGAACTCAAACGACGCATAACAGTCGCCGCCCGTACTTGCGCACTTCGCCGAGGACGCCGATACCGAAATCCACACTGACGCCAGTAGCCTAGGCCTCGGTCCCGTCCTAGTCCAGAAGAAAGACGGACTTGAACGGGTGATATATTATGCTAGGTGGTCGCTGTCAAAAGCTGAAGAAAATTATTCTGTGACTGTGAAGGAATGTCTCGCCATCATTTGGGCTGCAGCAAAATTCTGCCCTTACCTCTTTGGCAAATCATTGAAAGTCGTCAGCGACCATCACGCGTTGTGTCGGCTAGTTAACTTAAAGGACCCTCAAGGACAGCTGGCGCGGTGGAGCCTCAGACTGCAAGAATATGACGTCACGGTAATATACAACTACGGAAGAAAACACTCTGACGCCGACTGCCTATCACGCGAGCCCATCGATCCCCCGCCGCAAGACGACGAGGACGATGGCGCCTTCTTTGGAATAAAATGCGCGGAAGACTTAACTAAACAGCAACCAGCAGACCCGGAGCTGAAAGGCCTCGTCGAGTATTTGAAAGGGAACACCGACGTTGTCCCTAGGGCTTTTAAGCGCGGGTTGTCTTCTTTCACTCTACAAAACAAACTTCTCGTGAAGAAGAACTTCTCCCCAGTCCGCGCCAGCTACCTTCTTGTTGTTCCGTCGGCGCTGCGTCAGGAAGTACTGCACGCCCTGCAGGAAGATCAAACCGCTTTGCACCTCGGATTCTCCCGGACGCATTCGAGGATACAGGAAAGGTATGATTGGACGCGTCTGACCGCCGACGTCACCCGTTATGTAAAGACATGCCGAGACTGTCAGTGACACAAGACACCACCGACGAGGCCAGCAAGATTACTACAGCCGATCGAACCTCCTCGCCGACCGTTCCAGCAGATTGCGATGGATTTGTTGGGGAAGTTTCCGACGTCAACTCCGGGAATAAATGGATCGTCCTGGCGACGGACTATCTCAGCCGCTTCGCTTAAACTGAAGCTCTACCAAAAGGCTGCGCAGCCGAAGTGGCGAAAGTTTTCGTCGAGAACATCTTGCTGCGACATGGCGCTCCAGAAGTCCTCATCACCGACAGAGGAACGGCCTTTCCAGCAGAGCTCACCCAAGCCATTCTGCAATACAGCCAGTCAAGTCACAGGAGGACAACTGCCTACCACCCGCAGACGAATCGTCTCACGGAGCACCTGAACAAGAACCTCACCGACATTCTAGCAATGTACGTCAACGTCGACCACAAGATGTAGTACGCGGTCCTGCCGTATGTAACCTTCGATTACAACACAGCGGTGCAAGAAGCAGCACAGATCATATCCGATTAAGTCGGTTTACGGCAGGAACCAGACGACGACGCTCGAAGCCATGCTGCCGCACGTCACTGACGAAGAGAATGTTGCCGTCGCTACCTATCTCCAGCCCGACAGCTCGCCCGCCTTCGGATCAAGAACCAGCAGCGTATCGACAGCCGACACTACAACCTCCGACGACGCTACGTCGAGTACCAGCCCAGTGACCGTGTTTGTGTTTGGACCCCGATACGTTGACAAGGACTCAGTGAGAAACTATTGCGATGCTATTTCGGACCCTACAAGGTCATCCGGAGTATTGGCGCACTAGACTATGAGGTCGTGCCAGACGGCTTTCTGCATTCGCAGTGGCGCCGCGCGCGATCTGAAGGGGTCCACGTGGTGCGTCTCAAGCCCTTTACGCACCCTGACGAACTTCCTTAGTTTGTTGTTTCTTTGCTACGGGTATTTTTGTTTATTCCTTTCGTTTGTTTCAGAATCGGGTCGATGCGTTTTATTAGGGGGGTATTGACACGTCTACATGTTTATTTTGCTCGGGTGACCACGTTTCACCGCTTTACAAATGTTATCACGCAGCGCAGGACGCTCCTGCATGTATAGGAAGTTTCTGGAATGTTATCGATGGTTCCATCCGCGGTCTGTCACCAAACCTTGTCTAATCTGATTGCATGTATGCGCGACGCGTATAGTGTAGAACTTTGTGGAAGACCCGCGGGTCCCAGCGATTAGTCTGGAACGTTCGAATATTGATGTATAAAAGCCGACGCGCTCGACCCGTTGATCAGATTTTCGACGATCGCCGACTGTGTTCACAGCTCTCGTTCTTCTTTAAGTGTAGCCTGTTTTTTGGGTACAAGTTCGCCCAATAAAAGCTAGTTTTGTCTTTCACAATATTGTTACTGTGTTCTTTAACGTCGCTACCACGTGACAATACACTTCACAACGCACAAATAAAATTAATGGTTGATGGTGCCAAGAAGTAATTTTCTTCGCAGTAGCCCCCTCCCCACCTATATTTGCGGACTAATTGAACTGTAGGTCTAAACTTAACCACAAGTTAATAATTTTAAGGCGACTACTTTCACGTAAGGACAAAATAGAATGCCTGTGAATATTGGTAGTTAACGACAGTAGTTTAGTACATAAATATTTTTTTCTTATAATTCCTTCGCACTGGTGTGTACGAGCGCTGTCCGATTATTTTAAGCAAATGAATAGATTCTGCCAAGGTAAACGCGGCAGGAAAAAACGCACTTCGTAAGCACGACACACTTCAGTGGGTTCTGCTCCCCGAATTGGTTAACGTCGCTGCGCGGCTAGCGGGCATGCAACAGAGCACGAACACAGCCCGCCTGCAAGCGAAGTGTGAAAGTTTGGCTTCGCGGTAAGCCTCCTGCTCCTTGCAGCGCACCCTCTCCTTCTACTTTCTGCTCTCATCAGTGACGTAATGGAGGCAATGTTTTGCTTGTGAATTATTCCCTGTTCGATATCCGGCAACCTCCATTGGTGGAAGCTGCGCTGCCGCTGTGTATCGGCATGATACCGATTGTCCAAGGGAGGTACAAGGGGCTTTCGCGCCCTGGTATTACTACCGAACCAGAGACACACATTTTCGAAGTTTGGATATTGGGAGGGAGGGAAGGCCGCGGGAGTGGTTTCAGGAGCCTGCGTATTGAAACCGTATTTTATTTCCAACTCGAGGTCCGCCATTGTGTTTAGGTCAAATAGGTTGTGCAGAAAAGCACGCTTGAAGAATATCTACATCCCCCGTTACTTTTAAAATATTTCGCCGGTCATCTTCTCTCGTTTTGGCCCTCAAGACACCAGCAGCAACGCAGGAAACTCGCTCTATATGATGGCTGTGAGACAGGGCGCCGGCTGTTGTATGAACGTGTAGCGCACATGATTGTTGTTACTCAGCGCACCTCGTTTATTGTTGCTGGAACTCGAAGAAGACCCTTCCGTTTGAGCCAATGAAAGTCTCTAAATATGGTCCGTAGGTGATATCTTGGCCATAATGTCCTAAGTGGCGTTAATTATGGCAACATATCCGCACCGAATAAATTTGTTGCCCGAAATCTGGTGAAGCCATCACTTTAAGGAAACAAATATTGAGCTTCCGTGTTTGCTTATCTGGACACGTGCGTCCGCGGGGGTACTGCATGACACATTCTTGGCCGTTTTACTGCAGTTGCCACTTAATTTAGATCTGCTCATTGCGTCACCTGTTTTAGCTTGTCTCATGAATTAAGTAACATATTACATGTACTATTGGGTACTGAGAAAAAAAGCTGCACTTTCAGCTGGAAGGTGAAACATCGATTGTGATAATAAATTATTAGACTTATTACGAACTCACGATAGTCGCTTTATTGGCCGATTGCACTAGTAATTAATCGCTTGATATGTAAATCAACAAGCCTGACGTTACACGTGTGCAAGAAAACATGAGCACATCTCCCTCGACGACCAACGACACTCGCTGTCATCACAGCAAGAATGACAGCAGCAGCGAGCGAATTCACCGTCTTGCGGCCTTTCATTTCACAGTTAACTAGTGGCTAGAGCACCGCGCACACCAATCAGCCCTCGGCGTGCCTAGACTCTGTAGACATTACAGGGCGTTTGCAAGATAGGGCCTGCGTGGTGGCATTAATTTGTGCCATAGCATAGTCAGCCGCAGCCGAAGTTTAATGCTCCCAGTCCCCCACTCCTGGTGCCTTGCACGGGATGGAAGGCGGCACGCTTCGTCCCACCTTCCTGCTTGACGTGCACGACATCGAGCCAGGCCCCGCACACTCTCTGTATCGGACGCGTGTAGTGATTATATCAGCGCGGATGCGCATCGGTGATGCGCAGTATGTACAATGCACTGGATCGTGTCTTTATAAGCCACGCTCGCAATAAACCTTCTTTCTTTCCTGCACCGGCAATACTGATGTAAGCGTCGTCTGCCTTGGCACGTTATATGGCATCAGAAGTGGGATCCGAACCCACGCCCACATTCGTGGGTTAGACTAGTTCGATTAATCGACGAGCTCGACGAGTTCCTTTGGCGCTGGAAGAGCCTCTAAAGAAGGAACTTGAAAGAATGTATGGTACGTGCTGACATAATTGTTAAAGTGAACGAGCCTACCGAGTCGGCCAGTCCTTTAGTTCTGGCAAAAAAAAAAAAGAAAGATGGCACTCTACGGGTGTTCATGGACCCCAGATTTGTTAACAAGTAAATAAAGCGGCAGCATTTCCCGCTTCCTAGGCGCCCGTTTAACGAAGCCCGTACTTTTACGAATCCCGTTTAACCAATGCCGCGTACTTCAGCTGTCTCCACGCGAACTCCAGCTATCATCAGATACCGCTTGTAGAGCGGACATCTAAGACCTGCACTTTCTCTTCCCTGTTTGGGAGATACCATTTTCTGCGTCTGCCCTTCGGCATTTCCTCCGCACCGGAGGTATTTCAACAAACCATGAGTGAAGTATTTGATGGCCTACCTGGCGTGCTAGTATACATTTACGACATTTTAGTTCGAGGTTCCCGTAAGAAAGAACACGACTAACAGTTCACAGAAGTGCTTAAAGCTGCCGAGAAAGCAGGATTGACTTTCAACGCGCAGAAATGCAAGTTCGGTGTGAAATCAGTCAAATTACTTGGTGAAGTCGTAAGCCGACCGGACATATCGGCTGACCCAAAGCTTTACGAAAGCTTGGCGAAAATGCCGACACCAACGACCAAGACTGACGTCCAGCGGATGCTGGGAGTGCTTAACTATTTCAGCAAATTCGTGCCATGGTTGTCCGAGTGAACGACGCTTTTAGGAGAGCTTATCAAGTCCCGCGCAGAGTTCCAGTGAACAGCAAACCGAGTGCAAGAGTGGAAAATCTTAACGCAAGTTTTGACTACCATCCCTTGCTTGCAATCTTTCATTCGCAACGAGAAACTAAGCTAACGTGCGACGCATAAAAGCAAGGTGTCGGTGCAGCATTATTGCAAGGCTACAATGGTAACTGGCAACCTGTAGCATATGCATCTCGTGTATTAACCCGAGCCGAGCAAAGCTATGCACAAATTGAAAAGGAGGCACTGGGAATTTGTTTTGGCTGTGAAAGGCTTCACGAGTTTGTCCACGGAAGAAAACTGCTTATCTAAACAGACCGAAAGCCGCTTGTAGCGATCGCGAAAAAGTAAATCGCCGACATGCCACCGCGAGTGCAAAGATTCGTTTTGCGGCTGCTAAAATACAACTTTGTCTTGCAGTACATTCCCGGAAAGCAGATGGTTCTCACTGACATGTTGTCACGCTCAACGGCTGGCCAGGGCGAAGACCAAGTTGGCACCACTTCTGGTACCACAGACGACGTGGAGATCCATGCGGTGCAGTCCTTGGGCTATTTTGTCCCTGCAGCAAGAAACGTCACTGCATTGTCACTGCAGCAAGAAACGTCTCGTGACGTTACCTAGAGGCCGTGAGGAAAAGGTAAGCAAGCGGGCAGCCGGTGAAAGGGGAACTAGAGCCATTTGCGAAAGAACTGTCAGTCGTTAATGGAATATTGCTGAAGGGCTCGAAAGTTGTAATACCGCAGAGTATGCGACAAAGCATTCTGAAAAGAATACATACTGGCCACCTCAGGTTGCAAAAGTGCAAAGAGAGGGCCCGAACTCTTGTGTTTTGGCCTGGTCTGAAGGGCGAAATCACTGCACTAGTAGTAAGCTACGCAAGATGCAGAAAGTACGCGTACAGGCAACCACATGAACCACTTATAATGCGGCCAGTTCCAAAATGTGCTTGGTATAGGGTCGGTATAGACATCACTTCTTATGCTGGAAATTCGTACGTGGTTGCTTACGACGCCTTTTCGAATTTCCCTGTGCTTGAGAAACTTGAAGACACAACTACAGCAATTACGATCGCAGCCCTTAGCGCCACGTTCGCCAGGTATGATGTACCTGTAGAAGTCTGCAGAAATTACGGACCCCAGTTTCCATGCCATGAATTTGCCAGATTTACCAAAACATACGACTTCACCATGCACCCCCAGCCCCCGTTATCCGCAGTCGAACAGCTTGGCTGAGAAAGCTGTGCAAATCGCAAAGCGCATCCTGAAAAAGACTAGAGAGGCGAGGGAGGACGTCTGGCTGGGTTTACTAGCCTATCGCTCAACACCACTGGAACATGAGCATTCTCCGGGTGAGTGTCTGCAAAGAAGGTGACTTCGTTCTCACCTTCCTGACTTCAGCAGGGTGTCACGGACCCCTGTGAGGAAGCACCACCAAGCCGCGGCTCGGAAGCATTTGCAAATACTGCGCAGATGCACGAAAGTGAGGCTTCAGGATGCGACTGGGTGGTACCTAAACGCGAAGGTCGTTGGTGAAACTGCTCCACGTTTCTATTTGGAACGAACGCAAGACCACCGTGTTCGCGACGCAACCACCGACATCTCCTTAGGACGGGTGAGAAGTACATCGGTGAAAGTGATGATGACTGCGTGGATTGTCCACCATGTGAAAACTCCCGTGCGCCGGCACCTGCAGCACCAGCCGAACCAACAGCGCAAACCTCCGAGTCGTCACTTCAACAAACAGCCGTAGGATCAATACTACCAGCAAGTGACAGCGATCCTTAGCCTGGCATCCAACCGACGCATGCTACTAGAAGGTCGACTCGTGCCGTCCGGCCTCCCCAGAAGCTTCATTATGATGAACATTTTCAGCAAGTTTCATAAGCTTTAGCAAATGTGTATATGTATCTAAGTCTCTCTTTTGTTTGTTACCCGAGGGAGGATGTATCGGACACGTGTAGTAATTATATCAGCGCGGATTCGCATCGGTGATGCGCAGTATGTACAGCGCACTGCATCATGTCTTTAGAATCCACGCTCGCAATAAACTTTCGTTGTTTGCTGCACTGGTTATGTTGCTGTAAGCGGCGTCTCCCTTGGCACGTTACACTCTCCAGTTCCAACGACTTTATGAATCCATGCATGTGTTCACGTGTATATATGTATGTTATTTGCTGATAGCGCTTGTTTTTGTTCCCCCCTTTTGCCATTCCTTGCCTGGTTTCGCGCTGTTTATCAAGCTGTTTACACGGTGATAATTTTTAAGCTCGATAGAAGCTTGAAAACCAGCCTACGCTAGACAGCATGATTCTTGTCCTTGAGCTGTACTTTGCGGAAAGGCGGGCATTCATAGCAGGAGAAATCCAAACACACCATTCCGGTAAATAACCAAAATTCAGTAATTAACATACCAAGTAATTATATTTGCACGATTCACAAGCAGCACGAACTGATAAAACAGGGCAGGACACTTTGATTGCAGGCAAACTGAAGAACTATCGCGCAGGGACCTTGTTTCCTCTTGCCGCATATTGCCGCTCTTCTCTTGCCGCTACGTGCCGCATATTCGATGTAGCATTTGCCTCCCTCCAAAGAGAGCATCGTCGTGGTGCTGACTTAGCGGTCGGAATATGTGTCAGACGAGCTGTGGTAACTTCATTCCGAAAAACAGATCTACACGCGACAATGTGCACGACTTCTGGTGCACGCTGCCTCGCCCTGGAGGAAGCAGGACTGTTAGGGATAACCTCATAGTTCAGGTCACTGAGGCGCCGTATATTCTTTTACCGACCAAATAACCGCCTGAGGAGCTTTTCTGGAAGCCCTTGCCGAAGGATGGGACTCCAAACCTAGACTTTGTTGCCTGGCTGATATGTGATGTATCGGTGCCGTAGATTGTAGCATCGAGCGTCGTAGTCCTGTTGTCGGGTGATTCTTACGCGGGAGAGTTGTCTCGCTTCTTCAGTGCGTTGAGCGAAAGCTTCAGCTTCCGTGCTTGTATGACTGCAGTCATGTGGCAACATCGCATCGAGCATCGTGTTCACTTTAAGGCCATGAAGAATGCTAAATGGGGTCTTTCACGTTGTTTCCTGTTGAGCAGTGTTGTAAGCGAATGTGATGTACGGTAGAATGTCATCCCAATTTTTGTATTCCACGTCTATGTACTTAATCAGCATGTCCGCGATAGTCTTGTTTAAGCGTTCTGTTAGGCCATTCGTTTTCGGGCGATAGGCTCTGGGCTTTCGGTGAGCCATGCCGCTTAGGCTAAGCACTGTCTTTAGGAGTGTAGCCGTGAAGGCAGTATCTCTGTCCGTCATTATCACCGTTGGCACACCATGCCTCAGAAGTACGTTTTGAATAAAGAATCTCGCTGCTTCGTCTGCGGTGCCGCTTGGAAAGGCTTTGGTTTCTTCATAATATGTAAGGTAATCAGTGGCAACTATTGTAACATTCCATGAAAAGAGTGTAAAGAACCAAAACACAATCGCTTTATTCTTTTTCTTCCCCCCGTTCCCACCAGATCAGTCCTTTGTCATTACGCCCCACTACACTCTTCCAGGCTTTGTTTCATCCATCCGCTCTAAATAAGTGATGACAGTGGTAATGGCTGCTATTTCCATTGCACCGTTTTCTGTCGCGTTCCCGATGCTCTCGAGTACTCCTTCTATAGTAGCCAATTTTGCCACTTTAAACAGACCCACAGTTTTGTGTTAGGACCACCATATCCTTTTCGCACTAGAACCATATCGCCTAATGCAATTGCGGGAATATTTGTGGTATTACGTTTGTCGAATGTTTGCGAAAACACCCGTGTGCTTAGGTTTAGGTGCACGTTAAAGAACCCCAGGTGGTCAAAATTTCCGGAGGCCTCCACTACGGCGTGTCTCATAATCAGAAAGTGGTTTTGGCACGTAAAACCCCAAATATTATTAATATTTTTGTCGAATGTTCTCTTCATCGCTTCCCTGTGCTTCCTTGGCTGTTCTGAACTCTTCTTTGTTTCCTTCAAGTTAAGCTTCTCTGTTGTACCAAGTATATCGTCCGCAGGCAAATAGTCAGTCTCCTTAAAGGCGGCGTATTGAGAGCTGAATCCAAGAGTGCGCGTATGAGATCTATTGTAGTGCGACACAGCTGCTTGTAGCCAACACTTCCACCCTCCTGCGAATCCTAGATATATACTTATATATTATTTTATATCTCTGATAACTTGCTATGCTAGCCCATTAGCTGATAAATGGTATGGTGCTGTGAACTTCGAGCTAATGTTTCTGTCCTTTGCTGACCTTTCAAACGCCTGACTCTTGAATGCAGGGCAATTATCGGATACGGCACATTTCAATCCTTTAAACATGTCTCTATTCCAGAGAGACATGACAGCATTAGCAATTTCTTTTCCTGGCTTGGCAGCTAGCATCCTTGAGCATTCATCAATGCACATCTAAAAAAGACTGCGTTTTCTTCAGTCCTTCGCTTTTTTTCTTCAGTTCTGCGAAATCAACATGTACGGTTTTAAATGGCACATTTGAATGAGGTGGAAAAATCATGCTGTCTGTCTTCTGCTTATATTTTACTTTGTTCCGTTGACTTTGTTGACAAGAGCTAATGTAATCGCTAATATATTTCTTCATACCGGGCCCTGTACATCTCCTGTATTTGTAGTATGTTCGCCAGAAGCCGTTGTGCCCTCCTGACTCTGAACTGTCGTGATAGAGGTCGAGAACAGTTGTTTTCAGTGTATCCGTTACGTGAAACCCTCCGTCGAAGTACATGAGCTGTTCTGTGCCTTCCCACATTTTGGGATAGTTCACGCTTTTCTCGTTCCCACAGTTACTAACAATGGGAAGTCCAGTAAGTGCGTCAGCATCTGACAAATCTTGTCCGCTCCTGTGGGCCATCTAAAAATCAAACTGTTGAATTTCACTGATCCAGCGAGCAATCCGCCCTTTAGGTTGACTACCATTCAGCAAATGAGTAAGCGCCTGATGGTCAGTGAACCGTTTGAATTTCGTGCCTTCTAGGTACGATCGAAAGTACCTAATCGCTACCACAACAGCCAATGCCTCCTTTTCAGTTGTGCTGTAGTTTTGTTCCGGTTTTGTGACAATACAAAAGTAATATCCAGCCACTTGTCTTCCTATTTCGCTGCCACTTGTGCTTCTTCGTTGGTACAGTACGCCACCTGCTCCGTAGTTCAATGCATCCGTTGTAAGTTCGAACGGAACAGTGAAGTCTGGTATTGTGAGGACCAGGTCTGATGATGCGGCTAATATAAAATTCTGTACGCCTTCTCACATTCTTCAGTTCAAATGACATCTGTGCTTTTGCAGAGAAGGTTGTTGAATGGTTTAGCTCGTGCTGCAAAATCGTTTATGTACTTTCTAAAACGTCCTGCGAGGCCAAGAAACACTCTGACTGCGTGTTTAGCTTCTTCATCTGTCGTACACGTTCCACGGGCTCCTCTTTCGTGCTCTTTGTGAATCCGTCCAAAATTCGAACGAGAAATGTATTTTGTATTTAAAAAATTCACTTTTCCTAAAGTTCACTTCAAATTTGCCGTCACTTAATGCCATCAAAAGAGATGTGAAGTGTTCGGAGTGTGATGTATCATCCTTGGAGTAGACTATGATATCGTCCACATACACATTAGAGAATAATCAAAGAAATGGCTTGCGAACACTATTCATCTTTTGGAACCATGCTGCACTGTTTGTCCATACAAAAGGCAAACGATTATATTCGTGCACTTCAAGTGGACTGACAAAGGCTGTATACAGTTTAAATTCCTCTGCGAGCATAATCTGCCAAACCCTTTGCAAAGTTCTATACGGGAGAATATGTTGCAGTCTCCGGTTTCTTCAATCATCCCATTGATCCTTGGCATTGGAAAAGGAAAAAAATGTCCCTTTGGCTATTCAAGATCCGGTAATCAGTACACAGGCGCAGAGATTCGTCTTCTTTCGGAGCCAGAGTAATAGGTGAGGCGAATGCCGACACCGATAGCCGCATTATTGCAGCATCTAACATATTCTGCGTCTCGTTTTTCAATAAAAGCTTCTTTCCTCGTGACATACTGTAGGGCTTTTTCCTTACAGGCGTATCATCTCTCAGCATAAAGGGAACAGTAAATTTTGTTGTAGGCGGTGGACAGTTGCCTAGACAGATAAGTTCAGGCTACTGGTTCAGCGTCATTGCTGTTAGTGGACATTAAGTTGACGTCTAGATTTCGACCATGAAGATTTTCGAGATCGCGAGACCCCCGTGGGGCTCTTTCAAAAGTTTGATCTGCCCGACGCAAATCTTGTGGTGTGAAATCAGTGAAGATATTTCTGAAACATGTCAACAGTTCTTCGATAGCTTTAGCCGACTTTACTTGCACCTGCCTCTGAAGTTCCTCGGGTAAGCCATGAACAATCAGAGGCACTACTGCGTACTCCGGTATTTCTGCGTTTGCCATCTAAAGAAGATGCCTTTTCTCCTAAAAATATTCTAGGGGCTTTCCTGAGCGATGTTTATAAAAGATAGCTCGGTCCCAGCTTTCAACCGGGTTTTCGTCAAAAGCTGCAAATGAGCTCGTTCTCCATTGCTTCCATGTATCCGTCATATGGCCAGCGTAATGGATGTCATACCACTGTTTGGCAAGTCCACTGAGAAGCTGACGCATGTTCCTGATGCGATCGCAGGGTTCCTCCCAGGAGATCTCCTCACATGCTTGTTTGTAGAACTGTATCCAATTCTCTGGGCTTGAGCTCTCTCGATCGAAGAAGTCGCGCTTGAGCATGTGCTTGTTTTGTCGTTTTTGGGCTTGAATAACAGTCTGAAGATTTTACATATGTTCCTGCTTTCTGTCACTCGGCGTGTTGATGCTATAGGCGAGGCATTTCTAGCAGGCACGAGCCCATGGAAGAATCGCTCTTGCTCGGTGCAGTTCTTGCTGTCAACTGAACCAGCGGCGTCATCATGTGCTCTTCAATTTCGGAATGCTTCATTCTTATTTTTGTTGAAGCTTGAACATCGATTTTCTGCAGCGTCTTCCCAGCCTTTTGGGCGACGAACTCACGAAGCTTGGGAGTCGTTGTTGTTGTAGCCTGTGGCACGTGTGGCTCCTACCCACGATGGGGGATGGGCCAAGAAATGGGTGGAGTATACCAAAATAATATAGAGCATAAATTTCCTAATATCTATGGGAATAGCATTGAATAGGGTTGAAATACCGGTTAAAATGTAATCAGGAAGGTGCTGTTGAATGAGTAATAAATAATTTAAAATTAATAAAAATAGAATTTAGCAGGGCATTCGTTTAGATTCTGTAAGGAATGTTTCGACAGCGAAGCATGCATCCCTGTGGCTGAATCCCAAAGTGGACACCCCGAACGAAAGCATTGCAGGTTCTGTCAAGTCCAGGCCAAGTCTTCGAAAAGGTATCTCCAACAATCGTCGTGATGTTTTCGGGCAAGTCATAGTTGACGTCTTCATCTACTTCACACGTTTAAAAAGTACGACTGCTGATACGCGTCTTTGGCTACGCTCAGCGTTTTCCACATAATAGGGGCTTCTATCCTGTCATATCTGCGCCAATGTAACATTCCACGACAAGCGTGCAGAGAACCAAAGCACGATCTCTTTATTCTTATTCTTCTTCCCTGGGAGGCTTAGGCCCGGCCATCGTAAAGTGCTGGTTCTCCAATAAAAGTTTATTCCTCCTCCTCCTTCCCCCCGTTCCTACCAGATCTGTTCTTTGTCATCATGGCCCACTACAACTATTACCAACTTATTGCCAGTATTGGAAGTCGGCAATGATCCGATAAGGTCCATCGCTATTTGGACAAATGGGGTCTCGGGATCTTGGACTGGTTGAAGTAGGCCAGCGGGTTTCATATGCGGTGCTTTGCGTCGTTGACAACCGCGGCACGTGCGCACGTAATGTTTCACAAAGGTGGCAGTCCTTGGCCAGTAATATTTCTCTTTGACTTGGGCCAGTGGTCGCATGTATCCGAGGTGGCCAGATGTCGGTTCATCGTGGCAGGCTTGCAAGACCTCACGACGGTTGGGACGACAAGTAGGCGGCTGCTTCTGCTTGCAGAGAAGTTCTTGTAGAGAACATCTTTACGGAACCAGAATGATGGCAAGCTTCGTGCATGCGTTTTCGCGTGTTTTTAGCGGGGTCTTCTAAAAGATCAATAAGCGGAATCAGTTCGCTGTCTTCCGGCACCTGACGAGCAATGGCGGCATTGTCTAGGACACCTATATAGCCAAGTCTTCGTCATCTTCTGTGACTTCCTGCCCAATAGGCGACCTTGAAAGTCAGTCGGCGTGGAGGTGCTTTCGTTCAGACATGAACACCACTGTCATATAAAATTCTTGAAGCCTTACGCTCCAACACACAAGTTGACCGGACGGATCCTTCAAGTTCGTCAGCGAGCAAAGTGAGTGATAACTGTTGAGAACACTAAAAAAATGGCCATATAAATGTTGGACGACACACTCGTCCTTGGATTATCTGCACCTCGCAGCAGAATGAGAAGCGCCATCGCATCCAACATCACTAGTAGGGCCAGCTATAAAACAAGAGCAGCCGCCAGTGGCACTTTGCGGGCTTGGCGGCTTTGCCACTGCGCAGGCCACCAATCCTTTCGTCTTCGTAATGCCGGTTGGTGAACGTTTCAGCCTCTTTGCCAAAAAGTCTAACAACTACTTCTTATTATAGCTGCCAAGCCCACAGTGCCTGAACGCTGTTCCTGCTGATTGTTTTCGTGTCGTTTTTTCGCTGTTACTCCTACTTTCCCGTGATATAGAAAATAACCCTGGTCCCGATACTGCAGCTATCCTCACAGAGCAAAAGAAGATATCTACTGGCCAGTCCAAGCTTATTTCTGAAGTTCAAGATCTAAAATCTCAGTTGTGAGCGACAGAGAGAAATGTATCTGACCTCGGCAAACGTATGGCCGAACTTGAGAGCCATTACGACAGCCTTCTAACACTTCCTTGTAAAGCCTTCCTTGTAAGCCTTGTAAACCATGTAACAGAAGTTCTCCGCGCCGACGCAACTAAAGCTACTCGCTTAATTTCAAAACTAGAAGCACGTTTTGATGATGCCGAAAACCGAACGCGACCGAACAACTTGGTATTCTGCGGACTCCCTGAAACTACACCTGAATCGTGCGCACAATCAGAACAACTTATCATTAAACATTGCCGCGAACACATCGACACAAAACAGATAGAGCGCGCCCATCGTCTCGGACGTCATTCGAACGACAAGCCCCGTCCAATAATAACAAAATTCACATTTTTCAAAACAAAAGAAACTGTCCTGTCGAGCGCCCGGAAACTAAAAGGTACCAATTATAGTATTGGTGAAGATTTTTCTCGTGCAGTTCGAATTGCTCGCAGCCAGCTCGTTGCATTTGCCAGAAAGCAATGTGCCCATTTAATCTGTGCTACAAAACCCTGCACACCGGACTGAAGCGCTACGTGTTTGATAGCGTATCTGAAACTGTAAGAGAAGTGTTATAGCAATCTTTCGCCCGGAAAAATGTGATTACCCGCCCCCAAACCATGACAAAAAATATTCATTCATTATCTGTCATATTAACAAATATTCGCAGTTTCCTACCTAAGCG
This sequence comes from Dermacentor variabilis, assembly GCF_050947875.1. Taxonomy (NCBI): domain Eukaryota; kingdom Metazoa; phylum Arthropoda; class Arachnida; order Ixodida; family Ixodidae; genus Dermacentor; species Dermacentor variabilis. Next base: position 211,237,055 of record NC_134570.1, on the reverse strand, counting down.
TAAACTCGTGTCTAACATCATGATTTCTTCACACAGCAGCATACTTATACTAACCGAAATGTGTCTTACCCCTGATGTCACTGATACAGAAGTACTTGCTAACTTGGCAGGTTTCCAACTTTTCAGAAATGACCGCAGATGCACTCGAGGGAGCGGTGTCTTGATTGTTGTGGGCCCTAATTTATCGTGCACACCATTAGACATCGTCTCTGATCTAGAAATGTTATGGGTAATTTTTCGCTCATTGGCGCAATCCGTTTTGCTTGGTATTTGCTACAGGGCTCCGCATACTTCACCTAACTTTTCAAGTGAGCTGAACAATATTCTGAGTGATCTCGGTACTGCACATCCAAATTCACATATATTGCTATTCGGAGACTTCAGTTATTCCGGTATCGACTGGCAGAAACAAGCTCCCTCAGGCGCGAACCACAGAGAATTAAAGGATATTATAGAAGTATGTTTGAATACCAATCTCACTCAATTAGTAAGGGAACCAACGCGTGTTGCTGGCGTCAGTGCTAATATCTTGGATCTTATAATAACTACGAATCCCGAGAGCTTATCACATATCACTTGCCTTCAAGAAATTAGTGATCAGAAAGTTATCCACGCCGAGTTTTCGTTCTGCCTTGAACGGCGCGAAAAACGTAGGAAAACAATACCTCTATATGAAAAAGGTAACTATGACGCAATTAAAAACGAGCTTAGAATTGTTTTCCCTTTATTTGAGGCCAAATTTTACAGCATGCCTCTCCAGGAGAGCTGGGAGGTATTCAAATACAAAATAGAGGACCTGGCCACCAAATTCATTCCTAAAGTTACTTTCCGTGAAAACCAGCAAAAGCCATGGTTCACTAGGACACTAAAAACATTAGAAGGCAGAAAAAAGCGCTTTTTTCGTGCTTCTAAGGTGAAAGCCTCGTCTATTGCGTCGCAGCGGTACTGTACTGCCGAGAATGCCTATCTGATTGCTGTGAGAAATGCTAAGTTCTAACCTGTCAACAAGCATTGGACAAACTTGTTAAATGATAACCCGAGAAAATTTTGGAAGATCATCAACCCTATCCAATGGCGCGCTATCACTCTGACCAACGAATTCGGAGAAACAGTCGGGGACCTCGAATGCGCTAACACCTTGAAGATTGCTTTTAGCACAGTTTTCACAAAAGAACCCAGCACATCTCTGCCTACGACACCCGCTAGAACTCTGTCTACTATGCCTGCTATCACAATAACTCATGATGTAATTTTATCTTTGTTAGATAACATTAAGCTTTCTTCATCGACAGGCGTTGACGAAATCAATTCCAAGCTGTTAAAGAACACCAGACATACCATTACTGCGTATCTGTGTATTTTGTTTTGTCATTCACTCTCTGTAGGTCACTTGCCAAATGATTGGAAAATAGGGAAGGTTGTTCCTGTCTACAAATCTGGTAAAAAAGATTCCCCACTAAATTACCGCCCCATATCATTAACAACCGTCTCGTGCAAAATCATGGAGCATGTCATTTATTCTAATATCATGGAATTTGTCGATAAAAATAGCTTTTTTCATCCATCTCAGCATGGCTTTCGAAAGGGCTTCTCATGTGAGACCCAAGTAGCCAATTTCATTCATGACTTGCATGTTAACCTCGACACCAACATACTAACTGATGCCATTTTCTTAGATTACGCAAAAGCGTTTGATAAATTGCCGCATCAACGATTACTTTTAAAACTAAGCCAGTTAAGCCTAGACCACAACATTCTGATTTGAATCAAGGAATTCTTGTCTAACCGGTCCCAACACGTCCTTGTTAATAATCATACCTCTGACCCTGTTCCTGCCACATCTGGTGTACCCCAGGGCTCTGTTCTCGGTCCTCTCCTATTTCTCATATATATTAACGACTTGCTTCAACAGTTATATTGCCAAATACGAATGTTCGCTGAAGACTGTGTAATTTACCGATCAGTTTCTAACCACTGCGACGCAGCGAAACTTCAGCATGATCTAGATCATGTCCAGGAATGGTGCGACCGCTGGCTAATGACCCTTAATCCGACTAAATGTAAACTTCTTTCCATTACTCGCCAAAAGCACCCCGTTACATTTTCGTACATAATTGCTAACGAACCCATACAAGCAGTAACATCGTTCAAATACTTAGGCGTTACTTTGTCCAATGATCTCTTATGATGGCATGCACATACTACAAACATCATATCATCGGCAAATAGAACTCTCGGTTTTCTGAAACGTCACCTTCGTGACGCTCCCCAACACGTTAAATTACTAGCCTATAAGTCACTTATCCATTCAAAACTAGAGTATGCGTCACCCATATTGTCCCCACATCAAGCATGCCTCGTAGATGACCTTGAAGCGGTACAAAATCGTGCCGCCAGATTCGTTCACTTATCTTATTCTCAAGAAGTCAGTGTTACCGCCCTGAAAGCGGAATCTGGCCTGCAAGCTTTATCCCTCCGCCGACGCATAGCAATATTTTGTCTATTCTATAAGCTTTACCATTCATCACCTAACAGCGCCCCTTACATAACACTGCCCGCATACCTATCTTTTCGCACTGGTCACCAACTGCAAGTTTCCCGTACACGTATGAGAACTGTTAATTTTTCAGCATCTTTTTTTCCTCGTGCAGCCAAAGACGGGAACAGCCTTCCTCGCGATATCGTCGTTCTCACCTGTCCTTCATCATTTTCTGCCATTGTGACTGAGTACCTGTTGTCACAAATTTGAGTGCTTTATTTTTTATGTACACCCACCCCTTATGTAATACCCCCTAGTGGGGTATTTAAGGTAAATAAATGAAATGAAAAAAAAATATGGACGAAACTTCATAACTGCCCACACCACCGCAAGGCATTCCTTTTCTGTGGTTGAGTAATTAGACGCAGCACGCAAGAGCGTACTGCTTGCGTATGCAATGGCTCTCTCTGCGGAGTCTTGCCACTGCACGAGCACAGCGCCTTGACTTACGTTGTCAGCGTCCGTATGAATCATGATAGGGGCGTCCTCGTCAAAGTGAGCCAGTACAGGAGGTATTCGCAGGTGCTCTCACAGATAATTAAACACTGCTTGTTCTTCTTTGCCCATACGGCGGCAACGTCTCTGATGTAAGGTGCGTTAACGGTGATGCTATATGTGAAAAAATTGGCAATAAATATCTGGTAATGCCAGCAGAGATCTCGAAAACACCTCACTGCCGGCCTTCTTGTGCAATTACAATCCTGTCTCATTCTAAAAATTAGGATCACACGGCCACATTATTCCGCCAATCTCACATATTACCATCTTGAATATTTACGTCAGCAGAGCACTTCATTGTGTGTTTACAGGGTTGTTAGATTCAACCACCCATTTAGCTCATCCCTATTTTACTCGTCTTCGCGTTGTACAAAAAATATAACTTCAGGTAATTTTTATCTCGCACCGTGGAGCAATGTATACGGAGAGCGTATGCTGCAGTTCACAGGCATTAAAACCATGGACGGACTCCTAGCGGGACTTATTAATTCCTCAAACTTTTGATGTGCCCTGAAACAACATATTATTTGTTTGTTAAAGATTGAGTAAATCATGAAATTCTGGATAGATCTGGATAGAATTCTGGATAGACTATTTTCTGTTCATTCTATGTAATTAGAATGACGGGAATGCGTTGTTTTGTTTTTAATTGAAACGTCATATTGCTCTCGTTTCTGCTCATTATGTACGTATTGAATTTAAAAAAATTGTAAGCTTTATAAAACAGTTCAGTACTTATCGATATTCTTTGCAATTTTTTGTGGTGTACGTAAAAGAAATTGACCCAATAGTACAGCATTGCCATTTGTTGGGCGCGTTGGTAAACTGACTTGGAAAGCATATTTAGCGCCAGCAAACAAAGACAGAAGGGAGACGGCACCACAATGCGCTATTGTGGTGTCGTCTCCCTTCTGTCCTTGTTTGCTGCCGCTAAATATGCTTTCCAAATCATAGCACACATCCTTACATTGAGATATGTATTTTCCTCTATTTTAACTGTGCTCCTCCCACGGTTCTTTGGTACTCTTATGCATTCCCTTACTTTTAGTTGACTTGTCAATTGATAATCAACAACTATATATATACAATTACTGTCTCTCTTTTTTTATTCCTGCTGCACTAGGATTTCCTTTATATTTATTTTTATCGAACCTTCATCTAGCCTTCACCTACATGTACGACAAGTGGTTGTTACTTTGGTATAATAATCTGAAAAAAATAAACATCTTTCTTCTATTAAAAAAAAGCTTTGGGACGGCCGTGATCTTGTTGGGGTCAGGGGGGACGCCGTGATGACTCACAACATGACCTAAGAACTGGAGTTCCTCGAGACCATAGTCACTTTTTGCTGGCAGTGTTAAGCCGGCGGACCGTATCGTTTGTAGAACCGCCAGCAGCCGTACAATGTGTTCCTTGAACGTTTGCGAAAAACTATGACGTCGTCGCTGTGTACTAGGATATGTCTGCCACTTCAGGGCTGACAGAGCTATATCCATGAGTCCCTGAAAAGGTTCTGGAGCTCAGCATAAACCGAAAGGCAGAACCTTGAATTCGTAAAGCCCAGCAAGAAAGCAGTCTTTTCTCTTTCTCTCTCGTCAACCTCGATTCGCTAATGGCCGCTTTTCAGGCCCATCGACGAGAAGTAGTGGCATGGCTCTGCCTGTCGAGAGAATCGAGGATACGCGGTAATGGGTATACGTCTTTCTTTGTCACCCGGTTCAGCTTACGGTAGTCGACACAAAAACGTAGACTGCCGTCTTTATTTTTGAGCATCAATACCCGCGATGCCCACTGACTTTTGATGGTTGGATAACGCCGTTGTCAAGCACGTTCTTCACTTGCTCTCGGATCGCTTTGCATTTTTTTGGTCCTACAGGGTGCGAGTTTTGTCGGATCGGTCGCGCTGTCTCCTCCGTAATAAACCGGTGTTTCGCCAGTGGCGTCTTACCAACTCTGGTTGTCGACGAGAAGTAATGGAGAAACTGGCGAAGAAGGTCCACAAGGTGCGGCCTTTCCTCTGGTGATAAGCTCGGGCTCATGTCAAGAACAGGTAAGGGTGCGGAAGCGTCTTGCTCTCCCTGTTGCAGTGCAAATTATTCGCCGAATTCCGTCATCTCGTGGAGGCAAACAGTTACTGCGCCTTTTTAAATGTGTCGCCGTGGCTTGGTGAGGTTGTCGGCAGTAGTTCTGTTTGCACCTACGTTATTTTGACGAGACTTCTGGGTGTGGCAACACCTTGAGTAAGCAAAAGCGTTATTTTCTCGGCAATACCTTCCCCATCATACTCTGTGTCGCACTTGACGGAAACAAGACAGCAAGATAACGGTAGTACGGTCACGTCCTGTGTGATGCGCAAAAACTTTCATTGTAGTTCGGCATTCTCGTCCCCAGAAAAGGTTAGTATACCTTCTCGTATGTTGATGACGGTGCGGTACTCGAGTAAGAAGTACATACCTAACATTACATCTTTGTAGCAGTCGGGGAGATTAACACGATTTGCGACGAATGACGAATCTCCTATGTTGACCTTTGCAGTACACTTACCAGGCGGTGCCAGTAGCTGGCCTCCAGCACCTCTAATATGCGGCCCTGACCATTACATTTTCACTTTGCAAAGTCTGTCAACCAGTTTCTTTAGTTACGATTGAAAAGTCCGCGCCAGTGTCTACTAGCGCCGTCACGTCGTGGCCATCAATTGATACAGTAAAATTGGCGCAAACATTTTCTCCGTAGACCAATCATCCGGCTGTGTCGGCTTCTCGTTCGACACCAAGGGGGGATTTTCGGCACTTCGACGTGTGACAACCTTTCCCACTTAAGTTGCAGCCTTCAGTTTCCCCGGCATGAGCTGGGAGATCGCCCTCGGCCCACGTCGGTGGAACTGCGTCTAGTCGCTGGAAAACGATGTTCCGGAGAAGAGGAGCGCGACGGTAACCAGGAGAAACTGCTTGCCAGCTTGTCGAACTCGCGTCGATGTTCGCTTGGCTGCCGTCATGAGCACAACAAAAAGCAGTGGATGGAAATGCTTGGTACCCTTCGACGCGATAAGGGCAACGAGGGCAGATGTGGCTCGCTTCCCCATAGTGGAAGCACGAGGGCCTGTAGTCAGCTGTGCGCCAAATATCGAATCTGCGAAGCGGTGGTCGCGTCTGTTGTTCCCTATGGTACCAAGGTTATGCCGGTGGTGACTGCTGGTGTTATTGCGGCGTCGGTACCGGAGGTGGCGGTCGACGGACAACATCTGCGTAGCTGGGCTGCCACATGTGGGAATCTGACGGCGGTGTAGGCATCGGAGGTGGTGGTTGACGGACAACATACGCGTAGCTGGGCTGCCACGTTTCGGACGCTTGCTTTATTCCTTGGCGCACAACTACAGCCCTAGACGCAGCTGCGCATTTATTTGGCGTAGCAGTAAGCTCCTTAATTTCATCCTCAACAATTTCACATATAAGCCGGCGCAAGGAACCCTCGTCTGTGATTACACTGCTGCGGCGCATGGCGGTCCAGTGCTGGTTAGGTGATCATACTGGCGGCTGCGTAGGTGTAGCGCGCGCTCTATGGCCGTCCATTCTTTAGTAAATTCATCGACGCTCGTTAGCGGGTTCCGCACAAGATCGGCAAACAGCTGCTGCTTTACGCCGCGCATGAGGTGGCTGAGTTTCTTCGCCTCGGGCATATCGGGATCGGCACGATGACAAAGACGAGCCCTGTCCTCAGCGAACATGGCAGCATTTCATTCGGCTTTTGAATCCGTGATTCGAGAAGACGCTGCGCGTGGTCTTGCCTTTCGGTGCTCCCGAACATACGGAGGAACTGGGGGCGGAACTCATCCCAGCTTGGCCCGATTCCCTCGCAATTCACGAACCACGTGCGGGCTTCGCCTTCAAGAGAGAAATACACATGGGATAGCTTCTGTAAAGCATACCACTCACTATACTTGGCAATGTGTTCGTAATCCTTGAGCCAGTCTTCTGAATCCTCGTAGCCGTTGCTGAGGAAGCACACGGGAGATTTAGGAGCCAAAGGAGTCACCTGTGCAGGGCCTGGGTCTGCCATGGCTTGGGCACCCGTGGTAACGTGCAGACTTCCTGGTAGGGGACCAAATTCGGGACTTACGCCTAGTAGACGACGGCTGGCGCGGTGAATGGGTGTTTCGACACGCGGAAAACGTACTGGGTTTGCTGTGTGGCTATTGACAGCCGTCCCAGACATTTACCGAGCGCCTCCACCAGTGCCACTATTTGCAAGCAGCAGTAATTGATAAAACAGGGCAGGATGCTTTAATTGCAGGCAAACTGAAAAACGATCGCGCAGGGACGTCGTCTTCTCTTCTGAAATACGCGAGATCTTCGTCTTTCTCTACGTGCCGCATGTTGGATGTGGAAATAGTATGGTGTATATTAAGATTTATGAATTGTAGCCGGTGAGGTTGCAGAATCCACTTGAAATGATTATCCTGCTTCACCCCAGTTTCGAGATAATACTTGTCATAGTCTGGGACAACAGACATGGATGTTACAGGTATTTCTGTGCTTAATGCATCAAATAGGTCAAAAAATCACTAGAAAAATAGTTGATTTTCATAAGAAGTTTAATGGCGCATGCATACAAACTGGCGTCATACTGGAAACTTTCTCCAAGTGGATACGCTTTGCAAGCTGAGTGCCTCCAAATCGTAAATTGCCATATGTGCTGTACAGTAAAGATACATCAACAGTGTGCAGCATTAATACATTCAATCGTTAGTAGCAGTACGCTCAGTATCAGTAAAAATAGAAATCATGAAAAATATAATGACAGGATGCGCAATGATGCGATGAGATTTTTCAACCAATATCCCGATACAGATTTTAAAAAAATGTTCACAGAAACTGTTCAGCATGTTCATTAATTTGCACCATACATCATGTTGCGTGTCGCCTATGTGGCACCTGTTAGCGCGAACGCCAAGCGCAGAGACATTCAAAACCAGGCATGGGAAGACATTTGCAGATGGCGTCAAAGGGCCGGGAAACGTAAGGCTCCTCGGCTTTAGGGAACTGCCGACGAGTCGCCGAGACACGACTGTTGGAAGTCATGCGAGCCGTGTGTGTGCGTGCGTGTACCAGCGGCGCTTACTCTTCCTTCGGACGCTCACCCCTTTTCCCTGTCTGCCGACGCGAGAAGTGTGCGCCGGGTGCTTTAGGGTGCGCGCATGAGACGGTCATGCCCATTTGTGGCTCGAACTTGCGCCTGCGTTCCTGATTGGACCATGCCGTGCTAGGGTGGGTGACCGAGAGTATTGGTAGGGTGAAATTTTTCCAGATAACTGCCACGCTACTGCGCTGCTATGCCGCACCCGCGGGCAGTGTTGCCCGATTCGGCTGTATATAGCCAGATTGGGCTAAAGAAAAACAATTTTGGCGTCGACTTGGGCAAATTGGCTATGTGGTCTATATTTGGGCTATTAAGCGCTTGCATCTTGGCTTTGTTCGGGCTATAGGTCTCGCCCTAATTCATAATGCAAAAGGGGGGGGGGGCTAAAGCGTGCAAACCCAGACACCAAAGAAGTGGACAGCCCGAACGTCGCTTCTCTTCCCTTGTGTTTCTGTCTGCGCGCATTCCCTTCTATTGCATTATGAATCCTTACCAACTAGGCCAGCTTTCTGTAGTTGTAACCCCTAATCCACGCTCTAGAAGTTGCTCTCATTCAATGGAAACAAAACTCGAAGACTATGTCTTAGCTGGCTAAGCCAGCAAGGTGGCTGTGCTTGTGTGCGTGCGCGAAATGCACCCCCTCCCCTCAGTGTGCTGGTGATTGAGCCGATGGCTTGCATCCTTGATGCATTCAGGGTGACACGGCGCTTAACGGTGCTAACATTCGCGACAGCAACATCGTCCTATTCTCTTGTTATCGGCTGTCAGTAATTAGACAGCCGATCACCAGACATCGGGATGAACCAAGGAGTAGAGGGTGTTTCACAGTATACTGTACTAACATGGTCTGAAAGAGAGAGTAATAAAATAGGGTGGGGGGCGATCGTCGCCCCGGTGCGAAAGAAGGGAAACACTGGTAGATGACACGGTGCGGTGTGTTCATGGCCACGGCTTCTGGGTGAAGTATGGCGCCGGGCACTGCTTTCGACCTACTCCATGTTTCTAACGGTAGGCTTTACTGATATTTTTTCTTACCCAGAAAATAAATTTTATATCCAGTGTCGGCGCACGGTGTCACCGCCGTTGCCTGTATGAGAAAAATGATCCCTAACCACGCAGGCCCTCTGCCTCACGCATAGGCGTGAATTACGCATAGGCGTAATTGAACATTTCAAAGTAAAATTCATCAGAAAACTCGTGAAGTACTACTTACACAGGAGGCACAGACATGATAGCGTCGGATTGTAATTTAAAGATCCGAGAGGACATATTTCTGTTATGCGGAAACTCTAACACAAGCACGTTTTTCAGCTGCCGTTTGAGGTCCGTCGAAGTGGGAGCGGCGCGCCCCTCTCGGTTTCTTGCAACACCATCCAGATGGAGTTCGCATCCGCCGCAGCGGCGGCGCTCGCCACGTGGGGGGAAGAAAGATAAAGAACCAGAAAACTCGCCTTCGTGCATAGCCTCACCGCCAACGTTTCCAGGTAAACACTACGGTTACACATGCTGCAGTTGCCGGGAAACGCGAGAAGCAATCAGGAATTATTGAATGCTTTCGTGCTCCATTCTTAAAGGCGAAGCTTCTTGCAAGTTTTTGGTTTCTCTTTACATTTGAGATTCATTTCGATAGCTTCGCCCTCTTTAGCGATTCGCCGGAACTTGAATTTCCGGGGCCAATCAAAAAGTTTTTTGTGTGCAAGCATGATGTCGCTATTGTTCATATTAGGTGTGTGTCACGGTGTCACGGACATTTTGTTATGACAGGTTCTCCAAAATGGGAGTGCCGAAGTGGAGTGTGAAAATTTATGTACAAATAAATCTGAAGATAATAATGGCTATATTTGGCTACAAATGTATTGTCTCATTTTTGTGTTTGGATACGTTTGGGCTACAATTTCTGTAGCTTTGGGCTACGCCGCCTTATCCAACCTGGCTACACTGCCCGCGGCATTCTTGGCTGCGGGAGCTGCGCCAAAGCGGCGGGTGTCTGTGCTTAATATTTGGTCGCTCTTAGCCAACATTGCGATAATTAAGCTCCTATGATATACTACGTAACTGCAGGATAATACTGCAGCGACTCCCTACACAGAGAACGCGTTTACGTGCTGCAAATACGGAGATTTCGTATATTTCCTTCTATGCTTGCAGGTTTGTCTCCGCAATTGTCCACACTTACGGGGCTGTTTCTGGCACACATTCAGCGCGCACTTCATTCTGGTCGGAGGTACTTAGTTAAGTGCGGCATGACGAACGTAAACGTGCTGCAAAACAGAACAAGCACGAGATGACGCGCATAACCAGGAGAACGAGGCCGATGTACACGGCTTGCTTATGCTAACGCTTTTCGTCTATCATTTACTTTCTTTTATTTCAAGCGTTGGATTTGCTTTACAAGACCACCTCCGTTTCTCTACTGTTTCCTTGTTAACATGAAATTAAATTTGGCAATTTATTCTGTATGCTCGCCGGCTCGTACATAAAAATTCTGCTTGCTGATCAAATAATATGTAGTTATAAATAAATAAAGAAGAAAGACAACTTATAAGGACCTAAACTTTTCACGTTTTACTGTCATTGAAGGCAACAGCAGTACTGATATTTAAAGTTAATAGAAGTATTCGCAGTACATCAAGCGTGGTATTTTAATGCAAACACACATATACCATCACCACAAACAATAAATGCTTGCTATAGTTTACGTAAGAATCCTACGTTAGGCCATATATTACGTATCCCACTGGAGGGCCATTTGCATATGATAGCATGATAAAAGTTACATGTTGAAGATTTATGGTAGGACGCACGGATTATACATCAAGGCTGTTGTAACAGTTAAAATTTCACGTAATACAGGCGTAAACGGCTAGACCAGTAATAGTTATATATTCATTTCAATCAAGAAAAAATAAATTTATGTATAAATGAGAAATTCCCTAAGAAGGAGGGCCGGGACAATTGTAAATGATGTACATGTAAGATTCAATGCTTCCGGCGTGTTGCCCGGACGCCTCCGCGTCATATCACCTCCAGACCTAGCTTTTTTCTCTCTTCTCATTGACCTTTCACACGTAAAGCCCCTGCACCTTTTTAGTCATACGGCGTAATCTTAGTAATGTCGTCACCGCATTACATCATCACCTCAAGTCTCCTAACCTTTCTCGCTTCTCATATTGATCTATCATACGGCGTAACGTCGTCCCCACATTGCATCATCGCTCCCGATGTTTCTTTTATTTCTCTTCGCTCATTCCGTAGTGACGCGCTTCCGCCACCTTGCTAGGCATTGCATCATTGCATCGATTCAGAGCCAATGAGGAGCGCCGTGTGAATCTCCGCATGGCTCCCATAGGTCGAGTTAATGCAGCCGCTCTTTTCGACTCTCGCGCCAAGGCGCCCTTCAGTTACGGCCCTTTCGGGTGGGCGACACTTTGGTCGTTGACGTCGTCATGGAAACATGGACAGCAGCCGCGCGGCACCTCCTTTCCAGAGCAGCTTCTTTAAAATTATTATAGCGACTTGTCCGGCCCGCTGCGCGCTTCCCCACCTCCCCCCTATGTCGCATGCGCAGTTTTTTTTCTGTTGCTTTTGCGTGTGCCCGCGGCGCGTTCTTAATGCACGCGTGCTCCGCCACGCAATAGGTTTTCTTTTTCAAAAAAAAAATACACACCGAATGGATGGTGCGCCACGCGCGAGTACACAAATAACGCCAATGCGTCCTTCAAAGCTTAAAGACACATTGGAATTGTTTGTTCCAGACTCCAGTGCTGTGAAGAACAAACCCCGTGCGGGATATAAAGAAAGAGCCTGCTGCTCTGTAGATGAGTACTCTTTTTCTAACTTTTGTTGTTACTGGCATACACTACGGTGCTTGATGCTCGCTCGCCCGTAGCGATGTGTTAAACCTGTTTGTTTTGCGCCGTCTTGTCTACGTGCCGTTCCCTGTTCGATGTTCAACGAGACGTACGCTCCGAGTGAATGCCGTTGAAGTTGGTGGTCCCTCGAAATCATGAAATAATTTAAATATGAAGCGTTAATAATCCTAGGACTAAGTTCATTCCGTTATCTAATTATTTTAAGGAAATATGAATATTTAAAGCAATATTAGTAATATGTGTATTCAGTAGGTGTTCTAGAGCGTTTGTGACGTGTTGATCTAGAGCCATTCAAAGAGCTTCGTACGCATGTGTGAATCGTTTTTTCACCATGAATAAGTTGAAACAAAAACGTTTGTTGTACTAGTTTTTCCCTACTTTGGAGTGTTGGTAAACCGGCTCATTTTCATAATTCAATCGATGAATCCATGAACTTGTACTTATTATAAATGAACCTTATTGCCTTCCACTGCAGCCTCTCTTATGAGTTCTTTTTGTGCGTAAATCAAACAATAAAGTAGTACTCCAGCACTGGTCGAACAAGCATTTTGTAGGCCAGCAGATTCGTAACCGCTGGCGCAAGACGAAGGCGTCTTCTATGTATCCTACCCCGTCTGACACGTGTGCAATGCATGATAAGCTGAGGGGGCGTAGCCCCACTTTCCTTTTTATCGTGGCATGATGATCTGATGGGCTTTGCCCAATTTTAGTGTATAATATAACTGTTCAATAAATCGGGGGCACTCGTGCTCTGGCAAACACAAGCATGGGGCCATGCTGATACATGGTGTCAAAAGTGGGATTCGAACCGACGCCCGGAAGACCGACATGGAAAGAGGAGTCACTTTGGTGCTCAGCCTATACATTAAATTCCACTTGAGGTTAAGTCGTTAACATGGGTTTCCCATCAGAGAGCGCGTGCTAAAGTGACACCTAAACATTTACCCTGAAATACACTAGTGTGAGATGTGTTATTATAATGTAAGTAAAATCAGATATCTGTTTCTTTCTACTTACTGTTAGAGTTACTGATGTTTAGACATTAAGAGTCCTCTCCCACTCCTAACTCCAAATAAAAGGTACAATTTTGTATATGATGATTATCATTGCAATTAACTATGCCGTACGAAAATCAACCGTCAGCTAATAGACAGATGTTACCGTTTAATCGCGAAGGCAAATCCCTTGTGTATACTGAAAACAAAACTGGGTTCAAATATTGGACAACGCTTAAGCTTCGCCTTCAAGAGTGGAACGCGATAGCGTTATCGCATCCCGTTCGCACGGCCCACTTATTCGCTCGGCATGCTCTTGAGTTACACAAAGACGAAACGTGGAACGAACCAAATACCTCGGTGTCACGGAGGGAGAAACGATTACGCGAGCCAAACGTCGTGATCGGCACGGACAGCCGGGCCGCGACGCGCCATGAAGGGGGACGCGATCATGGGGCTGACGCCTCGATGGGATTGTCCTCTATTTCGCATGGGAGCACCACGCAGACGCATGACTGCGCGCCAGCAGCGCGTCACGAATTTCAGGGGACGCTTTCCCACCAGATGTGCTACGGCGCAGCGATCACGTCAGAGGCATCCCGCATCGGACGCTGCACCTAGGAATCGCACTGTGAGCGGAAGGAGCAGCCGCATCGCCTAAACACGAGGGTTTGAGTGACGCACGCTGGAAGTTGGAAGGGGAAAGAGCGAGAAAGCTTATTAAACGCCAGGTTATTGAGGCATCCTCGCACCGGTCCGTGCACGGCCCCAATGCGCTCGAACGACACGAAGGGGAGAAGCGGGCGAGTGGCGCGCCACCTGGCGGGGCAGTGCCGTACACTGCGAGGAGCGGGTCTTCTGTGTTTGCCGCAAGATGGCCCTGCGTGTGCGCCAAGCGCAGAAGAAATGTAACGGAAACGTACTTCGCTACTGGTTTCACTCCTACTTCTGTAATTTACATGCTCATAAATACCAATATACCGCACACTATAACTTTCTACGGCCCATTTCTAAGGCAACACCGCATTCAGTAGAGGCGCTTTTGTCCCGCTTTGAGCCATGGAACTTGTGGCTAAGTGGTAGCGTTTCTGTCTCACATTCCGGAGGCCCTGGTTCCTTTCCCACTCAGCCCATCTTGCAAGTTGTTTTTTACGAATTTTCTTCGGGGATTTTTCGCCCACGGCCAACACCCCGACGCCGACACCGACGCCGACGACACCGGCTTTTCTGCGACATGAACTCCTTAATGCTGTCGCGTTAAAACACTGCTTTGGCGCACTCCAGGTGTAACAGGTGCTAAGTTCGAAGCTCCGTTATGAATATACACGATTTGAGAGTGGCAAACGCCGCACACTCACTCATGAGTCCCCTCGCTCGCATTCACTTACGCTCATTTCAAAGGCGTGAGCGTGATTGAGTGCCTGTGAGTGTAAGTGGAGGCGAGTGTGACTGAGTGCCTGTGAGTGTGGGCGTAGGTGAGTGCGAGTGCCAGCGAGTGTGAGTGAAGGTGGCTGTGAGTGTGAATGAGTACCATTGTGTATGAGTGGAGCCTAGTGCGAGTGCAAGTGAGTGCCAGTGAGTATGAGTGGTGGTGAGTGCGAGTGAGTGTGTGTAGGTGATTGGGAGTTCGAGTGAGGGCCATTGAGTGTGAGTGGAAGTGAGCGCGAGTGCGAGTGACTGCGACTGAGTGCGAGTGACTGCCACTGAGAGTGAGCGGAAGTGTGTGATTGCAAGTGATTGTGGGTGGAGGTGAGAGCGAGTGCGAGTGAGTGCCAGTGAGTGTGAATAGACGTGAGTGCAAATGAGTGTGAGTGGACATGTGAGTGTGAGCGTAAGTGGGCCCTTGTGAGTGTGAGCGGAGTTGAGCGTGATCGTTAGTGAGTGTGGGGCCTGGAAAAATTATGGTGAGTGAGTGTGAATGAGTCTTCTCCGACACTGCCGACCTATGAGAGTAAATGATTGGGGCAGTCATCAGTGAATTTATACCAACTAGTTGAATATGTGTTTAAAATTCTCGTGTAATTGGCGCCTCTCTGATTAATCGATGTCAAGCTCTAGAATTATGTTATCTGGAACAGATGATTTTTAGAAATTCTGTAAGACCTAAAAGTGATCACCCCGTATAAAAGCTGTGGTTAAAGGTACGTCTGACGTTTCCAGAATTATACCGCAATGTTAGACCGTAGTTGCAGTGCTACAGCGAACCTGTATATGGCCAGCCGATTTGTCCGTTCGTCTGTCACCTCTGTGCCGAAAACTTCTCCGGCGCAACCCTGTCTGCTTGCGCGAAAAAAAAAAGACAGGCTGCCTAAGCAAGGACGGCATTGCACTCCATCGTAACTGAGCGCAGGAGCAGCAGTTTCTCTCCGGTTCCGAAATGGGTAGGCCCCGCGTCATAGGTACTCCTGAGGGGCAGGCAGCTTTGAATCAGCAACGCCACGAGCCGAACAGGGAACGAGCTCGTCTACACCGTGCCGATACTGCAGCCCAGGAACAAGATCAGGCTCGAGCAGCCGAGCGCAACCTGCAACTTCGTACCGTTGATCCTGAAGCCTACCAAGCCGTCGTTTAATGAACCGTCGGGATTAACCTAGTGATAAACTTCGGGGCAGCACGTATCAGCTTCGCTGCTTAACCATCTGTACGGAGTGTTTGGGCGGGGATGTTTTCTAATGAAACCATGTCTGACGTATCTTATTGGTTTCAGCATGTTTCTTCTTAAGATACGTCGGGCGTAAGCATGCAGAACCTTAAAAAGAACCTTAGAAACACCATTCCACCTTTTCAGATAAGAGCTAGATGTCCCCAATTTCCAATCTTTGTTCGCCTCGACCCTTGGCCACAGCGAAAGAAAGGTTGGCGACGCCAATCCAGGAGTTTATTTCAGGGACAATGAAATTTTGACTATAAAATGAGAACCATGTTCATAAAGTAACACCTATATTTACCAGGACTAACGGTGATCAAAATTCGGCCCTAGTTTTATTTATTGACGAATGAAACTCGCTACCCTCAAACATTGTCTCGCTTACGGAATCATTCTTTCACGCAACACTGTTAACCTTTCTAGAGTGTATCAACCTGTCTGAACCCACATATGCTTGAATATTCAGTTAAACAGTGTTTTCACGTGCTTTGGTATTGTGTAACATTAATTCCGTTTCATCTTAAATGTATAGTTCTAGATTGTTTACGTAAGTCATTATTCGACTGTATCTTTAAAGTACTGTTTTGATTGGCACGGGTCGTCTCCCTCGCGTTGTAAGTTCTTAAGCGTTTTGACGCTACCAACTATTGTAGAAACTCTGTTTCTCTTTTCTTTCTTTTGTTTCTTTTTTCTCTTTCGATTGTTCCTGTCCGACGTTTAGATTTTCTCGTTGTCCCTAAGTTCTTCCTATATTTGCATTGTACACATTGCACTTACGCTTGAACTTATTTGTCCTCCCCTCAGTAATGCTTTAAGGGGCCTTATGGTATTCAAATAAATAAATAAATAAATAAATAAATTGAAGGCTTGGTTTTCTTTCGGCAACGCCAATTTTGTTTAGACGCATTATTGCTTTCATTATTCGTTCATTCTAATAAAGCCATTACCAACAATCTACTTATTAATCCTCATGGTAACTACGTATTCCGAAATTTTCTCTGCATTTCTTTTTTACATTTGTTTCCGAATTTCGTATTGAACTACCCAGTATGTACCACTAATATCTTTACTCTGCATCGACGTCTAAGTCAGTACTCAAACCTAGTAACTGTGTCTCGCAATAAATACCCTTCCTGAAGGCATTATGGCTAGGAAAAAAAATCTATTCAGGATAATCATATACATGATATGTGACACTACGTTCACGCATTTTGTATTATATGCTTGTCAATAAAATTGGGCAGTAGCTTTCAGAAGCATTCTTATTGTCACTTTTGGACACAGACACGATTTTAGGAATATTATAGTGAAGGGGGAGCTGGCTTTATGATAATGACTATTGCAAACTGGGGTACAAAATTTTGTAAGACACGTGTTCTTTTTTTTACACTTGAGAGCAGATATTATTGACACCTAAATGGCTGGATATTTCGAGGTTATTCGCGAGGCCTGTAGTACCATCATAGGTGAAATCGATGCGCGTCATGTACTGGCAGCCGAACTCAGTATAGAGGAATAAAGAAAAGGTATTCTATTGCGAATATGAACGAAAAAGTACTTGTCAAATACTACTGGAGATTCAATGCAAGTAAGTGGCACTTGATTCGATCCATCTAACGAATTACGGTGCGGACCGGTATCAGATGATCTACCCTGCCCAATTTTTGTGGGGTTGGATTAAAGAAGGCTTGATGCATGGTGAGAAAAGATACTGCTATTTAGCATCACGTATATTTGTGCAGTAAACTTTAAAACGTAGGTTATTTGTCTCCCTAACCGTTGTTGATCGTGGAGCTTCGCACTCGTTAGCCATCAAATGTACTTAATGAACCAGGGGTACGTGTTATGTTGTTAGCGGTGTATACTTTTGCACTATTGCCCATAGCGTTTCCCTAAATTGAAGGCCAATTGCGTTAACTGTCAAAAGGCAAAACAAAGATAACGATGTGCCAAAAATAAACGTCTCAAGTTCATCGTTTATTCTGTTATAATCACCATCGTTGTAGTCACGGACAGTGGCACTTGAAAAATGCAAGAGGGAAATGATGGTGAGCTAAATTAGATTCTAAAGCCAAATAATTAAATTCGTTCGAGAATTCTTTCATGGGGCTAGCAAGACATTACCCTAAACTTTTCAGGGAATGGGAGGTAATCATAAACAACAATGCCAGAGAAACCAAGTCACTTGACTACCAATAACTGGATGACAGTTAATTCCTGTCAAATAGAGGAACTAATATGACCAAAAAAATAAACAGTAGCTTGACATATTCTTGGTCCTTCTCTAATACTCAAGTGTACTATAACTAATACTATTGCGAGGTTCAACAAGCGCCGATTCAACGAGGGAGGGCAATAAGAACCTACAATCGACTGTCTGTTGCTACAGGTAGGCAAGCGACCGGACGATCTCACTAATAGAATTTCTGTAAAAAGAAAACGTAATATATTTTCTTCTTTTCTTTGTTTCCCACCGTCTTCAGCATCTCCGGATGACCTTACGGGGGGACGGTCTATACTGAGACAACGCATAAAATGACAAAAGCTTTATAGCAAGCTCTATAAAGACGAAGGACGGGCTGCAAAGTAAACAAAAAGTGCCCATTGGTGACTAAGTTTGAGTCGGCAAGACCAGGGGTTTGTTACCAGAGCGACATTTTGTTTAAAAGACTAAATAAAGTCGTCCAGCAGCGGGCCCCTCTTTCAACCGCAATGATGGGAGGACATGAAACGAAGCCACGGTACGCAAAGTACCAGGGCCTAGCACTAAACTGAATCACCTTTAGCCTAGTGGCTCTTCGCGCAGGGCGAGGTTCTGCATTTATTTCCAGCGAAGCATTATTCCGCCAAATCACTCAACACTCTCACGCTACTTTTGAAGGGATCAACATGTACCTCTATGGCAAATTTATACAACTTGCTCCACTAGAAGCCACATCTACTTACGGGAAGAGTAAGAAGCAACTTAAACTCGGAACTGAATGCCCGTGCAAATCCTTGGAATTCCACGAACTGTTTGATGTTGTTCGCTAAAAGGACAGGCTTTTCATATTTTTTTGAGAAACTGGGATGAACATCCACATGACTGAGAGCCCATCGATGGCTCAACAAAAATGCCTTGCCAGTACACGGACGATGTGAGGTCGTTCAGTAAGGGAAACGTTGACAACTGCAATCGTTGGTCCAAAGGACGACAAAGCAAAATCAGAGACTGAGAAATGTATCGGATTTTGGAGAAATACCATCAGACATTATTTGCTGTGTAGACAAACCATACAAGATTACCAGCAACGTTGAAACGACGATGGTAATGGCGATGGCGGTTGCCACGTGGGTGGCGGTTGGCGTTCTTGCGGCCGGCGTTCTTACGGGTTGTCGGTGACAGGCGCTTTGGCATCCCTTCCGAACCTAGAATACGGCGTGCCTCGAAAAGTAGCAAGTCTATTGCTCGCGAGCGAGGCTGTGGCGTGCCGAGACGAAACCCGGGCACTGTGTCCTGGGTGTCATCCATATCAGGGTCCAACCAAGGGCCGAAACGGCCGGCTACAGGTGCATACCTTCTCCCCGCGGAGCCCTAAAAAGGGCTACGCCCAAGAGCGCTGTCGTGGGAGAAGGTTAACAAGTAGCTAGGGCTAGGGATAAAAAAAGTAAACCTCTCACATTGAGGGCTGTAGCGAGTGCCGTGGTCGTCGGAGCGAGGGGGAATACGACCGCTCGCTACGAGTGTCCGGGAGCGTCTCCACTGGTTACACCCACTGCAGTGCAAAGACCTCTCCCATATTTCTCCAACTACCCCGGTCATGTACTAATTGTGGCCCTGTTGTCCCTGCAAACTTCTTAAGCTCATCCGCCCCCCTAACTTTCTGCCGTCCCCGGCTACGCTTCCCTTCCCTTGGAATCCAATCCGTAACCCTTAATGACCATCGGTTATCCTCCCACCTCATTACATGTCCTGTCCATGGCAATTTCTTTTTCTTGATTTCAACTAAGATGTCATTAACTCGCGTTTGTTCCCTCACCCAATCTGCTCTTTTCTTATCCCTTAACGTTACACCCATCATTCTTTCCATAGCTCGTTGCGTCATCCTCAAATTAAGTAGAGGCATTTTTGTAAGCCTCCAGGTTTCTGCCGCGTACGTGACTACTGGTAAGACACAGCTTTTATACACTTTTCTCTTGATGGATAATGGCAACCTAATGCTCACGATCTGACAATGCCTGACAAACGCACCCCAGCCCGTTCCCATTCTTCAGATTATTTCAGACTCATGATCCGGATCTGGAGGATGTATTTACTACCACCTTAAACAAGCGGTTCTTTCCCCACCATAATTTTCATTCTTAATGTAGTGCGTTTTCTTTGTACCGAACAACTTCTATACATGTGCAACCTGTCGAAAATCATCATTATTCAGAGTCATTTTTCTATAAGGACTGCACGCATCACTAACACAAGATCCAGACTTTGCTTACAGTCTTATAGCAATAAAAATTATGCGGACGCTCCACACGCATAGTCGACGTTGAAATGACGATACTGTCTCGCATACAATTCAAGTGCCAGGAGATAGACATGGAGAGGAAGACCGATGCAATTCAAAGGACAGGAGACATCTGATCTCGAGACAGGGCGCGCGGTGCACTAAGATTCGTTCCTGCGCAGTTGGCGCTCGGCCGCCAGCAGTTGGACTTCGTGCTCGAGCAAGTCCGGAAACGTGTCGCACGTACCGACATTTGTGTTAGTGGCTGGGTTTTTGATCTGTGTGCTATGAGCCAAAGGTAACGATCCACGCTGTGTATTCTGCGTGTAGAAAAGTGCCGCAATACTGTAGTATGAACCCGAGCGATTGCCCCCCGTTATTTTCTTCTATCAGGAGTCAAGTGATGCTGTGCCCATGGAACAGAAGCAAGTGATTCAGACAATGCTGGTGAGTTTATTTTATACACATTCGCTTCCACCGTACGTTGCTCAGCTAAATTTCAACATTGATGTAGATGGCTCGGAATAACTATCAGTAACCCTTAAATGACAAATATCGGTAAATGCATGTGCCAGCACACCATGCCACTAGACGAATAAATAGACGACTCACTGAAGGTAGAAACACACAACGAACACGGAATATAAACTTTAAGGAAGCAAGTATGAATAGCTATGACCATGTGTATTACCTCTAGTTTCTGCTGCACAAATATGAAAAAAAAATGTTTGTATTGGCTTTTCACGTTTTGAAACCTTGTAAGCAAGAAGCAAGTGGTGCCCATGCCGATTTTGTGGATGAGGTGGAGCTGAGCTGGTCATGAGATGCGAAGCGCAGTCAGAAAGTGCTCTGTTCTCTCTGTCTCTGTCTCTCTCTCTCTCTCTTCTCTCTCTCTCTCTCTCTCTCTCTCTCTATATATATATATATATATATATATATATATATATATATATATATATATATATATATATATATATATATATATATATATATATATATATATATACTGGCACACATGCTATATGTTTATTCGGTTACCGTTTTCACCGGTTAACAAATGTTAAACGCTATCGGTCGGAACAAAGGCGCCTGCCGTTAACGGAAGTTCCTTGAACATTATCGATAGTTGTATTAGTTGGCTTTTGTTACCAAAACTTTTGTGATTTGACTGCATGCGCGACGCGAATCGGGTAATACTTTCTGGAAGCCACGCGATTACCAGCGAATAAGCTCGAACCATCGACGGGTCATGTATGAAATCCGACGTGCTTGACTCGCGGAACAGGTTTTCACTATCGCCAACTGTGATCGCCGCTATGGTTGAGGTTTGAGTGTCACTTGTTTTGCTGGGCAAAGGATCGCGAAATAGAGAGTCTACGTTTCGAAGTCACGGTTTTGACAGTGTGTCATTCTACGCCGTCAAGACAACGCGACAACGTATATACAGCTTGGGCCACATAATTTCAGCCAAAGATTTAAAAATGAAAGGCACTTAGGACGCGAGTTGAACCGAATGCATAATGTTGGCACTGGCCTATAGTTACGCAGACTACCATTATTTTCACCTTCACTGGCGGATTGGTTATGTTTAAATTATATAATATTTAAGTATTGGCTGCTCACCCCAAGCGTGATCCGCGAAGTTGTAGAGCACTTTGAAAAACCTCGCAATAAATTTTTCCCAGCACGATATATCTCACGCGGTCATTTATTCCGAGTCACAAAGAAATCGCGCGAAATATGAAAAAAATACCACGTGACGGGGCGATTGCGCACTGTTATTGTGCTAACAAGGTCGGCAGCAGCAACATTGGCCGACGACAGGGTGCTATGTCTGGTGTAGATATCTGGGCAGACGGCTTTTATCCCATGACGGCGCAAATACGTGCTACTAGCCGAGCGGTGCCGAAGCGATGAAGCGTCTAAGGAGACGAAAGAGAACAAGAACAAGAAGTGAGGCGGGCAGACAGGACACAAGAGTAGAGAAGTGGACAACACGAACGCCTACTATCAACTGAAGGATGCACTGAGGCGAAAAAAGAAGACACAAAACTCATCTGCGCATGCTCAAGAATGGTAACACGACGTGTCAGTCGGGTACACGTGCTGGTCTACGTGAGAGATAACTGTTAAGGCACTTAATCTCTTCCTTATGTAAAGTAATCGAAGGCTGACTCACGCACGCACTTCCAGCATTAAAGATATGCCATGCCATATACCCATAAAGAAGAAATTCCTTTTCGTGCTATAGTGTCAGAGAAAGGGACTTGGCAGGTCTGTGTCGCCAGTTACCTACAGAACTGCTTAGCTTCACTAGTTTTTTCAGACCCCTTTTGCTTACGTAGTTCTCAGGCACTAGTTCAGTATTTGAGAGAGGAAAATTCTGGTGATTGTACAGCCTTTAGTATGGATATCGAAGACCTGTATTATTCCTTGCCGCATGACGGGTTACTAAATTCCGTAAATGAGTGCATTAAAGAACAAGTGCAAGAATCGGCTTTTATTGACAGATGCGGTGTTTCCACGGCAGCTTTTCTAGACATTGTTTCAATGTACTTGAAGTCGACGCTGATTGGATGGAGAGATGGCGTTTTTCTGCAGAAATCAGGCATTTGTATTGGCTCAAAGGTTTCCCCTATTCTTAGCAACATTTACCTGAGTAAGGTTGACAACTGCTTAGAGAAAGCCTTAGGTGCTAGCGTTATCAAGATATTTCGGTACGTTGATGATTACCTGATTTTCTGCAATAGGGAAGAATTCGATTCCTTTGCTACCTCAGTAAGTGATCAATTTAAACTTAATGGGCGAGGATTAAAGTTTACCAAGGAATTTCCTCAGCGACGCGTAATTCAGTTTCTTGACATTTCCTTGATCTTCGAACAAAACCATGTTTGTTGGCAGTACTCCCCAAGGTCTTCGAAGCCGTTGCTAAACTTTCAATCCAAGCATTCTAAATTAGCAAAAACGGAGTTGCCATGTCGTGCCTTAAGTCTTCCCTCACCAGATCCTGCACGCATAAAATGAGCGCCAGTTTTAATGCGCAGGCCCGCCGCCTACTAGAAGCAGGTTATCCTAAAGTAGCGGTGGCCACTGTGGCTGAGCGCCTAAAGAAGTCGGTTTCGAGACGGACGGACGTGATTACGGAAAGCAGTAGTAGCAAAAAAAAAGAGTAGTGGCTATTCCGTATATTCATTCAGTGTCGCACAGGCTTAAAAAAAGTTGCAAGTAGATATGATGCTAATGTTGCTTTCACTGCTCCCAATAAGCTAGGCAAGATATGTGCTGCCGTACAGAATAAAAAGGAGCGGGTAAAAGGCATAAAACGAACAGATATTTGTCCAGTGAAGCACAATAAGAACAACAGTTTTACTGACTGTCGTATGGGTGTGGTGTATACAATTCCCCTTAGCTGTGGCCAGTTCTACGTAGGGCAAACGGGACGGTGTATCAATCGGAGGCTAATGGAACATAAAAGGTCGTTAACTGGTGGGTCGCCTTCTAATCTTTCGCTACATTGCCGAGATTCTAACTGCACGCCAGAGTTAGATAAATGCGCGATATTGTACAGGCATGAGAATGAAGATACGCGTCTTATGGTAGAGGCATGGCATATCTTTAATGGTGGAAGTGCGTGCGTGAGTCAGCCTTCGATTACTTTACATAAGGAAGAGATTAAGTGCCTTAACAGTTATCTCTCACGTAGACCAGCACGTGTACCCAACTGACACGTCGTGTTACCATTCCTGAGCATGCGCAGATGAGTTTTGTGTCTTCTTCTTTTTTCGCCTCAGTGCACCCTTCAGTTGCCAGTCGGCGTTCGTGTTGTCCACTTCTCTACTGTTGTGTCCTGTCTGCCCGCCTCAGTTCTTTTTTGAATAATGAATCCTTACCAACTAGCTCAGCTTTCTGTCGTTCTAAGAACAGGAACATAGCTTAATTTTTTGATGATTTTAATGGGCAAGGGCTGGCGGCCTGCCGATGGAGCGTAATGGGGTTGAATGGGAGGCGGAATTATGGCTGAAATAATTTTTCTGCGACTTTCAATCCAAAAAGCGCCCTTTGATTATAATGCGTGTTCGAAGAGGTCACCACCTGCTGCAATGCACATTTGGCATCTCATAGGCAGATTTTCCGATGCGTTCTTCATCTTTGCATCAGGAATGGAATTGAAAACTTGTCTTATTTACTTTTCTTTTAGGTTCTCTGATGTTGTCGTTGGCGGCCGGTATACTTGATCCTTGACGTAGCCCCCGAGAAAGAAATCGAAGGGAGTTAAATCTGACGACCGTGCCGGCTAAGCAATGGGCCCATGCCGTCCAATCCACTGCTGCGGGAATACTTCATGCAGCCATTTGCATGTTTGACTGCTGCCATGCACGGGAGCACCATCACGCTGTCGTTGACGTATCCTTCTCCTGTAAGCGCGTTATCAAAAAACACGGGGCCAATGATAGCGCTACCGTAAATTCTACACCAGACATTAACCGCCGCTGATATTGGAGATGTGTCTTCAAAACGCAGTGAGGGTTTTCGTCGCTCCAATAAGGAGCGTCGTGGATGTTCACTAAAACATTACGTCAGAATCTAGTTTCATCGGTTCACTGTATTTTGTTTACAAAGCCTGGGTCCACTTTCGGCTTGATTATAATACCGTTTGCAAAGTCCTTTCGATATTGGAAATCACGGGGCTCCAACATCTGGTGCAGCTGCACATGGTATTGGTGAATTTGCCTCTTCTTCAGTGCTCTCCACAATGAAGACTTTCACACTCCAACTTCAGCACCCACACTACGAACGCTTGCATATGGGTGTCAAGAAAACTTTGATAGAATATCTATCTCCATGTAATCGCCCGGTATTGAAGATTTATGTCGTTTCTTCGTAAAAGTCCCAGTCTCTCTCAGCGCTTCATATGCACGCATAATCGTCATTGAGTTTGGATGCGTACCTAAATGCCAGCGTTGAAAAAGCTGCACTGCGCGCCTTCTATGTCCACTTCACGCACATAGAGCCAAAACTATATTCGCTCTTTCCTCAATGGAGTAAGCCATATCTGGCGTTCAACGTTGGTAACAGCCAAATAGCATTGCTGCGGAGAACACGCAGGGACACGGGCGCTTGAGAAGCACTCGATATGTCTCACTTCGCTGGGTATGGTTCAAACGACGTAGATGAGGTATGATCTACATCCGGTAAACTGGAACAGCCCGCGAGCGCACTTTCTGAGGAACTGACGCGCCGGTCATGGTGCACAAGTGAGAATCCAGACGCGGTTACCCGATACTGCATCCACGAAGCCATGTGCACGTGCGGAGTGCGAGATTGAAAAAGAATGTCTGGTAGACACTAAGTGCGAGAAGCAGAACAGACGGCGCCAGTGCTAAAAGAGTCAGCGTCTGAAGAAAACTTGCTTAATATTTCTTGAATACAGCCAAGGTTTTTTACCATTACTTAGTTTTGTCCTCTTGAGATTCATCCGCTATTATTGGAGCCCTGAGGTTTAAAGTAGCAACATCATCGTTCAATTCGAAAACTACTACGAGGTCATTCTTGTACAAAGGCAAAATTGTAGCAGCCGTCATCGCCTTCCATCGTTCCCCCGTGCTTCGCCATTTATATCTTTCAAGCAGAATGAAGATACTGCATTCGTCTTTTCTTTTTCGTGGCTTTAGACGCTTTGTCGCTTAGGCAACACTCGGCCAGCAGTATGCATTTACACCGTCATGCGATCAGAGCCAGGCGCATGCCCAGATACCTACACCAGACATAACGCCCTGTCGCGGGCCAGTCTCGCTGCAGCCGACCTT
The DNA here is from genome assembly GCF_050947875.1 of Dermacentor variabilis. NCBI lineage: Eukaryota > Metazoa > Arthropoda > Arachnida > Ixodida > Ixodidae > Dermacentor > Dermacentor variabilis. The sequence continues at coordinate 211,211,080 of NC_134570.1, read as the reverse complement.
GTTCGTCTATCGCACGCCTGAGAGCAGCACAATAACAGTGCGCAAGCGCGCCGTCACGTGGCATTTTTTTTCATATGTCGCGGGCTTTCTTTTGAACGAGGAAAAAGAGACCACGCGAGATATAGTGGGTTGGAAATAATTTGTTGAAAGGTTTCCCAAGGTGCTCTCTAGTTTTGCGTGTCACACTTGGGGTCCGCAGTCAATACTTAAAAAGTTGATTATTTAAACATAGCTAATCCGTTAGTTAAGGGGAACATAAAGAATAGCCTGAGTAACCCTACTCTAGTGCCAACATTATGCATTCGGTGCAACTCGCGTCCCGAGTGCTCTTGTTTCATTTTTAAAACTTGGGCTCAAAATACGTGGGACAATCTGTATATATATATATATATATATATGTGTGTGTGTGTGTGTGTGTGTGTGTGTGTGTGTGTGTGTGTGTGTGTGTGTGTGTGTGTGTGTGTGTGTGTGTGTGTGTGTGTGTGTGTAAGGCAAAGAACACGACTTTACGGCCTTTACGGGCGCGCGATTGGTCTTCATCGGAGTAATACAGGCATGCATCGGTGGCAGTTTATAAGGCTCCACAATTACGCGTGTCATTGCTGATGAGAATGATAGCGCCAACAATATTTACACTAAGGTTACATTTATTTGTCTTATTTATTTAAGAATACTGCAGGCTATTGCTTGGCCCAAGCATGAATAAATTTACTTTGTTACATAATCAAGAGATAAACTAACTGTTAGATAATCTAGCCGTCACTTTGTCCAACGCAATCGTTACTATTTCAGCAGCTTGACTGACTGTGGGCGTGGTTCCTTTTGAGCACCTAATGTCGAAGTTATTAGCAACAAACATGATTACATTGGAGGAACATTACGTGAGCCAATGCAGGTATAAATAGGTGGATGCTGCCATTAGCATAAAATGTTGCTTACTTTGAGCATCTTTGATAGGGTTTAATTAAAACGTGTTCTTATGATGTCACGTCGAAGCAAGTGTTGCGCACTGCTGATGTTTAATGTCAGCTTTAAGTCACTTTGGGCGCCAGCACTGAACAGGTTAGTGTTTACTGACTGACATTCAGAATAACCCGATGCTCATGGTTTGCACCACTGAAACCAACTAAACATTCAATATAAATGACTTGACTTGATTCAAGTAGCAGCTGTACGATCAGAAAATTATTGATGTGTCTCTTTCTTACAGCTTTGTGTGCGAGATGCAGTGCCTTCGGTATTGGTGATGAAGCATCTGATTGCTTACATGTTGAAAATAAGTGGCTGAAGCTATACATGACTTTATCATCGCCAGCTTAGTTGCCTGCCTGGTGCCAGCAACAATTACTCTTTCCCTCTTCTGTCGTGTCAATTTCTACAAATAAAACATGGTTTGGACGTCGTCCTCATTATTATTTTGATATTTGTTTGTATTTGTTTGGAACTTCCCTGTTTGAATTATGTCTCTGTGTATCTCGGTTTAATGTATGTGTGAATGCATGCATGTCCACCCGGAACATTTTTCTCGTAAACTTGTGCCACTGGGCAGTACACATTCCATCGGGCCCAACTTGCTCCACAGGGTGTTCATTTTTATCTGCAAAAAATTTTAAATGAGAAAAATATAAATCACGGTAACGTTATGTTTACCATTCGTGTGTACAGATTAGCAGCATCTAGATATAGAGCTATTTCCGCGATTACGTGAGTAATTAGCGAGGTTACTGTAAATAACTTTCTAATTATCAACAATAGGTGGATACAGGACATGAGTACTTTGGCGACCGTCCTCGATAATACCTATGCCAACGATCAAATTTTGAATAGCGGAGTTTGCGTGGGAGCTACGCGAACTGTTGCCCTTGGCAGTCTCCTTGAAATCAAAACTCGCTGGATAAAGAGCGTCTGTGTCGTCGATGTCGCCACCCACCCGCCTTTCGTCATGTCTCCGAGTCACCGCAGGTCCGGCCCCGCTAGCAATTTGCGTTATCTCCTTGCTGACTGCGGCGTTGGCCTATCGATTCAGGCCGGCGGGCCGCCAAATTTACTTGGTCGTTCCGTTGGGCGCCAAGCGTCCACTTCCACCGACGAAATGCTGTTTCAGGCTTTAGTTGAGTACGACGTTTAGTCAAAATTCCCTTTCTCCGGGAAAGCTGTCTCAAACGCGCACGTGCGAGTTGTGTAAATTCAAACGCGCATACCAAAACAGATAGGAACATAAGCCACCGAGTGAATGAAAAAAAGGAATGCGATATGTTGGACGCTACAGACTAATATGACGCCGTGCCTGCAGCCTAAAAGCCCAAAGAACGTGGTTGGCGTTACAGCGGCAACGTACCACCCAGGGGAATGACGAAGTCAATTTGGCGGCCCGCCACCATGAAGCGCTAGGCCAACGCTGCACACAGCAAGGGGATAACGCAAGCTGCTAGCGGGGTGGACCGCCGGTGACCTCGGAGTCTTGACGAGAGGCGGGTGGGCGACGACATCGACGACACAGACGTTCTTTATCCAGCGAGTTTTGATTTCAAGGAGCCTGCCAGGGGGAATTATTCGCGTAGCTTCCTCGCGAAGTTCACTATTCAAAATTTGATCGTTGGGATAGGTAGTGTCGAGGACGGGCGCCAACGTACTCACTGTAGCCACCTATTGATGATAATTAGAAAGGTATTTACAGTATCCTCGCTAATTACGCACGTAATTGCGGAAATTGCCCTATATCTAGAGGCTGCTAATCTGTACACACGAATGGCAACCATAACGTTACCGTGATTTATGGTTTAGTAATGTGAAAAAATTTAGTGCAGCTAAAGAAACAACCCTGTATAGGAGTGTGTACAGGTATGTGGTGCTTTTCCATTAACCTCATTGATTCAAACTTGACTCAGAGTATTTGCCGCTAGGTATGTGACGCTCTTCTATAAACCTCTTTGACGACAGCTGGAGTCACGGGGCATTTGACTTTCGGTGTGTGCCTCCATTCATAATGATAATTACATAAATGATTTATGAAAAACTATGCACCAACCATAAGACATATTGCCAATACCAATAACATCACAAATTATCTCTAAAATTCGGATGTACCTCTCTTACAATGGAACATTGGGTTATCTTCTTTCCTGCACGTGATGCAAGATTGCGCAGAGAAGTGTAATACCGGGCAGACGCGTGTGTCTAACTGTGCGTACTTTGTGCGTTTAAGTCCGTGTAGATTTAAGCGAAGGCGTTTAGGACGTGTTTCTTTCATTCTCAACAAAGGGCTTACAGATGTTACTTTTTCTGACAATCAGAAAAAAAGTGTATTCTCAGAGAAACCCTCCGCCTGATTCAAAATATCGTTACGGAGCAGTGGCGCATTGTGGGACAACGAACAAAGCCGACGATTCGTCGACAAGAGCGTGCGGCTGGTTGGTGTAGCTATCTTGTACAGGCAGCGTTGCTGCACCTTGCATATACAGGTATACATTTGTATATACTTGTATATACACCTCCGTTTCACCATTTCTCCCCCTGGTAGATTGGCACAAGTACTGGGGTGCCGGTCGACGCCTCGGTATTAGCCTCATGACTGTAAAGGCGGGGCCTGCGCCAGCGGTGGCAACCCCAGTGGCTGTCCTGGGGTATCCGAAAGATTGAGGAATGTTCTGAATCACCGACAACGTCGACGTGGAAGATTCGAGCACCATGTATGAACCTTTCAGTACCTCCAACAGATGCGATGAAACCGTAACGCTGGCCAACCTGATGTTATACTTACCAGCCATGGTGAGGGTGTGGTATGACAACCACAAAAATGAGCTTACGGACTGGGAAATTGTAAACAGAAGCTGAATAACTTGATTGGCCGTCCATTCAGGCAGAATAATGCAGCTATGACAGATGTAGCAACTCGTGCGCAAGTGTCCACGGAATCATACGTCGCTTACATCCAGGAAGGGCATGCTCTGGGCCGCAAGCCTGACAGCGACATCATGTGAGAGTCGCACAAAGACGACCTTGTTTTGAAGGGCACAGATGACGATGCTTGCAATTAGTAAATGGGTAAAATTTGTGCGACAGTCGACGATACAATCAAGGAGTGCCAACGCTTTCACCAGACAAAGAGCCGCCGCATTGCAACGTCGTTCTTCCGCATGCCAAACACACCTGTGACTTCCTCATGCGAGGGCAGCAAAAAAATAAGAAATAAACCAGCAAGAATCAACTTCTGAAGAAGTGGCACGAATTGCTCTGCAGGAAATTGAAGCAATGTTACCTGCCAGCCTTTGTCCACCTGCTGGTGATCCCAACAGCTTGCCTGCGGTATTTCTAATTGTCTAATAGTCTGTGAAGAACATCAAGATCTAGGAGTTCATTCCGTCCGCTCTATTGCAACTTCCCGACTCCCTGATGAATCTTATCTTTCGCCTAGCCAGCGGTATACTCCAGACTATCGCAACCTGCCGAATAACGAACTGCAGATGATCGACCAATATGCTTTGCCTGCCGTCGAATCGGCCACATTGTTCGCTATTACCGTAGCCGTATTTCTTCTTCACTGCCACGACCAACGTGTGGTTATTGTTCTTCCGGAATGAGCCCACGGCGTTTCCATCTCCCATTGCACCAGCAACCGCCCAATGCCGACGCGACTGCTACAAGGAACAGTTCCCCATGGTCATTCCACCGTCACCAATCCCGTCCGCCACCGGCTAATTGCCCGTCGTACCCATCGCCTCAGGCTCGCCTTCCACAATAATCCTCTGACGCTCTTCTCCGGCAAACGGAATGATGCAGCTCCCTGAAGTGACGCTGCCCTGAAGACGCGACCTAAAAATTCTCTGCTGACTTTACGGACCAGACAAAACTTGCTTGACGCTATAATCGATGGCGTAAACATTCGGACGTTGATCGACACTTGCGCACAACTACCTATAATAAGTGCCTAATTGCGCCACCGCCCGTGCAAAACCTCGCACGTGCTCAAGTCACGAGCTGTCCGCGTCGCCTATGAAAGAACGGCTACCATGCTCGGAATGTGCACTGCTCGCGTCAAGATCGCGGGGCACCTAGGTACTGTTTGCAGTTTTGTAACAATACCCTCATGGCATTATGCTAGGATTAGACTTACTATCTCATTCCGCCCTCTTTGACTGCATGTCTGGTGTGATTCACCTGAAACTGCCCCAGTGCTGCGACATTCCACAAGAGACACAAGCGCGTTAACGTTCCCTCGATGACATCCGCCTGCCACCGCAAGCCACGAATTACGTTACTGTGGCCTCACACTTATTCCTGATTGTCTTTCTGCGATGTGTCCGAGTGCCCACGTAATGCTTGAAAGCAACGTCGCCCTTCCGCAGACCCTATCCACTATTGCAGACAACCGAAGCACACGCACTCTCCCCGATTTCAGCTACTTCACGCAGGTTATCCCAAGAGCCGTGTCGCTGGCTGATATCTCAACGATCGACGATTGCGAGATATCCGCGTTGGACGTGGAAGTTCCACCACCTCGCGCAGACAATTCGATCAGTCTGTTCCTGCACCAGACAAACTGAGCAAGATAATCGCACCTAGCGTTCTTCCTACGCAAACTGCTGACGAACGCCGAGACTTGGAGGCTTATCGCGACATTTTTTATTTTCATGGCCGTCCCTTAGGCCGGATGTTAGTGGTCACTTACCGTATATCAATCGGAGACGCCAGTCCCACGCGCCGACGTCCGTACTGAGTTTCACATGCCAAATGTTAAGTTACACAGAATGAGGGGGACAAAATGCTGAATAGAGGCGTCATCGGACATTCGCCTAGTCCGTGGGCGTTCCTAGTTGCCCTTGTTATGAAGCATGACAGCTGGCGCTTTTGCGTCGATTACCGACATCTGTAAAAGATCGTGTGCAAAGACGTCTACCCGCTGCCACGTATTCACGACGGCTTGGACTGCCTGCATGGAGCCAAGTACTTCTCGTCCATAGACATTCGCTTAAAAAATTAAATTAGGGGGTTTTACGTACCAAAACCACTTTCTGATTATGAGGCACGGCGTAGTGGAGGACTCTGGAAATTTCGACCATCTGGGTTAACGTGCGCCTAAATCTAAGTACACGGGTGTTTTCGCATTTCGCCCCCATCGATATGCGGCCGCCGTGGCCGGGATTCGATCCCGCGACCTCGTGCTCAGCAGCCTAACACCATAGCCACTGAGCAACCACGGCGGGTAGACATTCGCTGTGGGTATTAGCTAATATGTAAAGATGTCATGGACCGCGGTAAGATTCCCTTCGTAATACTGGACAGGCTTTATCCATTCAAGGTTATGCTTCTTAACCTCTGTTATGCCTCATAACGTTCGGGCGAATGTTGCGCTCTCTATTCTCGGATATTATTGGTCTACTCGTCTACGTTATTTAGACGACGTGGTGGTTGTTTCGCCCACATTTGCAAGTCATCTTACGCGTCTGTTGGCCATTCTTTCTGTTTTTAAGGTACCAGCCTGAAACTCAACTCGTCCAAGTGCCACTTTCAACGTCGCCAGATTACTATTCTCGGTGACTTTGTCAGTGGCGCCGGACTTCAACCCGACCCTCACAAGATTTGCGCCATCCCAGATATTCTTGTACTGCCATACCCAGCAGATGTCACAAGCTTTGTTGGACTATCATCCTATTTCCATCGCTTCATCAAGAACATTGTCGTCGCCGCCCGCCCACTCACTGACCTACTCAAAAGAGATGTTCCCTAGTCATAGGGCTCTGCGCAAGCCGAATCCTTCGCCACTCTCTTCCGCTTTTTAACGGCCCCCCCTTTGCTTGCTCACTACAACCGATCAGCTGCTACTGATGTTCACACAGATGCCAGTGGCCTGGAATAGGATCTCTTCTCGCTCAACAGCAGAACAACGCACACAACGTAATTGCACACGCTAACTGCCTTTTCTCGCCCACATAACAGGAATTTTCTATCACAGAACGCGACGCCTGGCGTCGGTCTGAGCAGTACCCAAGTTCCGCCCTCACTTATCTGACTGCCCATTTTAACGCCATAGGACTAAGGAGCTCATGTCGCAGAAAAGCGGGTGTCGTCGGCGTAGGCCGTGAGCGAAAAATGGCGGAAGGCAATTAATAAAATAAGAACAACTTGCAAATGGGCTGGGTATTTTCGAACCACGGTGCCTGGACTGTGAGACGGAGACGCTACCACTCAGCTGAGAGTTCTTTTTCTTTATCGCCGGCTTTGACATACACAAACAATACACAAAAAAGAGAACATCTCAACACGGATCTGGCTGGCACGACATATTAAAATTTTTGTCAGTGCTGCCAGCTTATCTAGCATGTCAATCCATGTTGGTTGTTCAGGGAGGGCCCGATGGACATCCCTGAACCGTACTACAGATTCAATGAATTGATCACGTGTAGGTCGCGAATTGACATAAGCATTGTTAAACTGTGTTCTAGCTTCCCACAAACTGTGGAGGCCCAGGAGCATTATAGCGTCATACGAAAAAAGCCTCCGTTTCTACCGGTAAGAATCTTATTCCATGTGGATCTAAAGGTAACTCTTTGTTTAAAGTCCTTTGTAGCATATCCCAGAAAAATATGGGATCCGAGCAATCTAGAAACGCATGCTCTATCGTTTCAGGCTTCTTGCATAAGTAGCAGTTAATGGACCACGTGACAAAAATACCTCTGTTAGACATCCATGTTTTAACTGATAATGTGTTAGTGTGTAGTTTAAAGAAAAATGTTTTTACCAAAGGGTGTAGTGGCATTCTTTTAACCCTTTTGAAGACATATACTCGGCCTCCACGGTTTGACATACGGTAAATCAGTACAGAGAGCATAGTGTCAATAAGGTACAGTTTTTTCCTAGTAATATTGGCGAGATACTGCACTGAAAATCGCACATGCAACATTCTGTACGCAAGCACGACTTCTCGCAGGTAGCCTTGAACGGCACCCTGCATTGCTTCACACGAGCGTACAACAAACCCCCTGGAAGGTGACGACATAAAAGCACTTGCATGACTGCGCGAAGGAACACATAATTCTGATCGCGAAAGTACATAAAGTGCGACACAACTTGTCGCACAAATAAATGTGCCAACCCAAGGCCCCCTTTCTTTACTGGCTAGAACAAGTTTGTGCGGCTGGTCCTTTCCCAAGTCGATCCCCATATGAAAACGGCGAAGATACGGTCGATTTTTTGGATGTTAATCCGCGAAGCACACAGCACATTCATGACATACCATATCTTGGACGTAAGAAATAAGTTACAGACTGTGGCGCGCGAGAACATTGACAGCTGCCGCCCTTGCCACGCGTTAGCCTTTTCGTTTGTTCTCGCCACTTGTTCATTCCAGTACGGCTGAGGGTCGCGATAAGAGTCGAGAGGCACGCCAAGGTAGGTTGTTGCAGTGGTTAACCACCGAAGTCGAGCGAAGAAGTCTGGCGTTTCTTCCCATTCACCACGCCAAAACTCATAACTCTTCTCCCAGTTTAATTGCGCCCCGGTGCACTTGCAAAATGATTCAAGTACCGCCACCGGCCTCACAAATACTATTTCTATTTGAACGTAATATGGCGATGTCATCGGCATACGCCAATATTTTCACCTGTGTTCACTGTAACCTGAAGCCAGTTATCCGTTAATTGTTAGGATGGTCTTGCACAAAGGCTCAAGGTAAGCCGCGAATAGCAGGGGCGACAGCGGACATCCCTGCCTGACAGAAGACAGCACTTGCACGCTGTCTGTCAGGTCCCCGTTTACAATCACCCGAGTTGAGCAGTTAGCATACGCCATCCTGACCCCATATGTTATTACGCTTCCTGCGTTGGAGTGCTCTAATATGGCGAAGAGAACATCGTGGGAAACATGGTCGAAGGCTTTATCAAGATCTAGTTGCATCATAGCCACTCTATCGCCAAACACATCACAACATTCTAGCACACTTCAAGCTACGTGTATGTTCGTGGCGATGCTTCTACCATTTATACGACAGGTCTGATGCGTGTCAACCAGACTTGTTATCACACCCGGCAATCGTTTGACCAAAACCTTCATAAATATCTTATAGTCGACGTTGGTAAGGCTTATATGGCGATACGACCCCACCAACTGACGTTTTTCAGGTGCCTCAGTTTTTGGGATGAGAACAATGTCCGAAGTTGTGAAGTACAGTGGTATACGTTTTTGCTGATACGATTCGGCGATAACTGAGTAGAATCTGGGCTATAATTGGTTTGAATGTTTTATAAAATGCTACTCCTACGCCGTCAGGGCCGGCGCTTTTTCAACAGGTAGTGCATCTATTGCATCCTCTATTTCTTTCATGGAAATCGGCCGCCCCAGACGTGTTCTTTCTTCTTCATCCAGCTTTGGCACTAACGATAGAAATTCCGCTTTAAAGCCCCCTATAATGGTGCGTGGTTGACCCAGCAATTCTTTGAAATGATCAGCGACGAAGCGTTTGATTACATTGCGGTCCTCCGAAACGTCGTTCCCGCTTCTTATTTGCCGTATTTCCTTATTGCAAGCGTATCGTTTTTCGTCCGATAATGCACGTTTTGTGGGGGTTTCATCGGCCTACAGCTTCTCGACCCGTGCACGAATAACCGCCGCTCTGTACTTTTCTGCATAAATTTTCTCCAATTGAATTTTTATGTTCCCTAATTCGTTGATGTAAGTACCTGGTTGGTAGCATTCTATACCCGTAAGAAATTCAACTTTCCCACGAAGCAGCGTTTCGTTTCATTTGTCTTCATTACGCAATGTGCTACTTCTTTCTATGGCTTTCATTTTAACTAATTGCCTAAACTCCTCGCACTCTACATCAATATTTAAATATTGCATTGTGAGTAGCCTTTTTAGCTTCTCATCTACATCCTAAACGAAACCCTGACCCTCCAACAATTTCGCATTAAGCAGCCACGAGTTCGATGCGTCAAAGCGGTACGAAAGCGCCTCTAGTGAGGGCGGTGTTGCCTTTGAAACGTGGCGTAGAAAGTTATACGGCGGTGTATATCGGTAATAAGGAGCATGCAAATGACAGAAGTCACAGTCAACGCGTAGCGAAGTACCTTTCCGCTACATTTCTTCTGCGCTTGGCGCGGACGCAGAGCCCTCTTGCGGCAAACACAGAAGACCCCCTCCTCGCAATGTGCAGCGCTGCCCCAACAGGTGGCGCGCCACTCGCCACGCGACACGGCTCCTCTTTCCGCTCACAGCGCGATTCCTAAGTGAAACGTCCGATGCGGGACGCCTCTGACGTGATAGCTGCGCCGTAGCGCGTCTAGTGTGAAAGCATCCCCTGCGATGTGTGCCGTGCTTCTGGCGAGCAGTCATGCGTCTGCGTGGTGCTCCCAAGCGAGATAGAAGACGATCCCATTGAGGCGTCAGCCCCATGATTGCGTCTGCCTTCATGGCGCGTCGCGACCCGGCTGTCCGTGCCGATCACTATGTTTGGCTCGCGTAGATTGTTTCTCCCTCCGAGACACCGAGTTCATTAGTTCGTTCCGCTTGCTCAGATGCACGTTTCGTCTTTGTGTGGCTCAAGAGCGTGCCAAGCGAATGAGTGGGCGGTGCGAACGGGGTGCGATAACGCTATGGCGTTCCGCTCTTGAAGGCGAAGCTTAAGCGTCCTCCAATTTTTTTGTTATCACTCATCCCCATGCCCTCTGCTGGCCCATATTGCCAAAAGACCCGAATAGCCGAATGAGATGGCTGGTGCTCCGGCTAAAAGAATACATTTTACTATTGTATACGAATCTCAGCATTTGCAGAAGGACGCCGACTGTCTCTCCTGTGACCAGGTCAACTGTGCAGACCATGCTGCCCACGACACCGATGCTTACGCGCTAGGCATTTCAGACTTGCATGACATTCTTTATCGATGCAATTTTTGCTTTGAAGGAGCGGGAATTTTTCACGCTGTGCCTCGACATCCCCGGGTGGAAGTTCTTGAGCAGCTACATGACGCGCCCAGCGCCGGCCATCTCGGTGTCTCCTCTACCTACGACCGTGCACGACGCCACTTTATAAGGCCCGGGCTGTATCACTCTATGCGCCGCTACGTTGCTGCATTTGCCCTCTCTCAGCACAGAAAAGTACCTCCTGTGTTACCCGCTGGACGCCTGCACCCCATTAATGTCCCCTCTAAAATATTCTCTCGCGCCGGCGTTGATCTCCTAGTCCGTCTTCCTACGTCGAAAACCGGCAACAAGTGGGTCGCTGTCACGACTAACTAGACTACGCGTCACGCCATCACGCGAGCATTCCCGACAAGCTGTGCTACGGATGTAGTGGATTTCTTTCTCTACGACGTCATACTGCATCACGGTTCAGGCTCACTGATCGTGGCCGCTTCTTGTTGTCCCGCGTTGTCGAAGATCTGCTTCGTTCCTGTTCTGCCGAGCCGTCCCTATCCACAGCATGTCATCCGCAGACCAATGGACTAACTGAGCGGCTCAACCGCACTTCGACGGAGGTGTTATCACTGTAGGTTTCTCCGGACCACAGTGTCTGCGACGACACGTTACCGCACATAACCTTTGCATTTGTTCGTCTCATCACAAGACCGCCGGTTTTCCTTTATGTTACGTGCTTCTCGGCCACCTCCCAACTTTGTTTTCGACACACGCTTTCCACCCGTGACCAACATTCGAACTCAGTGTGTCCGCGACATCTTCGACAGGGCTCACACAGATTGACACATTTCCCACTCATGGCTCACTTCTTCACAGAAGTAAAGGTACGGCACCCACCACCAGCACCTTGATTCCTCCCCTGGGTACCAAGTCCTACTACGAACACTATACCACTACATCGCATTGTCCGCAAAACTTATCCCGCGCAACCCAGGTAGCACAAAAGAGATACGTAATGTTTTCGTAGCGTTTGTCCAAGACGATAAAAACGGGTTAAAGAAGACACGAATGAGAGAACTTCAGCGGGAAAACGTCGTATATCTCTGCTAAAGTCCGGCTTAATTACTTTCTTGAGACGATCTAGAACAGGTCTGCAAGACGTATTCGAAAAGCTGGTCTAGAAATAGGATTGGGAAAGAAACAAGTAATCCCTTTGCCAAAACTATTCGTAACCAATTTCTAAACGTTTTTAGGACGTTATCAAAAAGCTGGTCTAGAAGCGGTCTTGAAAGGTTTACGATCATCTGAAGCTAATTTTCGCGGGTGACGCGCGCGATCAGACATCGTTGTTCAAAACACGCGTTTGGTTTCGCCTCACGCGACTGGCCTATGCCGTGCAGACGTCGCCAGGCGCACCCGTTGGCACGGCCTAGGCCAATCGCGTGAGGTGAAACTGATCGGGCGTTTCGAAGAACGATCTCCAATCGCGCCCCAGATGAGTAGAAGCGTCGGTGTTGACTGTAAGAGCCATGGCGCAGTGCCAAGCACTGTTCCCCGCATGACCGGCGCATCCTCTACCAAGTCGCACGAAAATGAGCCTGTTAGGAATAATAAATCCTTAATACCGCCTTTAGCAAGCTACGATGCTTACAACCACAATGGGAATGACATCCTGCAAAGAACAAATGGCCACGTCTTGGCAGGTGGCCAGACCAAGCCCTTCATGCCAAGAGTGCATGAAATGAGAACATTGTGACAAAGTAAAAACACTTTATTAAAATGTAATGCTTATGCAAGGTTTGAACAAACTGTGTGAGAAATGCAAATAGAAGTAAAAGTACATCAACAATGACAAAAGTCGCAGAAAGGATTCGTAATGAACTCGAAAGTGAACATTCACTAGCACATAAACAAAATTCCAAGTACACATACAAAAATGAACATAAAAACCTGGAGTGTACTAAAGTGTCTAATTTATCATAGTAAAGAGCACGTGCTATTAGATGGACTATACTTATGCAGAAGTGACATCGGAGCGAATGGAAGAAGTAGACTGAAAAACGCAAGAGTATAATTGGGATTGTAACTGCCTCCAAGCAATGTTACCAATCAGCTAGAAGCTTGAAAAGAGCACAAAAAGAAATACCACCGCATACCATCATAACACAATCCTGTGACAGAAATAAAATAAATGGGAACAATGCAAAATCTGAAATATTGCCTTTAGGATATATCAAAGAAGGTAATGGGGGCGAGAAAAACTAACCATACAAGAAAAAAGCAATAAAGTGAAATTGGTACAGAATACCTAAATGGGGGCCTCAGTGTAACAAGTGAACACTACTGTAGTACAGCGAACGATGAGACAGTAATGCTGCATCTTGCCACTCCAGAACGTGAGAAATGAATATGCAAGCCTCATATTAGAAACTTACATAAACATGGAAATAAACTGGAATGCACTGGAAGCTGCATTTGTGTAGCAAAGGAAGCAATGGTCATAATAAATAGTAAGTGTTTTATCTAAAAAGCCCTTTACAAGAGGCAAAGTTGTACCTTTCTGGCAAAAACAAAGTTGCAACGAATAACTTGCAAACCAGCAAATACATTAATTAGCACACTGACATGTCACACTTTGCGCACATCTCCAGCCTCCTAAAGTAAAAAAAGAAGCACTCAGAATGAGAAAAACGTTTAACACATGTAGCCCAGAGCAAATTCTATGCCAGTTCACTCACAGTTTCACATCCAAAAACATTTGCCACAAAGTCCAGGCACAGTTCCACTGATGCTTACCAATTCACCCCTACTTTCACGTCCAAAAATATTTGGCACATAGTCCAGGCAGAGCTTCATAGATAAACAGCTTGAGAGCACCCTACTGATTATTGTGCAGTCCCGCTGCTGGAAATATAACTGCCGCACATGCTGGTAGTGGTTTCAATGTAGACACACTTGCTGCCCTGTACAGGTATGCTCAG